>NC_135692.1:2774509-3085759 GCF_964276395.1 Gasterosteus aculeatus | reverse complement strand
AAGGAGGAGGTGGGGAAAAAATACACAAGACAGAATACATTAAAGAGTGGAGATTGACCCTAAGGTACAGATAATCATTGAGGCTTTTATTTTCAAATGATGGAATTGGGTGAGGGGGGGTTGGGAGACAGAATATTTGTTATTCAAACTAAGAAGTTATTAATTGATAGGCCTCATCATAAACATTACATAAAAAATTCCCTCCATGGGGCTTTTATTTTGAAATTATTGGATTAGGTGGGGTGGGGGGGTAGATATTACATTACATTACATGTCATTTAGCTGACGCTTTTTTCCAAAGTGACTTACAATAAGTGCATTCAACCATAGGGTACAAGCTCAGAAGAACAAGAAACAAGAAAGTGCAATTTCCTCAAATAAGCCCATTTACAATTTACTATAGATGAGTGGCGTTATAAGTACAATTTAAGTGCTACAATTTGTTAAATAGAGGGTGAGAGGGTGAGGAAGGGAGGGGTGGTGAGGACGAGATAGAGAGAGGAGGAGAAATAGACAGACTGACTGACTGAGTGAGTAACGGCAACGGCACACCTGGTTCATTAACGAGCTGCTGAACAGGACAGAGACAGGACAGTGAGTTACACAGAATCCACACCCTAAACAAGTGTCCTCTAGCACAAAACTATAACTATCTAAAAAATAAGAAGTTTTTGCAAGACTCTACCAAACGCAAACATGTGGTTTTTATGTCTGTCCAGTAATAAATATGGCTCCTAACAAAACGTGTACCTTCTGGATTTTTGGAGTAATATGTCGGCAGATTTGTATTGGAGCTGAGGGGGCTTTTGGCAGAGGTTGTGTCACTAACACTCCATCCATCCATTGTCAAACCGCTTATCCTGCACACAGGGTCGCGGGGGGGCTGGAGTTCATCCCAGCCAACTTCGGGCGATAGACAGGGTACACCCTGGATTGGTCGCCAGCCAATCGCAGGGAGACATACAACCATTCACACTCACATTCACACATCTACGGGCAATTTAAAGTCCCCAATTAACCTGATCCCCAGAGCATGTCTTTGGACTGTGGGAGGAAGCCGGAGAACCCGGAGAGAACCCACGCAGACACGGGGAGAACATGCAGACTCCACACAGAAAGGCCACTGGGCGGAATCGAACCCAGGACCTTCTTGCTGTGAGGCAACAGTGGTAACCACCACGCCACCGTGCCGCCCGCCACTAACACTCCTGAAGCCAAAACTAAAGAACTCTGGGATTCCATGAACACATAATCCAATCAGCACAACCATGCAATCGTTAATCCAAAGAAATGAAGCCTCAAAAGTGTATACTTTGGCTCTGGGGACAGAAGTTCCATATTTTTTAAACCAGATTCTGACGCTGCCCCACACTCTCCCTAGCCCTTCAGCTGTCACTCTAAGAAATGCAATACACACTCATGTAAAACTCAGAAACGGACCGAAGAACTAGTGAAACATAATAAGTCATTATTATATGTAAAATACATATCAATAAGCAGTTTTTTTCATAAAATAGTTGAGACTTGTCAAAATTTGAAAGTTTAAACGGTGTCTGTAGCTGAAAGATTGGCGAAGCTGAAAAATCTGAAAGTTGAAGAAGTTTAAGAGGATTTGAACACGATCTCTATTGGAAAACCATTATAAGAAATATTCATGATTATTGATTTATATAATGTGATGTCATGAGAGGCAGCGCCGCTCTCAACGGGGTGGTTCAAGTAGTGTGAGGACACCAGGTTCAAAATGTAAACAAAGGTTTAATTCACGTTCTTCGGTTTAAACAGAAAACAGGAGTCAAAAAGGTGTAACTTAGGTTGATCTTCGCCGGTGAAACTTAAATTATGCCTCGTCTTCTCAGTCCCTCTGGGTATCCTCCTGCATTGGTCTGGTCTTCTGCATCGGGCCCAACCTGCAGCTTGTCTCTCTATTCCCTCAATGGTGTGTCTCCTGCCCTTTATGAAGGCCTTCAGGTCGTTAATACCCTGATGGGTTTCAGGTGTGAGGGGGATGCTCGGAGTGGGGTTCCTAACTCCACCGGCAGATGGAGCCAAAGCAGTTACAGCCATCTTCGATGAACGTATCTCCCTTCCAAGACCCAGCCTCTTGTGACATCACAATTAATTCAAGCTGAAGAGGTAGAAAGCTGAAAAGTCATAGCTGGAAAGCCGGAAAGGAGCTGAGTATTTTAATATTTCAACGGTTTTAATACTTGAAAGTGTGAAGGAGTTGAAAGGTGCAACGGAAGAAATAGAAGAAGAAGGCCGATTCGAAGAACAATACTTGGAATGCTTAATGCATTCCAACAATAAGGCTGCTGCTCTCCTCCGCAGTACCAACCACCACACACATCAACAGGACAGAACAGAACAGGTCAAACAGGCCCCACACAGGGATAACCTTTTTATTTTCTTGCCTGGCCGGTAGCAAGAGATAAATGCGGCCATGAAATTCCTCAGCAGCACTCACCTGCCGGGCATCAACCGGAGGTCCTTGGCTCGCTGATCATACCATTGTTTGTCTCGCTCTTGCTGGTGCCAGGCTCTGGCCTCCACTTGGCTGTAGGGTTGTCTGAGCTGGTTGTGGTGATACTGCACCCATCCATCCGAGGCCTTGGAAACTCCACGCCCGAAATCACTTCTCCTGGAAGTCACATTACAAAGAAAGCGGTTAGACCAGTAGTGTTGTGTTCTTTCGCAGGCCCCGTTCCCCTGAGCGTGATAGGTGCAACCATAGAGCTTAAACTGGGCCAGGAGGTCTGACTCAGGATGAGTTCAGGACAACCCCAGAGCTGGACAACAGCCGACCAAGGTGTTGGGTACAGCCAAAAAAAGCGGGTATGTGCGGTCTTCCCTGACAGAAGGAGTTAGACGCATACATGGCACTGATCGGTGATCTACATCTGAAGTATGGGAAGAACATATTTACCAGTACCATAAGGCCTTTTCCAGCAAATGGTAAATGGACTGTACTTGTATACCGCTTTTCTAGTCTTCTGACCACTCAAAGCTTAGCCAGGCCTTGGATCGAACCGACAACCCTCTGATTGGAGGACGGCCGTGCTCCCCACTCACCCACAGCCGCCAAAGCCGCCCTGTACATTACACAATACAACTGACGGGTAAACTGGCCCGTGCTGGATACGGAGTGCTCATGGCACACAAACCGTATCGTGCAGTTCCTGCGGGAATCCGGGGCCACCTGGATCAATTGTGTCCCGCGGCTCTGTTTCCGCCTACATTTGCTGGCTGTGAGGTGCCTAAACTGGACAAAACACTGGTTTGTAGGAGCTTTAATGAAAGTGTATGTACGTATGAAAACTGTTGTTTTCTTCATATATGCAGCTTCTGCAAGGATGCGCATCCCCGGCCTGTTCGCCCCTGGCGCACGTCCAGATTTTCTCCACGGGGACGGAAACGTCGTGGTTCAAAGACATTTTGATGCAGCATCCGTCTAAACCAATAAATCTGCAGGCACTATCTGTTGAACTGTCTTCTATTCCTGATTCTGTGTTTGTAGACCATCTGCAAACCGGGTTGTCACAAGGGTTCCGTGTCGGAGTCATGGCTTTGCCTTCTGTAAAGTATGTGGCAAAAAATCAGCAGTCTGCGGTTAATGATCCTGATACAGTTTGTCAGCTGATTGAGAAAGAGATTAGGAGGAAGTATGTGATCGGGCCGTTCAAGTCCATTCATGGTGTTTTGCATCAGGGGTAGCCACTGATAGGGTAGCCACCGGCAAATACTCCGGTAAGAAAAGGTTAATCTTTGATCTGTCAGCTCCCCATTCCGGCTTAATTCTGAGCGTTAATAGCCTCATCCCTTCTGAGCCGTTTTCTCTCCACTATGCCTCGGTGGA
Organism: Gasterosteus aculeatus; assembly: GCF_964276395.1. Lineage (NCBI taxonomy): Eukaryota > Metazoa > Chordata > Actinopteri > Perciformes > Gasterosteidae > Gasterosteus > Gasterosteus aculeatus. The sequence continues at coordinate 3,081,903 of NC_135692.1, read as the reverse complement.
CAACGCCATTAAGTTGATAAAATTAGCTGATCAAGGTTCGTGGCTCTCCAAAGCAGATGTCACAGACAAATTTAAAATACTTCTGATCCATCCTTCCCAGTGGCATCTATTCGGAATCAGGTGGGATTCCAAGTTCTATTTCGGGGTACGGTTAACTTTAGGGTGCAGGAGCAGCCCTAAGTTTGACTTTGACCAAGGGGCCGAAGCACTTTGCTGGATACTGCTGAATAGAGTAAGGGTTCCAGCAGTTCTTCACTTGCTGGATTATTCTCTGTTGGTAGATGCCCCACATAAAGGGTCAGGTGCATCGCTAGATAAATTGAAACAGTGTTTCCACTCACTCGGCGCCCCTCTCTCAAAGGAGAAAACCATGGGGCCAGACACACGTCTTGAGTCCCTGGGTAATGTGCTGGATACTGTCGACACGAAAGCGTCCCTGCCAATCGCGAAATCGCAGCGCATTCGCAAGATATCCAAGTTGTATTGTGCGGCGGAAAACAGGTACTCTCTCTACTGGGGCATCTTAGTTTTCAATTCAATTCAATTCATTTTATTTTGTATAGCCCATAATCGCAAATAACAAGTTTGCCTCAGAAGGCTTTACAGTCTGTACACATACAACATTCTCTGCCCCGAAACCCACCATCGGCACAGGAAAAACTCCCCAAAAAATAAAAAAACCCTTCCAAGAGGGAAAGAAGGGAAGAAACTTTAGGGAGAACGTCAGAGGAGGGATTCCACTCCTGGGATGGACAGACTACAATGGATGTCATGTGTACAGAATGAACAATGTATAATACATACAATTCCTATGACAGAAATGATTCAAGTAATTGTGAGTAGTAAGCCAGGCGCACAGCAGGACCACTGCAGGGGCAACCACCATCAGATAGAACCACCATCCACAGAAGCCTGTGGGGAGGGAGAGCACAGAGACTTTAGGAGACGGTAATGTTGGTTTACGAGTACAGTAATATGATTAATATCTAAAATAATAATGATGATGATGCTGATGGCAGCAGCAGGCGTCAGCATGGCCACGGTAGGTGCCAGGACCAGGATCCCGAAGGAACCACAATCTACGGAGACCTGATAGGGGAGAAAGCACAAAAAAAACTCCCGGAAAGAAGCTGAATTAGTCATGTGCATCAATAAAACGTGAATTATGGTAGAACGAGAGCGTGAGAGAGGAGCTCTGTGTGTCCTAAGAATTCCCCCGTCATTCTAATCCTATAGCAGCTTAACTAAGGGCTGGTCCGGGCTAACCTGAGCCAGCCCTAACTATAGGCAGAATCAAAGAGGAAAGTTTTAAGTTTTACTTTAAAAGAGCTGACCGAATCTGCCCCCTGGACTGAAAGTGGAACCTGGTTCCACAAAAGAGGAGCTTGATAACTGAAGGCTCTGGCCCCCAGCCTACTTTTTAAAACCATAGGAACAATAAGTAACCCAGCATCTATGGAGCGCAGCTGCCTTGTAGGGCAATAAGGTGTTAGCTCTTGAAGATACAACGGTGCCTCACCAGCAAGTGCCTTGTAGGTGAGGAGAAATACCTTAAAATCTATTCTTGATTTAACAGGGAGCCAGTGCAGAGAAGTTAATACAGGAGTGATATGATCCCTTTTCTTAGTTCTTGTTAATACACGTGCTGCAGCATTCTGAATCAACTGGAGAGGCTTTACAAGAGATTTACAAGAGCGGCCAAAGAATTACAGTAGTCCAGTCTGGAAGTGACAAACGCATGAACAAATTTTTCTGCATCACTTTGAGACAGGAAGTGCCTGATTGTTGATATGTTACGTAGATGAAAATAGGCAGTCCTTGAAGTCTTCTTTATATGCGAGTTGAAGGTCATATCCTGGTCGAAGAGAACTCCCAGATTCCTGACGGTGCTGCTGGGTACCAGAGCAATTCCATCCATAAAAATTGTATCACGTGACAGCTAGCTTCGAAGGCGCTCTGGGCCTATCAGGATAACTTCTGTTTTTAATTAGTTTAGCATCAGGAAGTTGCCGGTCATCCAAGTTTTGATGTCTCCAAGACATTCTTGAAGTCTAACTAGCTGGTCCGTCTCTTCTGACTTGATCGACAGATACAGTTGAGTATCGTCTGCATAACAATGGAAGTTTATGCGGTGTTTCCTGATAAGATCGCCCAAAGGAAGCATATAGAGGGTAAATAAAATCGGTCCAAGTACAGAACCTTGTGGGACTCCGTGACCAACATTGGTGGTCTTTGAGGATTCACCGTTTACAAGCACAAACTGGGATCGGTCTGATAAATAGGATTTAAACCAGCTCAGTGCAGTTCCTTTGATACCAATTAAATGTTCTAGTCTCTGCAACAGGATACAATGGTCTATGGTATTAAATGCGGCACTGTGCGCACTGTTTTGCTGTGCGCGTCATTCCACAGGGGCATTCGTTTATCTCTCGGTTGTTGGACAGGGCTTCTTTCGTGGGCAACTTGCATGATTTGGTGTGTCTTGAAGAAGGGTGTCATTCGGACTTAAGGTTCTGGTCTCATCTGCTCAATAATTGGAATGGGGTTACATTATTTTATGATGATCTGGTGTATTCTTCGGACTCTTAAAGGTTCTACACAGATGCTGCTCCATCGGTGGGTTTTGGGGGTTATTTTCAAGGGCAGAGGTTTGCTGACCGCTGGCCTCCAGAAGAGTTTGAAGCGTCATCAGCATTGTATGAAATTTACCCCGTTGCCCTGGCCTGCTATGTCTGGGGGCGGCACTGGAAATTCAAGCGCATCTCCGTTCTGTGCGATAACCAAGCAGTAGTTGACATTATTAATAGAGGGCGCTCCTCTTCTAAAGATAACATGCCTTTCATGAGGATTGTAGCAGTAGGAGTAGACTCCTAATCACCGTATGTCCGCGGGACCAATCAGAGCGCAGGGACCGGTATAAACAAACCACAGTAGTCTCCTCCCTCCTATCGCCTTCTTGGCCAGGTGACGGAACTGTGTCAGTCTTCCGCGTCATTCACCCTGCATGGTTGTTCGGCGCTGCTACAGATCCCTGGCTGTCGGAGCCGCATAGCTCCCTAACATAGAGCGACCGCCACAAAGCTTGCCGAGCGGCGTGATCGCCCGAGCTGTCTCCTTCACGGCGACGTCAGTAACTTGTTCAATTGGGACTGGGCGGTCGTACCGGAGGATCTCGGCCACCGTTAGCAGTCCAACTAGCTGCTGTTTTGCCTATACGCCTTCTACCTTGGTTTGCATACATGTGTTTTTTTGGACTGCGTTGCCTCAATTGTTTTGGGCCGGACCGCCTACACTGTTTTGCTCGGACGGCTTTACCCGGATGAACAATTTTAGCGTGACGTTCGATCTTTCCCTTCCCCTTGACTTATTGGGTCGACGGAGTTATCTTGTTTTCTTTATTGTTTAGTTTGTTCTGTATTTTTGTTTCTTTATAACCGTGTGAGTGAACCCGGTTGTATGTACGCGTGTTTAACGTTTTGTTGTTTCTTTATTCTTTTTTAGAGCTGAACGCCGAAGTGTGGTGGTGTGGTGTCCCGGTGGTGGTATCCCTTTGCTCGTTTGCTGTGGTCTTTCGTTTTCATTTGTTTTGCTGTGCTCACTATTTTGTTTTTGTGTTCACGGGTGTCTTCTCTTGAAACCTCCCCCGCTGCCCTCGTGTCCCCTCCACAACCACTGGTAAGCCTCAGCGTTCATTATTTTGTTTATTATTTTGACCATTATTACCCCCATTAATTCCCCTTTTGTTGTGGAGATTGTGAGCGTGTTTTAAATTGTTTTATGGATCCTCGTATTTTATTGTAATAAACTTATAACCCCTTTTTGTACATTGAACCACGTCTTTGGCATATTTTGTGATACTTACCTGCGTGACCTTATTAGTTAGTATTCTCTGGGTAAAATTCCCTGGGTGGCGTTGCTGGTCCCTGTTCTGCCACATGGTGGCACTGTAGTTAAATTGCCATAACTTGGCGCAATTATGTAATCTCGTGCTGCCACAAATGCATCACCTGGTCAGCCGTCACACATACCTTTATCATCACCGCCCGGTATGTGCCCGGTCATTTGAATACACTGGCTGATTCGCTTTCCCGTTTTAAATTACAGGCTTTCCGGAACATCTGTCCCGAGGCCAGTCCAGTGGCAGGAACAGTTTCCTCGTGTCACGTCCCGATGGTGGTTTAGAGCAAAGCCACATGGGGGACTATTTGGAGGCAGCAAAGAGATATATGAGGAAGGGTTTAGCAGTTTCTACTGTAAAGTTGTATGACTTTGCTTGGTGTATGTTACGACCCCCGGTCTTGTCTGTGTTCTGTGTGTGTGATAACCCTCCTCAGGTGGAGCTAATTGTCTTCATTACTCATCCGCCCTCCCGTGATCTCCTACAGCTGGTTCCTGTTTTCCCATCCTCCAATCGCATCGTCCCATCAGCTGTATTTATGTGTTTCTGGTTGTTCAGTCCAGATCTCTCAGGCAGGGTGTAAGGTTGTGTTTGGGGTGCTCTTGTGAAATTGGTTGTACATGGTGGAGTGTTTTGGAGTATTGAAAGTATTAATCATTTGTATTTCGTGTGTCCTTCCCAGGGAGAACGGAAAGCACTTGGGAGTGTTAGGAAAGACGCCCTGGGCATACATCACCCGTAGGGATATCTCCTGTTATACACACCAGGTTAGATCTGAGCGATCCACCCCCTGTATTTTTGGTTAGGGCGCCTTGCTCGAGCGCCAGAGTAAATAAGTGTTTTGTGTAGGACGTTGGGACAGGTAAGGGGTGGGGTTTTTGCTAATTTCTTTGTTTTGGATCAGCTCAGCCGTCCTCCCATTTTCCCTCTATTGTTTATTATTATTATCATTATTAATAAACTGGCACGTGCTAGCCTGTTTAAACCAAACCCATCGGTGTTGGTGTGATTACTTGCGCCCACACCCGGTCTCTGGCCGTCTGGGGTTCTCAGCAGCGCGGTGTATGTTCCCCTCCCCTCACGGGGTGCTGTACGGGCGTAACAAATGGGGGCTCGTCCGGGATCTCCCCTTCCCGCTGGGCCGCAGCGATCTCCCCTTCGCGCTGGGCCGCAGCGATCTCCCCTTCGCGCTGGGCCGCAGCGATCTCCCCTTCGCGCTGGGCCGCAGCGATCTCCCCTTCGCGCTGGGCCGCAGCGATCTCCCCTTCGCGCTGGGCCGCAGCGATCTCCCCTTCCCGCTGGGCCGCAGCGATCTCCCCTTCCCGCTGGGCCGCAGCGATCTCCCCTTCCCGCTGGGCCGCAGCGATCTCCCCTTCGCGCTGGGCCGCAGCGATCTCCCCTTCGCGCTGGGCCGCAGCGATCTCCCCTTCGCGCTGGGCCGCAGCGATCTCCCCTTCGCGCTGGGCCGCAGCGATCTCCCCTTCGCGCTGGGCCGCAGCGATCTCCCCTTCGCGCTGGGCCGCAGCGATCTCCCCTTCGCGCTGGGCCGCAGCGATCTCCCCTTCGCGCTGGGCCGCAGCGATCTCCCCTTCCCGCTGGGCCGCCGCGATCTCCCCTTCCCGCTGGGCCGCCGCGATCTCCCCTTCCCGCTGGGCCGCCGCCGCAGCGATCTCCCGTTCCGAGGCTCTCAGTCCCAGCCCCGACTCGGCCAGTCCCCGCTCCGAGACTCTCAGTCCCTGCCCCGAAGCCCCCAGCTATCGCGTGTTTAAGTACTGGGTTACGTTTGGTTGTTTTGTCGCAAACTGGAGGTTTGCTGTTTTTGTGGTGGGCGTGTTACGACCCCCGGTCTTGTCTGTGTTCTGTGTGTGTGATAACCCTCCTCAGGTGGAGCTAATTGTCTTCATTACTCATCCGCCCTCCCGTGATCTCCTACAGCTGGTTCCTGTTTTCCCATCCTCCAATCGCATCGTCCCATCAGCTGTATTTATGTGTTTCTGGTTGTTCAGTCCAGATCTCTCAGGCAGGGTGTAAGGTTGTGTTTGGGGTGCTCTTGTGAAATTGGTTGTACATGGTGGAGTGTTTTGGAGTATTGAAAGTATTAATCATTTGTATTTCGTGTGTCCTTCCCAGGGAGAACGGAAAGCACTTGGGAGTGTTAGGAAAGACGCCCTGGGCATACATCACCCGTAGGGATATCTCCTGTTATACACACCAGGTTAGATCTGAGCGATCCACCCCCTGTATTTTTGGTTAGGGCGCCTTGCTCGAGCGCCAGAGTAAATAAGTGTTTTGTGTAGGACGTTGGGACAGGTAAGGGGTGGGGTTTTTGCTAATTTCTTTGTTTTGGATCAGCTCAGCCGTCCTCCCATTTTCCCTCTATTGTTTATTATTATTATCATTATTAATAAACTGGCACGTGCTAGCCTGTTTAAACCAAACCCATCGGTGTTGGTGTGATTACTTGCGCCCACACCCGGTCTCTGGCCGTCTGGGGTTCTCAGCAGCGCGGTGTATGTTCCCCTCCCCTCACGGGGTGCTGTACGGGCGTAACAGTGTAACTTTGCACGGTTTTTGTATTTGTTACGATCCTGCTGCAACCAGTTTGTTTTCTAATCCGGCTGTCAAACTACTGCTAAAAGGAATTGCTAAATCTGTGCCTCAGGATTTAGACCGGAGACAGCCTATTACACAGGATGCTAAATGTTCTCTAAGCGTGTTTCAAGTGTTTTTTCCCCCTATTTTGATGCATTGCTCGATGCTGTTCCGTAGCTTTCTATGCTTTTCTCAGGTGTGGTGAATTTACTACATCCTTCAACTCTCAAATAGACATCACCTTTGGCGATTTGACCTTTATACTAGTCATTATAACTTATGCCTTAAACACTCCAAATGTGGAGGTGCTTGCGCTGTAATTGTGGCTCAGGTAGACTCCGGGTTTTGTCCATTTATGTCCATGGTTAAGTTCCTACGGTTGAGACCAGTTAAGGGCTACATTGCTCCACTGTTTCTGACCCCAGGCAATGTTCCATTATCCAAGACTTGATTTAACTATCATTTTAAAGTTATCCTCTCACTACTCCATTCATCACCTCAGCTATACTCAGGGCACTCATTTAGGATAGGGGCTGCTACTTCTGCTGCTAACCAAGGTGTCTCTGCTACATCCCTTCAAAAAATGGGACGGTGGTCTTCCTCTGCTTTCACATCTTATATCCGCCCAAACATAAACACAAAACTAGATAGTCAAGGATCATTGAAGCCTTAAAATCCGTTAAGGATGCTGTGGTGGCGGCGTGGTTTGGCTCAGCTGCAGAGGGGACGGAGAAGGGAGTGGCTCGGGGAACGGTGCCAGGAGGAGGCATAATTGGCCTCAGGTGGGATTAATCTGTGTGTGTTTGTCCTTAAGAAGGAGAGATCCGGGGACAGCGAGAGTCAGCCTGGCGAAGAAGCTGGAGCCGAATGCGCACTGTGCAAGAGCAACAAATAAAGTGTTGGCCCGACCAGGAGCAGCACCGCGGGGAGGGATGCCATCGCGGCCGGCGGAGCAACCCATACCGGCTCCATGGCTGGCGCTCTTCCCCCCAGCCCACGACCCACCGGCCCCGGGGAACCCAGGCGCCCTTTCAACCCACAGAGAGGTTATCAAGCGCCGGGGCAGGAGTGTTGGAGGTGTGGGCAGCTCGGACACCTCCGAGTGCCCGCTGATGGAGGTGGGACAGGAGGTCCGAGGTGCCGGGGTTCTGGCACCTTCCTGATGCTAAAAACGGAAGTTATCCTGATAGGCCCAGAGCGCCTTCGAAGCCAGCTGTCACGTGATACAGTTTTTATGGATGGAATTGCTCTGGTCCCAGCAGCACCGTCAGGAATCTGGGAGTTCTCTTCGACCAGGATATGACCTTCAACTCGCATATAAAGAAGACTTCAAGGACTGCCTATTTTCATCTACGTAACATATCAAAAATCAGGAACTTCCTGTCTCAAAGTGATGCAGAAAAATTAGTTAATGCGTTTGTCACTTCCAGACTGGACTACTGTAATTCTCTGTTATCAGGCTGCTCTTGTAAATCTCTTAAGCCTCTCCAGTTGATTCAGAATGCTGCAGCACGTGTATTAGAGCTAAGAAAAAGGGTCATATCACTCCTGTATTAACTTTTCTGCACTGGCTCCCTGTTAAATCAAGAATAGATTTTAAGGTACTTCTCCTCACCTACAAGGCACTCGCTGGTGAGGCACTGTTGTATCTTAAAGAGCTTGTAACACCTTATTGCCCTACAAGGCAGCTCCATAGATGCTGGGTTACTTGTTGTTCCTATGGTTTTAAAAAGTAGGCTGGGGGCCAGAGCCTTCAGTTATCAAGCTCCTCTTTTGTGGAACCAGGTTCCACTTTCAGTCCGGGGGGCAGATTCGGTCAGCTCTTTTAAAGAAAAACTTAAAACTTTCCTCTTTGATTCTGCCTATAGTTAGGGCTGGCTCAGTTTAGCCCGGACCAGCCCTCAGTTAAGCTGCTATAGGCTTAGAATGCCGGGGGAATTCTTAGGACACACCGAGCTTCTCTCTCACGCTCTCGTTCTACCATAATTCACGTTTTATTAATGCACATGACTAATTCAGCTTCTTTCCGGGAGTTTTTTTTTTTTGTGCTTTCTCCCCTATCAGGTCTCCGTAGATTGTGGTTCCTTCGGGACCCTGGTCCTGACACCTACCGTGGCCCTGCTGACGCCTGCTGCTGCCATCATCATCATCATTATTATTTTAGATATTAATCATATTACTGTACTCGTAAACCAACATTACCCTCTCCTTAAGTCTCTGTGCTCTCCCTCCCCACAGGCTTCTGTGGATGGTGGTTCTATCTGATGGTGGTTGCCCCTGCAGTGGTCCTGCTGTGCGCCTGGCTTACTACTAAGTTACTTGAATCATCTCTGTAATAGGAATTGCATTATATATTGTTCAAGGGCGGCACGGTGGCGTGGTGGTTAGCACTGTCGCCTCACAGCAAGAAGGTCCTGGGTTCGATTCCGCCCAGTGGCCGGAATCAGTCTGCATGTTCTCCCCGTGTCTGCGTGGGTTCTCTCCGGGTTCTCCGGCTTCCTCCCACAGTCCAAAGACATGCTCTGGGGATCAGGTTAATTGGGGACTCTAAATGTGTGAATGTGAGTGTGAATGGTTGTATGTCTCTGTGTTGCCCTGCGATTGGCTGGCGACCAATCCAGGGTGTTGGCTGGGAAGTTGGCTGGGATGGACTGGGTTGCCCCCCCGCGACCCTGTGTGCAGGATAAGCGGTTTGACAATGGATGGATGGATATATTGTTCATTCTGTACAAATGGCATCCATTGTAGTCTGTCCATCCCGGGAGTGGGATCCCTCCTCTGACGTTCTCCCTAAGGTTTCTTCCCTTTTTTCCTTCTTGGAAGGTTTTTTTCATTTTTTGGGGAGTTTTTCCTTTGCCGATGGTGGGTTTCGGGACAGAGAATGTTGTATGTGTACAGACTGTAAAGCTGTCTGAGGCAAATTTGTAATTTGCAATTATGGGCTATACAAAATAAAATGAATTGAATTGAATTCCCCCGGTCCGGGAGCGACATACCGCGTTCTGGTAAGAATTTAGGGGGGTACACGCCAGGCGATGGTGGATTCGGGGTGTACGCAGTCTGTGATTCACCAGAGGCTGGTTCGGCCGGGGCCATTGGTGGAGGCAGCGCGGGTGAAAATACGGTGTGTGCATGGGGACGTTCACGAGTATCGGTGGAAATTAGATATAAGGGGAAAAAGCATAGAGTGAGGGTCGCGGTTAGCTCCCGCCTGACGCACCCCGTCAATTTGGGTATCAGTTGCTGGTGCCGAAAAGCATATATAACCACTAGCCTATACAGCCACTATAACCCAATGGCTGGTTATATGGGGTACGAAAAAAACGCTGGACCGGATAATGACCCGATTTTATTGGCCAGGCTTCCGGGGTAACGTGCGCCGCAGGTGCGCGTCCTGCCCGGAGTGTCAGTTAGTGAACCCTCCGGCCATTCCGAGGGCGCCGTTGCGTCCTCTGCCGTTGGTGGAGGTTCCTTTCGAGCGGATCGGTATGGACCTCATCGGGCCATACCGATCCGCTCTGTGTTATATCGCTTTGTGTTAGTCCTTGTGGATTACGCAATGCGATATCCGGAGGCAGTGCCGTTGCGCAATATCTCTGTTTTAGGTCATCTCCCGAGTCGGAATCCCTAAGGAGATTCTGACTGACACCTCGTTCATGTCGCGTACACTGAGAGAACTTTACGGGTTACTGGGCATCAAGTCCATTCGTACTAGCGTGTATCACCTGCAGACGGATGGGCTGGTGGAACGTATGAATAAGACGCTGAAGTCCATGATCCGTAAATCTAATAGCGAGGATGAACGTAATTGGGACCACTGGCTTGACCCTCTGTTGTTTGCAGTAGTTGAAGTAGTTGAGTCTCTCCTGATTGAAATACTGATACAGTGGACTCTGTCCCCCAAAGATAGTCATCAGTTTTATAAGTGACAGATTTATCAGTCACTGCCAATTTCATGGCCAAAAGCTCGAGTCGAGCTATCGTTTTGATCGTTCCTTTCTGCCGGAGACAAACTCCTACTGGCATGTGCAATGACCCTCTTCTTATCACGCTGGACAAAACTGCACCCAAACCGCCAAAGCTGGCATCGGTGTTCAGAACGAAGGGCATGGTAAAATCTGCATAGGCGAACCCAAGGAAGGTGCCTACCTTGGAGACTTTCTCGGGCCGGGGCTAGTCACAAACTGCAGCCGTCTTCTGAGGGTCCGTTGCTATCCCAGCCCTGCTCATTACATGTCCGAGATACACCTGCTCCATCTGTAGAAATTTGCACTTGGGGCTGCAGTTTCAGCCCATAGCGAGCAATCCACTGAAATACCTGTTCCAAATACTCAAGATGGGTCTCAAAATCTGGAGAGTAGGCAATGATATTATCCAAATAAATCAAAAGGAAGTTGTTTACCATGTACCCTAAGCACTTCTACATCAGCCTCGGAAAGATGGCTGGTCCATTGCAGAGACCAAACGACATATGGTTGAATTCAAAGAGCCTCACACGGGCGGTGAACGCTGTCTTCTCCCTATCCAGCGGATCCATCAAGTCCAGGGTTGAAGACCATGGCATCTTTGTTACAGCCTTGAGGTGGCAATAGTTGATGCAGAACTTCGAACTTTTTTCTTTACCAGGATCACAGGGGCAGCCAAGAGACTGGAGTTTTCAGTGACGACCCCCGACTACAGCATTTTCTCCAGTGGCTGTCGCAGTTCTGGATACAAATTCGGCGGTACGGGCTGGTGGTGTTCACAACTGTGACGAGCCGTGCCAGAGATGTTATGTAAGACAGCATCTGTTTACCCATAATCCTCTTCATCCACAGCAAAGAGCCCCAACCAGCGAGAGAGGAGGGCATCAAACCTTGGCTGTTGTGTTGGATCCAGGCCTTCAACTGGCTGTGTGCTGCTGTTATGGCCCTTTCCAGACTGCATTAGGACAGACCACACTGAGACCTCGCCTTCACCTGGACCATGGGGTCGACGGTGGCGCAAGGGTAGAGCGGGTGCGCTGGGAACTGCAAGGTTGGCGGTTTAAGCCCTGGCTGCTCCATGGCCCATGTCGAAGTGTCCCTGAGCATGACACCTAACCCAGTTCCCTGGGCAAAAATGGAAAAAGCCATGGGTTAAAAATGCAATGTAAGTCGCTTTGGATAAATGACTTGTAATGTAAAATCTCCACGTATTTGGATAGGGAGTGAGGTTGGCCAGTGGTCGTTTCATCAGTAGCTGAGATTGATTTTCAACAGTTGTAGACTTTTCGTACCCTCACAACAGCATGAGCCACCTGCCAGGCCCGGCCCCGGAATCCTCAACCAGAGCATAGTGGTCTTGCAAGGAGCTTCCTTCAACCACCTTTCTTCTTTCGGCTGGCTGGAATGCAGTTTGGGTCTTGATTGAACAACTGGCGATGCCCGTCAGTTTACTTGCTGACTTCCCATTATGTTGGTTTCCAGCTTGTAAGCATTTTGAAAGAAACCATTGTTAGAAAAACTGCAATAAAGTCAGTCAAGAAGGGGTGTTTAAACCCTACATCCCAACCCGCACTCTCCGCTCTGCATCTGCAAAATTACTCGTCCCTCCCTCACTGAGAGCAAAACACTCGACTAGATCTCGACTCTTTGCTGTCCTTGCGCCGAAATGGTGGAACGAGCTCTCTGAAGACACCAGGACCGCAGAGAGCCTTCACATCTTCCGCCGCAAACTAAAGACACACCTCTTCAGACTCTACCTCGACTAAAGACTAACAAATTGTAGCACTTAAATTGTACTTGTAACGTACAATTTAGCAAATTGTAAATTGGCTTATTTGAGGAAATTGCACTTTCTTGTTCTCCTGAGTTTGTACCCTATGGTTGAATGCACTTATTGTACGTCGCTTTGGATAAAAGCGTCCGCTAAATGACATGTAATGTAATGTAATGTAGACATGTCAGCTGAGATAAGGTGACCGCTCAGGATATGAAATCTGTGTGACGTGTATGTCCGGTGTCTCATCATGATCAGATGTATAAAGAACATGACAGACATTGTACGTCTGCAAAACCTTTCTGTTTATCATACCTTATCCCAGTATATATGTGGTGGCTGGAAAAGAAGACCTTCGAGCAGGCGTATGACGCATGGGCGCATGACCTGTATGTGTGTCAACTCTGTCTCCTGTTTGGAAACATTAAATGTCCCGTTTTTTGATGATTTTTATCATTACCCCTTACCTTAGAAGTTTTGTACAAAATTATGAAATTAATCTTCTTCTTTTTTAGCGAGGTACTATTTTTTATGCAGATTTTTGGGGGGGTTTTATGTATTTTTCAGCCAATCCTTATCGACGACTGCATTTTTACGCTTTACCCAATTTGGCTTCTAAGTGGCTAAGAAAGCTGTCGCTCATTTTCACGTGAATTTATTTGAATCCAATAGTGTCACGGTGTGGTTCACTTCATGTTATATTTTGTAGTTTTCTGCCACTTGTGTCCCCGGGTAACTTCACTTCCTGCCTTGTCCCGTCATCCCCTGTGATCGTCTTAATAGTTTACACCTGTGTCCAATCACCTGCACCTCCCTAGTGTATTTAAGCCGTGTGTCTCTTGTGTCACTGTTCGCGTCATTGTCTTTTGCCACGCTTGTTCTTGTCTTTCGTCCTGGATCTCTGTAGTTTTTTGCCTATGTGCTTTTGCCCCCGGTTCCTGTGTTTTTGACCTTTTTGACTATTAAAGTGTTTTGTTTGGAGAAGTCTGCATTTGAGTCCTGCCTTCCACCCTCAACCCTGACAGAATGACGCGACCATCGGACTCAGCAGACCCGCTGCCAGACTACGGTCCGGACTACTTGGACGTAAGAAGTCCCTTCTGGCAGCGGAAAACGAATTTTGTTTTTGGTCCCAGGAGCTATCAGCTCGCCTGCCTCGAGCTCCGGGACCTCCTGAACCCTAGAAGGAGGAGCAAGCGGAAGAAGCGCTCTCCCGTTCCTGCTGGGCCGCCGCAGCGCTCTCCCGTTCCCGCTGGGCCGCCGCAGCGCTCTCCCGTTCCCAGACTCTCAGCCCCGGCCCCGACTCGCCCAGTCCCCACTCCGAGACTCATGGCCCCGACTCGGCCAGTCCCCGCTCCGAGACTCTCAGCCCCAGCCCCGACTCGGCCAGTCCCCGCTCCGAGACTCTCAGCCCCGGCCCCGACTCGGCCAGTCCCCGCTCCGAGACTCTCAGCCCCGGCCCCGACTCGGCCAGTCCCCGCTCCGAGACTCTCAGCCCCGGCCCCGACTCGGCCAGTCCCCGCTCCGAGACTCATGGCCCCGACTCGGCCAGTCCCCGCTCCGAGACTCATGGCCCCGACTCGGCCAGTCCCCGCTCCGAGACTCATGGCCCCGACTCGGCCAGTCCCCGCTCCGAGAATCATGGCCCCGACTCGGCCAGTCCCCGCTCCGAGAATCATGGCCCCGACTCGGCCAGTCCCCGCTCCGAGAATCATGGCCCCGACTCGGCCAGTCCCCGCTCCGAGAATCATGGCCCCGACTCGGCCAGTCCCCGCTCCGAGAATCATGGCCCCGACTCGGCCAGTCCCCGCTCCGAGAATCATGGCCCCGACGCCCCCAGTCCCCGCTCCGAGAATCATGGCCCCGACGCCCCCAGTCCCCGCTCCGAGACTCATGGCCCCGACGCCCCCAGTCCCCGCTCCGAGACTCATGGCCCCGACGCCCCCAGTCCCCGCTCCGAGACTCAGATTCCCTCCCTCCCGCCCTCCCGTTGGTAATTTGAGGGCCGTCTGGGATCCGGCCCTTAAGGGGGGGGCTATGGGGTGGGTTATGGGGGGGGCTGAGCCGCCGACTGCGGAGGTGTTCCGTGTCCCCGAGCAGACGACGACTGCGGAGGTGTTCCGTGTCCCCGAGCTGGAGCCGCCGCCGACTGCTGCGGACGTGTTCCGTGTCCCCGAGCTGGAGCCGCCGCCGACTGCTGCGGACGTGTTCCGTGTCCCCGAGCTGGAGCCGCCGCCGACTGCTGCGGACGTGTTCCGTGTCCCCGAGCTGGAGCCGCCGCCGACTGCTGCGGACGTGTTCCGTGTCCCCGAGCTGGAGCCGCCGCCGACTACTGCTGACGTGTTCCGTGTCCCCGAGCTGGAGCGGCCGCCGACTACTGCTGACGTGTTCCGTGTCCCCGAACTCGAGCCGCCGCCGACCCCCCCGGAGGGTTCCCGTGTCCCCGAGCCTGCCATGCCAGAGACGTTCCGGAGCCGGCCAAATGACCGTCCGCCGGGCCGACCACCGGAGGCTCCCCGGCAGTGTGCCTATCCGCCAGGCCGACCCCCAGAGGCTCCCCGGTCGCCTGGCCGCCCGCCAGAGTTTCCTGGGTGGCCCGACCATTGTCTCTGGTTTCCCTCCCCCCCACCCCTTGTTTCGCTCTAGTGTGAGCCGCCTGGAAGTCGGCCCTTAAGGGGGGGTACTGTCACGGTGTGGTTCACTTCATGTTATATTTTGTAGTTTTCTGCCACTTGTGTCCCCGGGTAACTTCACTTCCTGCCTTGTCCTGTGATCGTCTTAATAGTTTACACCTGTGTCCAATCACCTGCACCTCCCTAGTGTATTTAAGCCGTGTGTCTCTTGTGTCACTGTTCGCGTCATTGTCTTTTGCCACGCTTGTTCTTGTCTTTCGTCCTGGATCTCTGTAGTTTTTTGCCTATGTGCTTTTGCCCCCGGTTCCTGTGTTTTTTACCTTTTTGACTATTAAAGTGTTTTGTTTGGAGAAGTCTGCATTTGAGTCCTGCCTTCCACCCTCAACCCTGACACAATAGTATCAGACGATTCGAAAAATTGGTTGAAAGGCGGTAATTGGCCAACCAAAGCTGGACAAAATTCCAGGTTCTCACTCATGCTGTTTGTCAGCCGTGAGTCCTGCACAAGAGCCTCATCCAGAGTAGTTTTTAGTACTGCTGATACAATCAGCGTGAGACTTTTCATTCTGACTGACATCTCTCAGTGGATGTCCGCTCAGGATCTGAAAATCAACCCCGGCAAGAACTACTTCTCTTTCCGGGAAAAGATTCTCCGACCCAGGACTTGGCTGTTAACTTTGGCAACTTTGTGTTAACGCCCACATTGACTCCTAAGAACCACGGTGTGACACTCGACAGCCAACTCTCCCTGACTCCAAACATCACTGCGACAACACGATTCTGTAGATGTACGCTCTATAACATCAAGAGAATACGTCCCCTTCTCACTCCGAAGGCAAGCAGGTACTGATTCAGGCTCTTGTCATCTCCCGCCTGGACTACTGCAACTCTCTCCTGGCCGATCTCCCCACTATCGCCATTCAGCCTCTGCAGCTCAGCCAGAATGCAGCAGCCCGACTGGTCTTTAACTTACCGCAATCCTCCCACACTACATCACTCCTCCACTCTCTTCACTGGCTACCAGTGGCTGCCTGCATCCAGTTCAAAACATTGGTGCTCACATAGCATGCTGTGATAAAGTGGCTTATTTGATAAAATTGCACTTTCTTCTTGATCTTCTGAGTTTGTATCCCTATGGTTGAATGTGCTTATTGTAAATCGCTTTGTATAAAAGCGTCAGCTAAATGACATGTAATGTAATAATATAATTGTTACTGTCCACACAGTGGGCTATCACGTAGATGGGTTTTTAGCCTGGTATCTCCATGTTTTAAAGGACTTATAAGGCTGTTAGTGAATTTATTTCAGGTGATTCACAAAAGCTCACAAGGGTTTTTCTTTATCCTGACAAAAACAAAATTGCCCATATAGACAATGTAGTTACAGAGTTATTACACTTTTCATCATGGTTTGGCCTTTTCTGAGAGTGGGAAAAGGTGGAAAAAGAGTCAAAACAAATCAGTGAAAATCTTGAATAAAAGATAGGAAAAGTAGTACTCTGTCTTATTAATAAGTACATAAGATTCAATTTTTTAAGTTCCCCTCTAGACTGTCCTCCACGCTTAATTGGATTTGCAGTGAAGTGAACAATGTAGTGACCAGAGTTTTATGGGCTTTTACATTAATACCAGCATGGCAGTACATAATGGCATCCCTCCTAACCATATCCTCTTGTGCCTATTTAATTAGGTTAATGCTCGAGTCAGAAGCAGGTGCTGGTCCTGTCCGAACCTCGGTACTGTAGGTACCGGTTGTGGATGGGCTACATGAGGAGCCTAACATCTCGACTGACCAACCACTTGGTTTTGTTGTTGGGAGGCATTACAGCGCTGTCTTAAAACACCCAGTTCCTGTACTGTCAAGATCATCCGACAGTACTGTACCACTAATGCATATGTGACAAACTAGGTGAGTAAGCCACAAAACAACTTTCAATTATTTACTATGGGTCAAGTGTTTTAAAGCACTTTGGCGCAATACAATGGCCTCAGTGGGACGTTACAAAGTCGTGATCAATTCAAAGTTATGGAGGGAAAGGAAATGGCTGAATAAAAAGTGGAATGTAGACGGACAAATGCTGCTATTAAACTTTATTTTGACTCAGTTTGTGCTCACATTTTTACAGGTATTGTCGGGATGAGGGAAAGAATACTGTCACAGGAAGTGAAATCTATAGTTGCAAATGATCGCAGGTTCTTGTTGTTTTTGATGAAGTAGAGATTACTGGAAAACATTTCGATTGTTTTGCTGGTTGATAACTTTGGATCAGAACTGACCGGAAGCTTTGTTGTTAGCACCCATAAAGGAGGTTGATCCTCTTGATATCCCAATAGGACATTCCGTTCCTCTGGCCGATCTGGGCGTTTGCGTTGGGGATGGGAGTGATGGAGTCCCTTCCATTGATAGAAAAGGCGGTATTTCCATAGTGCATGACGGAGGAGTAGTCGTAGGGAGTGTTCAGGTTGTTGGTGTCCTCCTTCTGGAAGTTGTAGGCATTCTGAGGGTCGATATTCTCCCAGTTGATCCGAACGTAGCTATCACGGTCGCTCCTGGTCTGCTCGTGATTGAAGCCCAGAGCGTGGTTGACCTCGTGCTGGACGATGCCGTAGTAGACGCAGCCCTGTCTGTTGAGAGAGACTACCTGTCTGCCACCTGTTCTGCCCATAGAAGAGAAGCATCCGCCTCTGCTCTCGATGCTTATGTGGTCGTTCTCGTTGCTACGGGGGACAAAGCGGATGCAGGTGCCTGTGTGGAAGGACTTCAAGCCTCTGTCGATGACCTGCGTCTCTGCGCCGGTGAACTCATTGCTGATGACGAAGGGAATCGTCACCAAGCCGTTGGAGGCTTTCTTCCAGAGGCACTGCTGGTAAAAGCACTTCATTGCATTTCTGGTAGTGGGAACCAACACGTCTCCTTCCAGCAACATCTCATTGGAGCCGTTGTTGGAGTTCAGAATCCTGGTGGTGATATCGATGCTGTCATCTTCGTCCATTTGGTCATTTGCTTCGCTTCCTTCATCAACGAGAGGATATGCTTCTGAGAACCCCAGCAGGAGCAGCAGCAGCAGACTAGCAGTGGGAGTCATCTTCACGTTGGGGCTGGTGGCTGTGGAGCTGATGTGGGGAGACTCTTTGAAGGTTGATGTTGGACAGCGCAGTCCAGGCTCTTTATACTTTCCTATACAGGTGTGTCTGCAGGAGGATAATGGGTAGTGGTCCACACTGCTCAGCCTAAATAAACCTCTCAGAGGAGGACTCCACAGACAAACATACTGTTTCAACATGGTGGGTCATCTCTGGTGATTAGATGAATAAACGCGCAAGGCTTTTGGGTGGGTCATGTTTAACTAGACATCAAAAATGTTCTTCAACCTAAAGACATCACATTGACTTAGACTAATAGTTTTTGCAAATTGGGCAAATTAGGCCTGAACAATTAATGGATGGATGTCAAAACGATGTACAAATGTTCTCAGCAGTAGCTAAATAGTATGAATGTCAGATTTAAAAAAACTCAAAACATTTTGATGCTGTCTCACTCTCCCAAGAAACAGCTTGGACAAAAAACAGTTGCAATTTTTTCAACATTGCGATAGCTGCCTTCAATTTTCAAGACCAAAAAAGTAATATCTTTATTAATGTTGGATAGATTGGTGTGAATGCACCATATGAATAATTAAACCAAACACAACGCAAATGTTTCGCATCACTCAAGCACTCCAAACACACTGCATACTTTCAGAGGACAATTTCTGAACTATTTGCATGAATCGCGCTCTTCCATCTTCGATGAGCCGTAACTTGATTCCGCTAGACTGGTCACGTTAGGCTAGGAATAAGCGGCATTAGCTGGACTAGTCATGTTAGACGACGAAACTAAATTGATCACAGGTTGGCGGGTCAACCGGAAGACCTACTTCTTTGGAACTGCAAACAGGTCACGTTAGACCAGAGTCTACTAGATTGGCGTGCAAGGACGTCTATGGTCATGAGAGGAAATCCCCTTGAATAAATTGTGTGAACTGCTTAGCGCTGATACTGCTACAACAGGCCACTGGGCAAATGAAATGCCAATATACAAGCTATGTGAATATAATGACAGTTCAGTTATATGCATGACTTACCCAACCTCCTAAAGCGTTCCAAAACCCGATTCACCATCCTGGAAGTTTGTGAATGTAGGGGCTGCAGGCAGCCCAACTGGTGGCAGGGTTGAAGAGGAGATGCCTTTAGTGTATAGCAGAGGGGGTTCCCCTTAAAAGAATGCCCCTCAGTTCTGTTGGTGATAACTTCCTTATGCGGATAACCTCTAATAGTCCAGCCAGGAATTTTAACCCTTAAGGCTGGCGCATGCTTCTGCGTCTTCAGGCACCGTTGTGTCGACGCACTCGTTTCAATTCATGGTTCTAACAGGCTTGCGTGTGTTGCAGAGCAATTCACCGCCAGAACAATAGGTGGAGTAGTTTTTTGTCGAAGACGACATGGAGAGTCACGTCTTTGTGTGTGGAAGTCATTGGTTTATTTATCATAGACTTTATTGTCCCGTGCATCGACACTGTTGCTTTTCATCGCGGACACATTTGTCCTGTATTTTCCTCCACAACTTTGTGCACCTCTCGACCGGCAAACCAACGTTTGCAGAGATCTCCCTCCATGAATCAGAGGGCATCCGCGCGTCCTTAGAGTCCGCCAAAGACAGGTTGTAGAAGTGGTCATATTTACGGATTTCTTCCGACACAAGCTCTTCAATCTGATCCGTTCTCTCGTAAACATTCTTCGTTTTAATAATGACGGTATTGTGCTATGAAAACAGAAATGTGAGACTTCGGAAAGAATGTAGCAGACCAACAAAGCCCGCGAAAAAAAAAAATGGGTCGACGCACGCATGAGGTGTGAAAAGGCACGCAAGGGACACAAAAGGGGCTCTTACGTCTGCGTGTCCTTGCGTCTCTCTGAAAACGCAGAAGCATAAACTAGGCTTCAGTCGTATGAGATGCATGTAGTGGTAAACTATGTTACAACACTGTCTTGTGCTAAAGCCATGTCTCAAGTGTCTGTATTTAACTTTGATGTGCAAAGACAGAAAGAATTAAAGATTTGCAGCTGTGTCTGAAGAAGGGAGTTAACTTGCTCTCACAGACGCTCGAACAAAGGAGCAGTGTGTGTTACCCTCATCTTCATCTGGGTGATCAGCTGCAATCTGCCGTCTCTCCAGGATTTGTTTGCTTCCGCGACCATAAAGCGGGCTAAAAATATTGTTGCCGACCCCTTTCCCCCCGGTCCAAATTGTTTGTGCCCCTTCCATCTAGCACGAGGCTGAGGTACGTCAGGACCGAGAATTCCCGCCACACAAACAGTTTCTTCCCGTCAGCAGTTGGGCTCATCAACAGAGCGCGGGTCCCCCACTGACTGACTCTGTCATCCCTTTTTCCACCAATCACTCCCTTCACACTCCACATACACATACACTGGTCACTTGTCACTTTCACATTATTTGACACACTTCAATCCTGAATTGAATGGTTAAACTGAAAAGGATGAGAAGGTCTAATGTTGGCAAAAGACTGTCTTCCAAAGAAAATTACTTCAGTTTAATTGCCGTCAGATTTGTTCGTTTGAAAATAATAAGCCTTAAGTTACCACTGATTGCGTCTATTTTAGTTCCACCTCAAAGACAGATTTTAGGGCAGCTTCTTGATTGCACTATTGTTAAACATTCTATTCTTATTTTAAGGAACAGTACCCCCAGTTACTCGGCCAGCGAAGCCGGATGCATCAGTAGCTGCCGGGACGTGTCTCTCCCTGTACACCAACAGCTGCACCTCCACTCACCAGTCCGTCAAGCTCCTGAAGTTTGCGGATGACACCACCCTCATTGGACTGATCTCCGGTGGGGACGAGTCCGTCTACAGATGGGAGTCTGACCATCTAGTGTCGTGGTGCAGTCAGAACAACCTGGAGCTCTAAAGACAGTGGAGACGGTTGTGGATTTCCGGAGGAACAGAGCCCCACCCTCCCCCATTACGCTGTGCGACTCCCCCGTCACCATTGTGGATTCCTTCCGTTTCCTGGGCTCCATCATCACCCAGGACCTCAAGTGGGAGCTGAACATCAGCTCCATCACCAGGAAGGCTCAGCAGAGGTTTCTTCCCGTCGGCAATCAGGCTCATCAACAGAGCCCGGTCCCCCACTGACTGACTCTGACATTCCACCGGTCACTCTCTTTGATACTGCACATGTCACTTTTTAACTATCATTTTTCACTCGTCACATTGTCGTCACTCGTCACTTTGTCACTTGTTCGCTAGTGCACTTTATTTTTTTATATTTTTAAACTTTTTAAATATTTTTTATTGTTAACTAACTTTATTCTCTTGTTTTATACTAACCCATAGCCTTATTCTACTAACCCATAGCATTAGCATTTCATTTTATTTTACCACTTGTGCACTGCTGTCTTGTTGTCTATTATTACACTGTCTACTGTCACACACCACATGCCAAGTCAAATTCCTGAGCAGACGTGGGTGGAGCGAGGCTTTGGCGAAATAAATATAACGTTATCCAATTGGATAAGGAAATGTCATAAGTGCCCTCTAGACTGTCCTCCACGCTTACTTGGATTTGCAGTGAAATGAACAATGTAGTGAGCAGAGTTTTATGGGTTTTTACATCAATACCAGCATGGCAGTACATAATGGCATCCCTCCTAACCATATCCCCTTGTGCCTATTTAATTAGGTTAATGCTCGAGTCAGAAGCAGGTGGTGGTCCTGTCCAAACCTCGGTACTGTAGGTACCGGTTGTGGATGGGCTACGTGAGGAGCCTAACATCTCGACTGACCAACCACTTGGTTTTGTTGTTAGGAGGCATAACAGCGCTGTCTTAAAACACCCAGTTCCTGTACTGTCAAGATCATCCGACAGTACTGTACCACTAACGCATATGTGACAAACTAGGTGAGTAAGCCACAAAACAACTTTCAATTATTTACTATGGGTTAAGTGTTTTAAAGCACTTTGGCACAATACAATGGCCTCAGTGGGACATTACAAAGTCGTGATCAATTAAAAGTTATGGAGGGAAAGGAAATGGCTGAATCAAAAGTGGAATGTAGACGGACAAATGCTGCTATTAAACTTTATTTTGACTCAGTTTGTGCTCACATTTTTACAGGTATTGTCGGCATGAGGGAAAGAATACTGTCACAGGAAGTGAAATCTATAGTTCCTAATGATCGCAGGTTCTTGTTGTTTTTGATGAAGTAGAGATTACTGGAAAACATTTCAATTGTTTTGCTGGTTGATAACTTTGGATCAGAACGGACCAGAAGCTTTGTTGTTAGCACCCATAAAGGAGGTTGATCCTCTTGATATCCCAATAGGACATTTCGTTCCTCTGGCCGATCTGGGCGTTTGCGTTGGGGATGGGAGTGATGGAGTCCCTTCCATTGATAGAAAAGGCGGTTTTTCCATAGTGCATGATGGAGGAGTAGTCGTAGGGAGTGTTCAGGTTGTTGGTGTCCTCCTTCTGGAAGTTGTAGGCATTCTGAGGGTTGATGTTCTCCCAGTTGATCCGAACGTAGCTATCACGGTCGCTCCTGGTCTGCTCGTGATTGAAGCCCAGAGCGTGGTTGACCTCGTGCTGGACGATGCCGTAGTAGACGCAGCCCTGTCTGTTGAGAGAGACTACCTGTCTGCCACCTGTTCTGCCCATAGAAGAGAAGCATCCGCCTAAGCTCTCGATGCTTATGTGGTCGTTCTCGTTGCTACGGGGGACAAAGCGGATGCAGGTGCCTGTGTGGAAGGACTTCAAGCCTCTGTCGATGACCTGCGTCTCTGCGCCGGTGAACTCATTGCTGATGATAAAGGGAATCGTCACCAAGCCGTTGGAGGCTTTCTTCCAGAGGCACTGCTGGTAAAAGCACTTCATTGCATTTCTGGTAGTGGGAACCAACAAGTCTCCTTCCAGCAGCATCTCATTGGAGCCGTTGTTGGAGTTCAGAATCCTGGTGCTGATATCGATGCTGTCATCTTCGTCCATTTGGTCATTTGCTTCGCTTCCTTCATCAACGAGAGGATATGCTTCTGAGAACCCCAGCAGGAGCAGCAGCAGCAGACTAGCAGTGGGAGTCATCTTCACGTTGGGGCTGGTGGCTGTGGAGCTGATGTGGGGAGACTCCTTGAAGGTTGATGTTGGACAGCGCTGTTCAGGCTCTTTATACTTTCCTATACAGGTGTGTCTGCAGGAGGATTATGGGTAGTGGTCCACACTGCTCAGCCTAAATAAACCTCTCAGAGGAGGACTCCACAGACAAACATACTGTTTCAACATGGTGGGTCATCTCTGGTGATTAGATGAATAAACGCGCAAGGCTTTTTGGGTGGGTCATGTTTAACTAGACATCAAAAATGTTCTTCAACCTAAAGACATCATATTGACTTAGACTAATAGTTTTTGTTTTTTGTGCAATTTAGGCCAAATTAGGCCTGAACAATTAATGGATGGATGTCAAAACGTTGTTCAAATGTTCTCAGCAGTAGCTAAATAGTATGAATGTCAGATTTAAAAAAACTCCAAAGGAATGACATTTTGATGCTGTCTCATTCTCCCAAGAAACAGCTTGGACAGAAAACAGTTGCAATTTTTTCAACATTGCGATAACTGCCTTCGATTGTCAAGACCACAAAAGTAATAGCTTTATTAATGTTGGCTAGATTGGTGTGAATGCACCATATGAATAATTTAATCAAACGCAACGCAAATGTTTCGCATCACCTCAAGCGCTCCAAACACACTGCATACTTTCAGCGGACAATTTCTGAACCATTTGCCGGAAGACCTACTTCTTTGGAACTGCAAACAGGTCACGTTAGACCAGAGTCTACTAGATTGGCGTGCAAGGACGTCTATGGTCATGAGAGGAAATCCCCTTGAATAAATTGTGTGAACTGCTTAGCGCTGATACTGCTACAACAGGCCACTGGGCAAATGAAATGCCAATATACAAGCTATGTGAATATAATGACAGTTCAGTTATATGCATGACTTACCCAACCTCCTAAAGCGTTCCAAAACCCGATTCACCATCCTGGAAGTTTGTGAATGTAGGGGCTGCAGGCAGCCCAACTGGTGGCAGGGTTGAAGAGGAGATGCCTTTAGTGTATAGCAGAGGGGTTCCCCTTAAAAGAATGCCCTCAATTCTGTTGGTGATAACTTCCTTATGCGGATAACCTCTAATAGTCCAGCCAGGAATTTTAACCCTTAAGGCTGGCGCATGCTTCTGCGTCTTTACGCACCGTTGTGTCAACGCACTCGTTTCAATTCCTGGTGCTAAAAGGCTTGCGTGTGTTGCAGAGCAATTCCCCGCCAGAACAATAGGTGGAGTAGTTTTTTGTCGAAGACGACATGGAGAGTCACGTCTTTGTGTGTGGAAATCATTGGTTTATTTATCATAGACTTGTCCCGTGCATCGACACTGTTGCTTTTCATCGCGGACACATTTGTCCTGTATTTTCCTCCACAACTTTGTGTACCTCTCGACCGGCAAACCGACGTTTGCGGAGATCTCCCTCCATGAATCAGAGGCCATCCGCGCGTCCTTAGAGTCCGCCAAAGACAGGTTGTAGAAGTGGTCATAAATACAGATTTCTTCCGACAAAAGCTCTTCAATCTGATCCGTTCTCTCGTCAACATTCTTCGTTTTAATAATGGTATTGTTCTATGAAAACAGAAATGTGACACTTCGGAAAGAATGTAGCAGACCAACACAGCCCCATAGGCTCCAATACAAATCTGCTGACATATTTCTCAAAAAATCCAGAAGGTACACGTTTTGTCAACTGCCACATTTATTACCGGACAGACATAAAAACCACATGTTTGCCTCCGGTAGAGTCTTGGGTCTCTCAGAAATTTTATATTTTTTAGATAGCAGTTATAGTTTTGTGCTAGAGGACATTTGTTTGAGGTGTGGATTCTGTGTAACTCGCTGTCCTGTCTCTGTCCTTTGAGCAGGTGCTGCGTTACCGTGGATACTCACACACACGCTGCAGTTTGTCAGTTGGTCAGTTTGTGTCACACAGCTGAACCATATTAGTTGATTAGTGGAGTCACAGAACGCAGCTATGCTTTCTCCCTCTCATTCTCCCCCTCTCTCTCCCTTCCTCCTCCTCTCTTTCCCCCCCTCCCATCCCCTCTTTCTTTCCCGTTTCTCCCTTCTTCGTCCTCTCTTTTCTATTCCTCCCCTCTTTCTTCCTCCCCCTCTCCTTCCATTCCTCCCCCTCTCCCTTCCTCACTATTCCACCCTTCCTCACTCCCTCTCTGTTTCTTTCTCCCTCATTCTCCCCCTCTCTCTCCCTTCCTCCCCCTCTTTCCTCCTCCTCCCTCTCTTTCTCCCTTCCTCCTCCTCTTTCCATTCTTCCCCTCTTTCTTTCTCCCCCTCTCTCTCCTCCTCCCCCCACTCTCTTTCCCTTCCTCCCACTTTCTTTCTCCCGCTCTCTCTCTTTCTTCCTCCCTCCCTCTCTTTCCATCGATCTCCCTTCCTTACCCTCTTTTTGTCTCTCGCTCTCTCTCCCTCTCTTTCCATTCCTCCCTCTCTTCCCCCCTCCCTTCCTCACCCTCTTTTTTTCTCCCCCTCTTTCTCTCCCTTTCTCCCCCTCCTCTTTCCATCCCTCCCCTCTTTCTACCTCATCTTTCGTTCATCTCCTCTCCTTCCATTCCCCCCCTCTACTTTTCTCACCATTCCTCCCTTCCTCCTCCTCTTTCCATTCCTCTCCTCTTTCTTCCTCCTCCTCTCCTTCCATTCCTCACCCTCTCCTGTTCTCACCCTCTCCCTCCCTCTCTTTCACCTTTGCTCTCTCTAGTGTGCTCTCTCCTTCTACTCTCCCCAATGCCAACATTTCAAAATATAACCCCGATGGAGGACATTTTACTGCATTGTTTGTGATGAGTTCTATCGATTAATAGTTTGAAGGACAAACATTCTGACTCCCGTCCCCCCTACCCAATTCCATCATTTCAAAATAAAAGCCTCAATGAGTATCTGAACCGTAACCAAGGTGCTCATAATGAAGCTGTTTTGTGAAAATACTTATTGCTCTTTCAAATACTACTACAACTACTACTAAAATCACTAGTACAACTAGTAGTACTACTTCAACTGATACTGATACTACCATTACTAATACTACTACTAGTATTTCAACTGGTATTAATACTAAATGACTCTTACTACTACTAATACTACTACTAGTAGTACTAAAAATACTATTTCAACCAGTAGCAGTGACCTTGCAACTGATATTACTACTCTTACTACTATACCAAAAAGTACTACCAGTATTTATACAGCTATTAATACCTTAACTACTACTCACTTTAATACAAATACTACAAATACTACAATGACTAACAGTTTTATAATACTATTAGTCATTGTAGAGCAGATGATAAAACTAGTAGTACTACTAACACTATTATTTGCAGTTTATCTACTGCTTTTGATACTAAAACTCCCTGTCAGGTGGGGGACTTGGCTGGACCCAAACGCAGAACAGACAGACACAGCCGTCAGGAGGAGAGTGAATTTAACAGTTTATTAATCGACACGACTGTGGAGGTGCAGCAGGAGCGGGCGTGAGGAGTGCAGATGAAGGATGGGGTCCCGGGTGATGATCTCCTCGACAGTGCGCGGTGCCCAGTGCTCCTCCCACGTGCAGGAATCCAGACCGGTGTCACTGTAACCGAGGAGGTGAGACAAGGGGTAAGTAACAGGATTAACACTGAATGAAAAGAGAACAACAGCCAGCTCTCGGCTTGACTGGGTGATGGTCACTGAGACTCGCGAAGACTGAGGTCGACATACGTGACGTGAGTAACGATCCGACGTCGGCCGGTTGTCAGGCTCTCCCTCTTATACCCTGGTGATTGTGGCTCCGGTGCAGGTGCGTGATTGCAGAGCTGAGACACGTGCGTGCGAGGCCAACCTCTCCCAGATCCACCAGAGGGAGACCAAAACCAGCCTTTACCTGGGTCTGGAGGGGGGAACTCTGACAGTACCCCTCCCCCCACGACCGCCACCGGGCGGTCCACCTGGAGCCCCCGGCTTCCGCCGATAAAACTCCCGGATCATGCTGGGGTCCAGGATCAGGCGCCGGGAAACCCAACACCTCTCCTCCGGCCCATAACCCTCCCAGTCTATCAAAAACTGGTAGCCCCTCCCTGTGCGTCGGGAGTTCAGAACCCTCTTTACAGTAAAGGCTGGGGCCCCGTCAATCATTCGGGGAGGCGGCAGAGGAGGTGGGGGGGGGAGGAGGTGACAAACAGACGCCGGTTTAATGCACGATACGTGGAACGCTGGGTGTACACGAAGGGACCGAGGGAGCTTGAGACGGACCACCGTGGGGTTGATGATGCGTTCGATGGGGAAGGGGCCGATGAACCTTTGCGATAGCTTCTTTGAGTCCGTGCGGAGGGGCAGGTCCTTGGTTGACAGCCAAACCCTGTCTCCCACTGAGTATGAAGGTGCCGGGGTGCGTCGGCGGTTAGCCTGTCGCTGGTACTGCTCAGAGGTTCTCAGCAAGGATGCCCGGGCGCGGTGCCAGGTCCGATGGCATCGGCGAAACTGCTGCTGTATCGACGGTACGGCCAGCTCCTTCTCCTGGGACGGGAACAAGGGAGGTTGATAGCCGTAAACACACTGGAATGGGGACATACCTGTCGCTGTAGTGGGAAGCGTGTTGTGGGCGTACTCCGCCCATGGGATCTGCTCAGACCAGGTGGAGGGTTCAGAGGAAGCCAGGCATCGTAGGGTCGACTCCATCTTCTGGTTGGCCCTCTCTGCCTGGCCGTTAGTCTGAGGATGGAACCCGGAAGAGAGGCTGGCAGTAGCTCTGACTGCCGTGCAAAAAGCCCTCCACACTGCTGATGCAAACTGAGGGCCACGGTCCGAAACAATGTCGGTAGGCAGGCCGTGAATACGAAATATCTCCCGCACCATAATGTCCGCTGTTTC
The DNA here is from genome assembly GCF_964276395.1 of Gasterosteus aculeatus. Classification (NCBI taxonomy): domain Eukaryota; kingdom Metazoa; phylum Chordata; class Actinopteri; order Perciformes; family Gasterosteidae; genus Gasterosteus; species Gasterosteus aculeatus. The sequence goes on along the minus strand of NC_135692.1, from coordinate 3,054,026 downwards.
CTTGGCCGATGGGAGCTTGGGCAAGGGTAGGAAATGAGCAAATTAACTGAACCTGTCCACGATTGTTAATACCACCGTGTTACCCCCGGACGGGGGAAGTCCAGTGACAAAGTCCACGGCTAGGTGGGACCAGGGACGATGAGGGATGGGCAATGGCCTCAATAACCCCACGCTTGGCCGGTTTGAGCCCTTGTTTTGTGCGCACACCGGACAAGCCGCCACATACATCCGAACGTCCTCCCCCATAGCAGGCCACCAGAACCGTCGCCGCAGAAAGGACATGGTACGTGCGACACCCGGGTGACAAGTCAGCTTGGAGGCATGGCCCCACTCCAACACCGCCGGTCGCATTCCATCGGGGACAAACAGCCTACCCGGAGGTCCCTTACCCGGGCCTGGGTCCTTCCTAAGGGCTGCCTGAACCGCTCCTTCAATGCCCCATTGGAGGGCTCCCACTACCCGCCTCAATGGCAGGATGGTCTCTGGCGTCCTCCTCGTCTCCTCCTCCTTTGAGAAGACCCTGGACGGGGCATCGGGCTTCCCATTCTGGGATCCGGGTCTGTAAGACAGAACAAAATCAAAGCGTCCAAAGAATAGCGCCCACCTAGCCTGTCGGGAATTTAGTCGTTTGGCACTCCGGATGTATTCAAGGTTTTTGTGGTCCGTCCACACCACAAACGGTTGGTCCGCCCCCTCCAGCCAATGCCTCCACTCCTCGAGGGCCAGTTTCACCGCGGGCAACTCCCTCTTGCCAATGTCATAGTTCCTCTCTGCCGGTGACAGCCGATGGGAGAGGAACGCGCAGGGATGGAGCTTGTTGTCCTCCTTAGCTCTCTGGGAGAGTACCGCCCCAGCTCCGACCTCCGATGCGTCGACCTCTACTACGAACTGTAGGGACGGGTCCGGTTGGATGAGAATGGGTGCCGACGAGAAACGCTCCCTGAGCTCCTGGAAGGCGGACTCTGCCCCAGGAGACCACCGAAACGCTCTGAGATTGGAGGTAAGGTCAGTTAGGGGGGCTGCAATCTGGCTGTAGTTGCGGATGAACCGCCTATAAAAGTTAGCGAACCCCAGAAACCTCTGTAACTCCTTACGGGAGCTGGGTCTGGGCCACTCCAGGACGGCCTGCACCTTCTGGGGGTCCATTCTTACCTCTCCCTCGGCGATGACATAACCCAGAAAGCTTGTGCACCTGGTGTTAAATTCACACTTCTCCGCTTTCACAAAGAGTCTGTTCTCCAGCAGCCGCTGAAGAACCTGGCGGACGTGTCTCTGGTGTTCCTCCAGATTCTGTGAAAACACAAGTATGTCGTCCAGGTAGACAAAAACAAAGCGACCCAGCATGTCACGTAGGACGTCATTAACTAGACATTGGAACACGGCTGGGGCATTAGTTAAACCGAATGGCATAACCATGTATTCGAAGTGGCCCAGGGGGGTGTTGAACCCTGTGAGCCACTCATCCCCCTCTCGAATGCGGATCAGGTGGTAGGCGTTGCGGAGGTCGAGCTTTGTGAACACAGTAGCGCCCTGTAATGAATCAAAAGCAGTGTTCATTAGTGGTAACGGGTATTTGTTCTTGACAGACACGTTATTCAACCCCCGATAGTCAATGCACGGCCTGAGTGTGCCGTCCTTCTTCTTAACAAAGAAAAAACCTGCGCCCAGCGGAGAGGAAGAGGGGCGGATGATTCCAGCTGCCAGTGAGTCCCTGATGTAATTCTCCATGGCCTCTCGCTCTGGTCTGGAGATATTGTAGAGTCTACCCTTGGGTAGGGAGGCCCCGGGCAGCAGTTCAATGTGACAATCGTAAGGCCGATGAGGGGGTAGAGATAGGGCCCGCTCTTTACTAAATACTTTGCCCAGGTCGTGATAAGCAGGCGGTACCAGAGTGAGGTCGGGGCCAGGCGTCAAACTCCCCTGCTGGGGACCCTGGGGACGGGCGGACTGTAAACAATTAGCCAGACAGAAATCACTCCAACCCAGAATACAGCTGGTGGACCAGTCAACTGAAGGATTGTGCTTTGCTAACCAGGGGTAGCCCAGCACAACCAGTACCAGAGGGGACTTGAAAACAAGAAAGCTGATCTGCTCAAAATGGTTACCTGATATTTGAAGCTGGACCGGCTCCGTTCTGTCCGTGATTCTGGCCAGTAGTCTGCCATCTAGGGAGTTCGCCTCAATAACTTCCTCTAACGGAACTCTACGGAGTCCTAATCGGTCTACAAGGTTATGATCCATAAAATTGTCATCGGCCCCGGAGTCAATGAGTCCCTCCACTGCCATTGCTGCAGTGCCGTTGCTGACTGAAATCTTCAGCGGAGTCCGTGATATGTGTGGGGAGGGGCATAGACTCTCGCTCGCTAGAATCCTCCTTACTTCCAGTGAGCGGGGCCGTTTCCTTTAATGGGCAACGAGAGCGAAAGTGACCCGACATGCCACAATAGAGACAGCAGTTAGTTGTGCGTCTGCGCAGAAGCTCCGCCTCCGAAATTTGGGTACGGCCCAGTTGCATGGGTTCAGGGTCTGTAACCCTCTCAGGAGTGTCGACTCTGGAGCACGGCGATCCCCTTGGTGCAGAGCCCTGCTCACGCCTCCGCTCCCTATTACGGTTATTAATCCGTGTGGTGAGACAGATCAGCTCCTCCAGTCCCTGTACCTCGGGGTAGGAGAGTAGACTGTCCTTAACGCACTCATTTAGTCCGTTGTAGAACACCCCCTGTAGTGCCTCCTCATCCCAGCCACTCTCCGCAGCTAGGATACGGAACTCTATGCTATAATCGGCGACACTGCGTGTCCCTTGCCGCAGTGATAACAATCGCTTTGAAGCGTCCTTTCCCCGAACGGGGTGATCGAAAATCTTCCGCATCTCCGCGGTGAATAACTCACATGATTGGGCGATTGCGCCCTGCTTCTCCCAAACGGCAGATGCCCATTCCAAAGCCTCCCCGCGCAGTAATCCAATAATGTAGGAGATCTTGGCTCGCTCGCTCCGGTAGGAGCGGGGCTGTTGCTCGAACACCAGTCCCACCTGTATCAGAAACGAGCGGCACCGGCCGCTGTGTCCGTCATATCTCTCCGGCGTGGGGACCTGGGACTCGTGGTCTGGCATGGACATGACCACAGAAACGGGTTCAGAAGGGCTCGGAACCGGAGGCTGGGGTGGTGCGCTGATGTGCGCCTGGATCGCGGCGATACTGTTCGACAGGGAGTCCAGGCTGGCCATTATTCCCTGCAGGGAGGACTGGTGCTGTCCCAACATGGATCGCCTGACGTACCGTGTCGAAGTTTGCTGGGTCCATAGTTGGTCGGATCGTTCTGTCAGGTGGGGGACTTGGCTGGACCCAAACGCAGAACAGACAGACACAGCCGTCAGGAGGAGAGTGAATTTAACAGTTTATTAATCGACACGACTGTGGAGGTGCAGCAGGAGCGGGCGTGAGGAGTGCAGATGAAGGATGGGGTCCCGGGTGATGATCTCCTCGACAGTGCGCGGTGCCCAGTGCTCCTCCCACGTGCAGGAATCCAGACCGGTGTCACTGTAACCGAGGAGGTGAGACAAGGGGTAAGTAACAGGATTAACACTGAATGAAAAGAGAACAACAGCCAGCTCTCGGCTTGACTGGGTGATGGTCACTGAGACTCGCGAAGACTGAGGTCGACATACGTGACGTGAGTAACAATCCGACGTCGGCCGGTTGTCAGGCTCTCCCTCTTATACCCTGGTGATTGTGGCTCCGGTGCAGGTGCGTGATTGCAGAGCTGAGACACGTGCGTGCGAGGCCAACCTCTCCCAGATCCACCAGAGGGAGACCAAAACCAGCCTTTACCTGGGTCTGGAGGGGGGAACTCTGACACTCCCACTTATTCTACTGCTAGTATTACTACTGCCAAAATGACAATTACTACTAATATTAATACAAAAAATACATTTTTTATAAGTTATTTCAGTTTTTGTCATTTGTGAAATTTTCAGCAAATCTATTGAAGTTTGTTTCAGCTTTTCTGATGTTGGTATTTCCAGAAATATTTTGTTATTCTTTTCACTTTTGCAATTTCCTATAGTCGTTTTTAGCTGATAGTTGACTAACTGACTAACTAACTTTTCACGTGCATTTATTTAGATCCAATAGGATCAGACGATTCTAAAAATTGGTTGAAAGGCGTTAATTGGCCAACCAGAGGTGGAATTCCAGGTTCTCACTCATGCCGTTTTTCAGCCGTGAGTCCTGCACAAGACCCTCATCCAGAGTAATATTTAGTACTGCTGATACTATCAGTGTGAGACTTTTCATTCTGATTGATATCTCTCAGTTGATGTCTCTTTGCGGGAAAAGATTCTCCGACCCAGGACGTGGCGGTTAACTTTGGCAACTCTGTGTTAACGCCCACTTTGACTGCTAAGAACCTCAGCGTGACACTCGATAGCCAACTCTCACTGACTCTAAACATGAGTGCGACAACACGATCCTGTAGATACACGCTCTACAACATCAGGAGAATACGTCCTCTTCTCAATCAGAAGGCATACTGATTCAGGCTCTTGTCATCTCCCGCCTGGACTACTGCAACTCTCTCCTGGCCGATCTCCCCACTATCACCATTCGGCCTCTGCAGCTCAGCCAGAATGCAGCAGCTCGACCGGTCTTTAACCTACCACAATCCTCCCACACTACACCACTCCTCCGCTCTCTTCACTGGCTACCAGTGGCTGCCTGCATCCAGTTCAAAACATTGGTGCTCACATAGCATGCTGTGATAAATTGGCTTATTTGATAAAATTGCACTTTCTTCTTTCTCTATCTTCTGGGTTTGTATCCCTGTGGTTGAATGCGCTTATTGAAAATCGCTTTGTATAAAAGCGTCAGCTAAATGACATGTAATGTAATAATGTAATTATTACTGTCCACACAGTGGGCTATCACGTAGATGGGTTTTTAGCCTGGTATCTCCATGTTTTAAAGGACTTATAAGGCTGTTGGTGAATTTATTTCAGGTGATTCACAAAAGCTCACAAGGGTTTTTCTTTATCCTGACAAAAACAAAATTGCCCATATAGACATGAGGTTACAAAGTTATTACACTTTTTATCATGGTTTGGCCTTTTCTGAGAGTGGGAAAAGGTGGAAAAAGAGTCAAAACAAATCAGTGAAAATCTTGAATAAAAGATAGGAAAAGTAGTACTCTGTCTTTTTAAGTACATAAGATTCAATTTTTTAAGTTCCCCTCTAGACTGTCCTCCACGCTTAATTGGATTTGCAGTGAAGTGAACAATGTAGTGACCAGAGTTTTATGGGCTTTTACATTAATACCAGCATGGCAGTACATAATGGCATCCCTCCTAACCATATCCCCTGGTGCCTATTTAATTAGGTTAATGCTCGAGTCAGAAGCAGGTGCTGGTTGTTACGAAGGACGCTCCCGCACCGCCTCCCTCTCGCCATCGGAGGGACCCCTCTCCCGAGTACTAACTGGTTTCGAACTCCATCTCCCATCATGCTTCACACCTGGGACTGATTCCACAACACCACTGATGACACACACACCTGCACCTCATTGACACACACACAAAAGCCACTGACACCCACACACTCACTGCGAAGTCCTGATTCTGCCCCGGCTGTCATTTCTGAGCGTTTTCTCCTAGTCTTGATCCCTGTTTAGTGACCCCGGACCGTACTGCTGATTGCTCTCTGCCTGCCCCGACCCCTGCCTGCCCGCTGACTACGATCCTGTCTGCTCTACGTTGCCCTGTCTGCTGTCATTGACTCTGCCTGTCTGATGCTCTAATAAAAAACCTGCGAATGGATCCCTCCGAATCCGGCGTCTCCTTACAGAAGACTTCGCCACTCACAGATCCAGCAGGCCTCGTACACCTGTCTTCGGAGCTCTCCGCTCAAGCCACCCAGCTGGCCCAGCACCACCATCAGCTACAGCGTCTGACCACCCTCACCGAGGAACTACTGCACGCACTACACGGGCTACGGGTATCAGCAGACGCCACGCCACCGAATCCTCCTCCCAATGCCTCCCCAGCGACCGTAAACCATTCTATTAATCCTCGTCTGGCTCTTCCGGAAAAGTTTGATGGCACTGCTGTAAAATGTAGAGGCTTTCTTCACCAATGCACACTCTTCGTCGACCAACAACCCTCGATGTATCCAACGGATTCGAGTCGGATAGCTTTCATCAGCTCGCTACTCACCGGGAGGGCGTTGGAGTGGGCGACCGCCGTCTGGAGACCCGACGGATCCGCGTTCCCCACGTTCACCAACTTCCTGCTACAGTTCCGCAACGTGTTCGAACACCCCACTGAATGCGGGGATGCCGGGGAGCAGCTGCTCGAACTGACCCAGGGTAGGAGAACCGCAGCTGAGTATTCTTTATCTTTCCGCACACTCGCTGCGCAAACCAACTGGGTCGAGGACACACTGAAGACCCTGTTTCGCAAAGGTTTGTCTGCCGAACTACAATCGGAGCTGGCCTGTCGGGACGAGGGAAGAGGGTTGGACAAATACATTAACCTGGCCATTCAAATCGACAACTTGATTCGTTCACGGCGTCCTAACCGGTATCCACCCCGGCTCACACGGGAGACCTCCGCCACACCTGAACCCATGCAACTAGGCGTCACTCGCCTCACTCAGGAGGAACGTGAACGCCGCTTGCAGAAACATCTGTGTCTCTACTGCGGACAGACCGGACACCTGCGAGCCGCCTGCCCAGGACGTCCTCCTAACGATCCCCAATCGGTGAGTGCGATCCCCAAATCTAGCACACTAAATTCCTGCTTCATTCTACCCATTCGTTTGCTGGTTCGGGGCAAGGTTATCCCGACCACAGCGCTACTGGACTCTGGGGCCGCGGGGAATTTCATGTCACGTGAGTTTGCCACTAACCACCAGTTGAGGTTTAATTCTTGTGGTTCCTCCCTCACAGTGGAGGCGCTAGACGGCCGACCGCTAGGGGAGGGGAGAGTACGACACCTCACCGAAGAGATCAACATGCACGTCGGTGCACTACATTCGGAGAGGATCAAGTTCTACGTTATCCAGGCTCGCAACCACTCTGTGATTTTGGGCCTGCCCTGGCTACGCACCCATAACCCACACATCTCCTGGAGAGAGAATCAGATCACACAATGGGACACTTCATGTCACAACCACTGCCTAACCAGGGTACCCCGTGCACCCCATCACCCTCCAGAACCCGTCAACCCCGGGTCAACAGAACAGAATCTGCCACCCGAATACGCCGACCTCGCTGAGGCCTTCTGCAAGAGGAGGGCTGCTCAACTCCCCGAACATCGTCCAATCGACTGTGCCATAGACCTACTGCCAGGCACCTCTCCCCCCAAGGGGAGAATATTCCCTCTGTCACAACCCGAGTCACAAGCGATGAGGAACTACATCGAGGAGGAATTAGCGAAGGGGTTTCTTCGACCATCAACGTCACCGGCAGCGGCCGGGTTTTTCTTCGTTAAGAAAAAGGATGGATCCCTTCGCCCCTGCATCGATTATCGTGGACTTAATGACATCACTGTCAAGTATCGATACCCTCTGCCTCTCGTCCCAGCCGCCCTAGAACAACTCCGTCAAGCCCGATACTACACCAAACTAGACCTACGCAACGCATACAACCTGATTCGCATCCGTGAGGGTGACGAGTGGAAGACGGCATTCTCCACCACTAGCGGGCACTACGAATACCTGGTCATGCCGTTCGGCCTAGCGAACAGCCCATCCGTGTTCCAGTCCTTCATGAATGACATCTTCCGTGACATGCTGGAGAAATGGGTCATCGTCTACATCGACGACATACTGGTCTACTCCACCTCCATGGAGGAACACATCCAACATGTCCGACTTGTCCTGGAAAGACTCATTCAACACCAGCTCTATGCCAAAGCAGAGAAATGCGAGTTTCACCAGACCAGAACTGCATTCTTGGGGTATATAATCAGTCAGGAGGGGGTGGCCATGGACGAGAGGAAGGTTACGGCAGTGGCGAACTGGCCAGTGCCCCACACGGTGAAGGAACTGCAACGATTCCTGGGGTTCGCGAATTTCTACCGAAGATTCATCCGAAACTTCAGCACAGTGGCTGCTCCCCTAACCACCCTGACCAAGCGCCACACGCACCGCATCAACTGGTCCCAGGAGGCACAACACGCCTTCGACGAGCTACGGTCACGGTTCACCTCAGCACCCCTCCTGCGACACCCCAACCCCGAGCTCCAATTCATAGTGGAGGTCGACGCCTCCAACACCGGAGTAGGGGCCATTCTCTCCCAGCGTCAAGGCACACCCGCCAGGATGTTCCCATGCGCCTACTTCTCTCGCAAACTAACCCCAGCCGAACGTAACTACGATGTGGGCAATCGTGAGTTACTGGCCATGAAACTGGCACTCGAGGAGTGGCGGCACTGGTTGGAGGGAGCGAACCAGCCATTCATCATTCTAACCGATCACAAGAATCTCGAATACCTTCGCTCCGCTAAACGTTTGGAACCCCGGCAAGCCAGATGGGCCCTCTTCTTCACGAGATTCCAGTTCACGGTAACCTATCGACCAGGCTCCAAGAATACGAAGGCCGACGCCCTCTCTCGCCAGACCGAGGGAGTTCCACCCACTGCAAGGGATAACATTATCCCGGAAAGCTTGCTCGTGGCGCCGGTTCAATGGGACATCATCACGGAGATCGAGCAGCTGAACCTTCGTCAAGCACCTCCCTCCGAATGTCCCGCAAATCTCCTCTTTGTCCCCGAGACGCTACGTTCACGACTCCTCGATCAGGTGCACTCGACCCCAAGCTCCGGACACCCCGGTATCACCGCCACAATTCAGCTCCTCAAGAACCGCTTCTGGTGGCCCACTCTGACTCCTGACACCACCCGACACGTGCAGAACTGCGCAAACTGCGCCACCTCCAAAACCCCCAGACAATTACCAGCCGGCCTACTAACACCACTACCCATACCCCAACGACCCTGGTCCCACATTGCCATAGACTTCATCACCGACCTACCCGCATCGCAGGGACATACCACCATCCTCACCATCGTAGCCACTGCGGAACTGCTCTGCAACCAGGTCTTCCGTTTCTACGGACTACCGGAGGACATAGTGTCAGACCGGGGACCCCAATTCACCTCCAGAGTATGGTCCGCCTTCTTCCAACGCCTCAACGTTAACGTCAGCCTCACCTCCGGTTACCACCCACAATCCAATGGGCAGACTGAGCGTCTGAACCAGGACGTTATCCGTTTCCTCCGCTCATACTGCCAGCGACAACAGACGGAGTGGAGCAGATATCTATTCTGGGCCGAATACGCCCAGAATTCGCTGGTCAAACCCGCCACGGGCATCACCCCGTTCCAATGCGTCTTGGGCTTTCAGCCACCGCTATTCCCGTGGTCAGGGGAGCCCACTAAACTACCATCCGTTACAGAGTGGTTGCAGAGAAGCGAGGAGACTTGGAACCAGGCCCACACTCACCTCCTCCACGCCGTTAGACGCCAGGAAGGTCAGGCCAACCGTCGCCGTCGTCCTGGTCCCCAGTACAGGCCCGGAGAGTGGGTCTGGCTCTCCACCAAAGACCTCCGACTTCGACTCCCATGTCGCAAGCTCAGCCCCAGGTATGAGGGTCCATTTCAAATTAAGAAGCAAATTACCCCTGTATCCTTTCGATTAGACCTACCCGCCAACTACCGTATTTCCCCTACATTCCATGTCTCCCTGCTAAAACCTGCCGATGGCCCGAGAGGAGCGCGGGAGGAGAGATCCACGTCACAACCTCCCCCCGCCATCCTGGTCGACGGCGAGGAGGCTTACCGTGTGCATGAGCTGCTCGACTCCAGACGCCGGGGCAAGACCCTCCAATATCTGGTGGACTGGGAGGGGTTCGGTCCGGAGGAGCGATCCTGGGCCGACGCTAAGGACATCCTTGGCCCCATACTCACGGAGGAGTTTCATCACGCACACCCGGAGAAGCCGGCCCCTCGTCCCCGCGGAAGACCTCGGCGCCGCGTATCTCTTCGCGTCAGGAGCCGCTCACAGGGGGGGGGCTCTGTTACGAAGGACGCTCCCGCACCGCCTCCCTCTCGCCATCGGAGGGACCCCTCTCCCGAGTACTAACTGGTTTCGAACTCCATCTCCCATCATGCTTCACACCTGGGACTGATTCCACAACACCACTGATGACACACACACCTGCACCTCATTGACACACACACAAAAGCCACTGACACCCACACACTCACTGCGAAGTCCTGATTCTGCCCCGGCTGTCATTTCTGAGCGTTTTCTCCTAGTCTTGATCCCTGTTTAGTGACCCCGGACCGTACTGCTGATTGCTCTCTGCCTGCCCCGACCCCTGCCTGCCCGCTGACTACGATCCTGTCTGCTCTACGTTGCCCTGTCTGCTGTCATTGACTCTGCCTGTCTGATGCTCTAATAAAAAACCTGCGAATGGATCCCTCCGAATCCGGCGTCTCCTTACACTGGTCCTGTCCGAACCTCGGTACTGTAGGTACCGGTTGTGGATGGGCTACATGAGGAGCCTAACATCTCGACTGACCAACCACTTGGTTTTGTTGTTGGGAGGCATTACAGCGCTGTCTTAAAACACCCAGTTCCTGTACTGTCAAGATCATCCGACAGTACTGTACCACTAACGCATATGTGACAAACTAGGTGAGTAAGCCACAAAACAACTTTCAATTAATTACTATGGGTTAAGTGTTTTAAAGCACTTTGGCGCAATACAATGGCCTCAGTGGGACGTTACAAAGTCGTGATCAATTCAAAGTTATGGAGGGAAAGGAAATGGCTGAATAAAAAGTGGAATGTAGACGGACAAATGCTGCTATTAAACTTTATTTTGACTCAGTTTGTGCTCACATTTTTACAGGTATTGTCGGCATGAGGGAAAGAATACTGTCACAGGAAGTGAAATCTATAGTTCCTAATGATCGCAGGTTCTTGTTGTTTTTGATGAAGTAGAGATTACTGGAAAACAATTCGATTGTTTTGCTGGTTGATAACTTTGGATCAGAACGGACCGGAAGCTTTGTTGTTAGCACCCATAAAGGAGGTTGATCCTCTTGATATCCCAATAGGACATTTCGTTCCTCTGGCCGATCTGGGCGTTTGCGTTGGGGATGGGAGTGATGGAGTCCCTTCCATTGATAGAAAAGGCGGTTTTTCCATAGTGCATGATGGAGGAGTAGTCGTAGGGAGTGTTCAGGTTGTTGGTGTCCTCCTTCTGGAAGTTGTAGGCATTCTGAGGGTTGATGTTCTCCCAGTTGATCCGAACGTAGCTATCACGGTCGCTCCTGGTCTGCTCGTGATTGAAGCCCAGAGCGTGGTTGACCTCGTGCTGGACGATGCCGTAGTAGACGCAGCCCTGTCTGTTGAGAGAGACTACCTGTCTGCCACCTGTTCTGCCCATAGAAGAGAAGCATCCGCCTCTGCTCTCGATGCTTATGTGGTCGTTCTCGTTGCTACGGGGGACAAAGCGGATGCAGGTGCCTGTGTGGAAGGACTTCAAGCCTCTGTCGATGACCTGCTTCTCTGCGCCGGTGAACTCATTGCTGATGACGAAGGGAATCGTCACCAAGCCGTTGGAGGCTTTCTTCCAGAGGCACTGCTGGTAAAAGCACTTCATTGCATTTCTGGTAGTGGGAACCAACACGTCTCCTTCCAGCAACATCTCATTGGAGCCGTTGTTGGAGTTCAGAATCCTGGTGGTGATATCGATGCTGTCATCTTCGTCCATTTGGTCATTTGCTTCGCTTCCTTCATCAACGAGAGGATATGCTTCTGAGAACCCCAGCAGGAGCAGCAGCAGCAGACTAGCAGTGGGAGTCATCTTCACGTTGGGGCTGGTGGCTGTGGAGCTGATGTGGGGAGACTCTTTGAAGGTTGATGTTGGACAGCGCAGTCCAGGCTCTTTATACTTTCCTATACAGGTGTGTCTGCAGGAGGATTATGGGTAGTGGTCCACACTGCTCAGCCTAAATAAACCTCTCAGATGAGGACTCCACAGACAAACATACTGTTTCAACATGGTGGGTCATCTCTGGTGATTAGATGAATAAACACGCAAGGCTTTTGGGTGGGTCATGTTTAACTAGACATCAAAAATGTTCTTCAACCTAAAGACATCACATTGACTTAGACTAATAGTTTTTGCAAATTGGGCAAATTAGGCCTGAACAATTAATGGATGGATGTCAAAACGATGTACAAATGTTCTCAGCAGTAGCTAAATAGTATGAATGTCAGATTTTAAAAAACGCAAAATATTTTGATGCTGTCTCACTCTCCCAAAAAACAGCTTGGACAAAGAACCGATAGCTGCCTTCAATTTTCAAGACCAAAAAAGTAATATCTTTATTAATGTTGGATAGATTGGTGTGAATGCACCATATGAATAATTAAACCAAACACAACGCAAATGTTTCGCATCACTCAAGCACTCCAAACACACTGCATACTTTCAGAGGACAATTTCTGAACTATTTGCATGAATCGCGCTCTTCCATCTTCTATGAGCCGTAACTTGATTCCGCTAGACTGGTCACGTTAGGCTAGGAATAAGCGGCATTAGCTGGACTAGTCATGTTAGACGACGAAACTAAATTGATCACAGGTTGGCGGGTCAACCGGAAGACCTACTTCTTTGGAACTGCAAACAGGTCACGTTAGACCAGAGTCTACTAGATTGGCGTGCAAGGACGTCTATGGTCATGAGAGAAAATCCCCTTGAATAAATTGTGTGAACTGCTTAGCGCTGATACTGCTACAACAGGCCACTGGGCAAATGAAATGCCAATATACAAGCTATGTGAATATAATGACAGTTCAGTTATATGCATGACTTACCCAACCTCCTAAAGCGTTCCAAAACCCGATTCACCATACTGGAAGTTTGTGAATGTAAGGGGTGCAGGCAGCCCAACTGGTGGCAGGGTTTAAGAGGAGATGCCTTTAGTGTATAGCAGAGGGGGTTCCCCATAAAAGAATGCCCTCAGTTCTGTTGGTGATAACTTCCTTATGCGGATAACCTCTAATAGTCCAGCCAGGAATTTTAACCCTTAAGGCTGGCGCATGCTTCTGCGTCTTTACGCATCGTTGTGTCAACGCACTCGCTTCAATTCCTGGTTCTAAAAGGCTTGCGTGTGTTGCAGAGCAATTCCCCGCCAGAACAATAGGTGGAGTAGTTTTTTGTCGAAGACGACATGGAGAGTCACGTCTTTGTGTGTGTAAGCCATTAGTTTATTTATCATAGACTTTATTGTCCCGTGCATCGACACTGTTGCTTTTCATCGCGGACACATTTGTCCTGTATTTTCCTCCACAACTTTGTGTACCTCTCGACCGGCAAACCGACGTTTGCGGAGATCTCCCTCCATGAATCAGAGGCCATCCGCGCGTCCTTAGAGTCCGCCAAAGACAGGTTGTAGAAGTGGTCATAAATACGGATTCCTTCCAACAAAAGCTCTTCAATCTGATCCGTTCTCTCGTAAACATTCTTCGTTTTAATAATGGTATTGTTCTATGAAAACAGAAATGTGAGACTTCGGAAAGAATGTAGCAGACCAACAAAGCCCGCAGAATAAAAAAATGGGTCGACGCACGCAACGAGGTGTGAAAAGGCACGCAAGGGACACAAAAGTAGCGGACCCCTTTCCCCCCGGTCCAAATTGTTTGTGCCCCTTCCATCTGGCACGAGGCTGAGGTACGTCAGGACCGAGACTTCCCGCCACACAAGTTTCAGAGCGTGGGGTCCCCAACTGACTGACTCTGTCATCCCTTTTTCCACCAATCACTCCCTTCACACTCCACATACACATACACTGGTCACTTGTCACTTTCACATTATTTGACACACTTCAATCCTGAATTGAATGGTTAAACTGAAAAGGATGAGAAGGTCTAATGTTGGCAAAAGACTGTCAACAATAATAAGCCTTAAGTTACTACTGATTGCGTCTATTTTAGTTCCACCTCAAAGCCAGATTTTAGGGCAGCTTCTTCATTGCACCATTGTTAAACATTCTATTCTTATTTTAAGGAACAGTACCTCCAGTTACTTGGCCAGCGAAGCCGGATGCATCAGTAGCTGCAGAGTGATACCAATAAGAGAGTAGGGGGCTCACTAACACGAGTGTCACACTTTGACACCAACAAAACGTTCAGGACCAGGAAGCGGCAGAGATGGAATGTGCTTTACCCCGATGTTAGTATGCTGCTAGACAGTGCTCTCAATAATTTGTCACAATTCTTCAAGATGGACTCAAATGCTTGATTGATGTTACAAGAAGAAATCGTCAGAGTTTGTTATATTATTATCTTTAATTTACTTGATAAATAGGTCAGATATAAAATGTGAAATGATGGCATCACCACCATATTTCCCTGTTGGGATGGTGTGCTCACGGTGATGGGCAATTGGGTGTCCACCACGCACAGGGTTTTGGCATTGAGGCCACAAATCTGTGGAGTACACGGTTACTGTCCACCTCCAGAGTTACAGTACCATGGTTATGAGCAGCTGTCTCCGGTGTTCACTGACATCTTCAACACCTCCCTGGAGACATGCCACGTACCAGCCTGCTTCAAGGCCTCCACCATCATCCCTGTTCCCAAGAAGCCCAGGATCACAGGACTCAATGACTACAGGCCCGTCCCCCTGACCTCTGTAGTCATGAAGTCTTTTGAACGGCTAGTCCTGACCCACCTGAAGTCCCTCACCGACCACCTCCTGGACCCCCTGCAGTTCGCCTACAGAACCAACAGGTCTGTGGACGACGCTGTCAACATGGCCCTCCACTACATCCTCCAGCATCTGGACTCCCCAGGAACCTACGCCAGGATCCTGTTTGTGGACTTCAGCTCTGCCTTCAACACCATCATCCCGTCTCTGCTGCAGGACAAACTCTCCCAGCTGGACGTGTCTCTCCCTGTACACCAACAGCTGCACCTCCACTCACCAGTCCGTCAAGCTCCTGAAGTTTGGGGATGACACCACCCTCATTGGACTGATCTCCAGTGGGGACGAGTCCGTCTACAGGTGGGAGTCTGACCCTCTGGTGTCGTGGTGCAGTCAGAACAACCTGGAGCTCTAAAGACAGTGGAGATGGTTGTGGATTTCCGGCGGAACAGAGCCCCACCCTCCCCCATTACGCTGTGCGACTCCCCCGTCACCATTGTGGATTCCTTCCGTTTCCTGGGCTCCATCATCACCCAGGACCTCAAGTGGGAGCTGAACATCAGCTCCATCACCAGGAAGGCTCAGCAGAGGTTTCTTCCCGTCGGCAGTCGGGCTCATCAACAGAGCCCGGTCCCCCACTGACTGACTCTGACATTCCACCGGTCACTCTCTTTCATACTGCACTTGTCACTTTTTAACTGTCATTTTTCACTCGTCACTTTGTCACTTGTTCGCTAGTGCACTTTATTTTTTTTATATTTTTATAATAATATTAATATTTTTTATTTTTAACTTTAACTTTATTCTCTTGTTTTATACTAACCCATAGCCTTATTCTACTAACCCATAGCATTAGCATTTCATTTTATTTTACCACTTGTGCACTGATGTCTTGTTGTCTATTGTTACACACCAACTGCCAAGTCAAATTCCTGAGCAGACGTGGGTGGAGCGAGGCTTCGGCGAAATAAATATAACGTTACCTTACAAACCAAAGCAAGCTAAGATACATTTCATGCAATGTCGAAAAATCGGAAAAGCCATCTTCCTAAAGACAACAAAAAAACTGAAACTAACGTTAGGTGAGGAAGACACGGAAGAAGTAACTAGCAACAAGCTAAACCAAGAGGAGAATACATTTAATAGAGCTGGTTGCTACACTGCTCCTCCAAAGGATCACGGCTCAGTCTAACCGAGACCCAGTCCACGGGGCACAGGGGAGATGTGCGTGTTCACCCGCACAGGGTGGGGCCTCAATTGGAAGAGGTCCTTGTTGTTGTTTGTTCTGTTTGTTTGTCTGTTTACTTTGAAGGCACACTATTCACTTACTACTATCACATGGCATGATTAAAGAATTGGTTGCAAGTAAGCCTAGTTTTCTGACTTTACCATGGGTGGTGACACTGAAATAAATGTTACGGGCCTCAGGGAAATAGTGATGTTGAGACGGAAGCAGCTAACAATCCAGATAGCTTATATCCAAGAAACCCATCTGCTCCCCAATGAATACATTCCCCTCAAAAGAAGGTGGCCAGGTCAGGTCATATCTGCCTCATTCTCCTCCCAAGTAAGAAGAGTAGCAATACTCATCCACCTACTGTATCTGTTCCAATAAGAGTTCAATACTATAAAAGACACACAGGGAAGATTTGCTGCAGGGGGTCGGGCAGCCCGATGAACTCTGGCGGGGGTCTCGGAGGAAGATCAGGCGGCCGGGGGGCCTCCAGGGGTCGGCCCGGTGGGCGGATAGGGGCCGGGCTCAGGGGTGCCAGCGACTGGTCACGGGGAGCCGGGCTCGAGGGCGCCGGCAGCATGGGGTCGGGCAACTCGAGGAACTCGAGGCGGCCCGGAGGAAGAACGGGCAACCGGGAACTAGGTACCAGGGTCGTAGGTCACTGCGGCCCAGCGTGAACGGGAGGTCGCTGATACTGTGATACGTTTTGCTGCAAGGGATTGAAAGCGCCAACTGTATTACGCTGTTGAATGATATTTCATGGTCAGAATAATTTTTCGCTTTTCCCGGCTCTCTGTCGCGAGATCCATTTGCCTGTGGTTTTATTTTGTATCGCGAGCCACATTGCTTGTTTCCATAACTGCACACACATAAGTCCGACCATACTGATTCACATTGCTGATCTACGTTCCGCTGGTCGCGGGTCACAATCCGCCCGCGTTCGTTATTTGCGCTTAAGCATCCCCCCCTTTTCCTAACCCGTAGCCTATAGCAACAGATAGCGTTGCCATAGTAGTTGTAACTTTGTCTTCCTTGGTGGTTCGCTCGCTCGCCCCATAGTGTGATAATTGGCACTCCGCTTATTGCGCAACCCCACCGCCGTTCCTTTCCAGCACCCCCCTTGTCTCTCCCTTTCTCTCTCTCTTGTACCCCCCTTTGTGCTCACACACGCACACACACACACACACACACACACACACACACACACACACACACACACACACAAACACTCTGGTTTTGATTGTTTAGTGAGTAGGTTTAAAATAAGTGTTATGGGGATTGTTGGTTGCAGTTATAGGTGATCTTGATCTGTGTTTCTGTGAGTTAATAAACCCTGTTATACTTTACAGAGCCGTTTTCCTGTGTTTACTTGTGTATTTAAATGGTAAATGGTAAATGGACTGTACTTGTATAGCGCTTTTCTAGTCTTCTGACCACTCAAAGCGCTTTAACACTACATGACATCATTCACCCATTCACACCCATTCATACACTGATGACAGGAGAACCATACACAGTGACACCTGCCCATCAGTAACTACCATTTACCATTTACCATTTACATGGTGGTGACAGTTGACATACATCGCCAGTGCTCGAACTTAACTCCTTCCAACATCTTCACTCTCAAGGAGTGAATATCAATTATGAGACTTGATTTATAGTATTGGTTATTGGTCCCTTTTAGCTCAGGGTGGTGCCCCGTTATTTATTCATTCTGAGAAGTATCTTAGTGATTATTAATAATTCTATTAATGTCCATAAGTTAGTTCCTCATTTGCTAGTAACCTAATACGACCCCTTAGCCGCTCCCAACAGTATCATGCTGCTCTTTGCACGTCAAGGTCAAATACGAACACTTGAGACACGGGTTTAGCACAAGACAATGTTAGAACATATTTTACCATTACATGCATCTCACATAACCCACAAGAAATAAACAACACTTTTCAGGTATTTTATTCGAAATTGTACGCATCAGAAAATCCAGCAACATCTCACACACTCCACAACTTCCTAAGTAAACTAGAAATACCACTTATCAGTGAGACCGCAAAACATGAACTTAACTCCCCAATTGTAAACTCTGAGGTGTCGAGGCAACATTATGAAAGGAGGAAAAGCCACGACGGCCTTCCTATTGAAATTTACAAAAAGGTTTGTTTACAGAATATGAACAAGAATCACTTGTTGATGAGCTGCCCCCATCTCTGCGAAGCACACTTATAACATTGATATTAAGCCCATCTCTTTAATCAACAATGATGCAAAAATAATAGCAAAAATGGCAATTAGAGATAACTATGATCCTAATTAATGATACTGAGAATAAAATAGGACTATTTGCTGATGATATAGTGCTCTTTCTGACAGACTTGAAACAAGTAATACCTTCTTTATTAAATCTAATAGGAACATATGATCATTTCTCAGTTTATAAGGTTATTGCATCCAAGTCTACAATGCTATTTTTGAAAAACTCCACCATTTAGGAATATTGTGGACCACTTTACATACCTTGGTGTTGAAATAACGTCTATATTAGAATCTAAGGTGCCGACTAACTAAAACCCTGTCAGCAGTTGAATCCATTAATAGATAGAAATCCTTGCCAATTTCCATGATTGGGCGTATTAAGGTTGCGCATGACCCTACTATCCTTACCATGTGACAGAGGGGGGTTAGAACTCCCCTACCTTCAGGGATGCTATTGGGCTGCCCAACTATGAGCTGGCTCACATTGGTTTGGACCCCACTCAACAGTGCACTGGATAAGGATGGAAGAAACGACTCCCCCTCATATCCAAAATCCCCTTATATATCTACCTCTTCTCAGCAAACAGCCATTCTGAAAAAAAACATTCTGCAAACCATTTTGTTAAAAATACGCTGGGGTTGAGCTATCTTGGGGGGAAAAGAAACTCTATCTAACTACTCACCTATTTAGGGGAACAGAAACTTTACGCCAGGTACTAACAACTCTGGTTTTAAGTTATGGCCAGACAGACTGTGTATAGTTATATAACCTAAATCACAAGAATACTAAGAGTTACAGAGATTTCACTACCGTACTTCATTTCTTACTGGTCAACACTCCATTCTGGCGTGCTCAGACCTCCTTGTGAGGAAAGCTCCAAGTGTGGCACGAGGTCAGTTCACAAAATAAGTGAAATAAAATGATTTGTTTGCAATTCAATTGCATTACAAATGATTATCATAACCTTGTACCTAACGTTGTACCTGTATTGTACACTAGATGGCGCCATCAACCTTCCATAGTTTCTGTCCTGAGCAGCATTCTCACAGCAAGGTCAAGTTTCAGAAATGAATCTGTGCACCACGTACCAAATCACTGGTAAACTGAGAGGTAGTTTAAATACAAGCTGATTAATAAGTAAGTAAATACCAGAGGTTAAGGCTGGGTGCATGGCTCTAACGTTTTAGTATAAAAACAGAGGAAACCACCAAGAAGAAAAGAAACAAATGAAAGCATTCGGGTGGATGTTTATTTTCCAGCCCATGTGCCCTTGAGCACTAAGCTACTATGCCAACAGGAGTAATAAGAGTGATTTGAAGTGGAGAACAGTGGGCCGACGTTCCTGTTGTTGTGGGCTGGGAGTTTCCAGCTATACAGCCTAAAGGGAAGCACCACAGGATGTCCTTTTCCTCATTCCTCAAGGATAGAATGACTCCATGTTACTGTGCTTCTCGTGTGTGTGTGTGTTTCTGTCAGCATGTCTATTCACTACCAGCCTGTTTCAAGCGCATCAATTATCTGGGATTTGTGTTGGTTTCTTTTTCAGTTGATTTATTGCAAAGTTTCTACTGCACTAGGACTACAATAATAAAATAATATTGTACAATTATAATACTTCAGCTGGAACTTTTAATGAAGGAGAAAGTCCGGGTTCTCCTATCGGGGTGAGGCAACACGAGCACGAGGAGTTTCACAGCTCCTTTTCGGAAACAAGACTCTTTCCTGTTCTCGTCATTGGCAGCTTCTGTTGTTGCGGGTGACCTTCATCCGTGGATGACGACACATCGAAGAGCCAGAAAATGTCCGCGGAAGGCTAAACTACAAGTTACAACTACAAAAGTGCCGCCAGGAAAAAAAACCTGAGGGGCTTTCTTCGCTTTCCCTCCGCCACATTACTCCACCATATCCTCATTAGCTACATTTCTTTGGTTGAGAAAAGGGGGCTGGAAACTAAACCCATAACCAAACCAAACCAAACTTTCCTTGGTAAACGTCAATCACAGCCTACAGACCTGCTTCCTGCTGCTTCTTTGACCCACCGTCGTCTGCTGTGTGCGCACAGACCACCATTTCAAATGCACTCAACTTCAAACAAAGTGTATTCGATCTGGGTAAAGTGTGTGTTTTTTCACAACATGTCTTATTGACACCGTGTGTTTCCCGCCTTGGTTGTGTTTGTTGTGGTGTTGTGCGAGCCACGCGGTGCTCAGACGAACACAACTACTCAGTGAGGTGTGGGGAAGGATGGCGGGTTGGTTTTACATTTCTTAAGAGGAGTTACACAACGAATGAATCAATGTGGCCTTCTGGTTTCAGTCAGGACACAGGCAGAAGGTTTCCCGTTGTTGTTTTAAAACAACCGTTGACCTCCGTCCAAGGTCTGCCTGTGGATAAATGCATCTAGGAATGATGCAGTTGGGTGATCATTTCTTTGCAGGTTTGTCCCCGTTAAGGTACACCTTTTTAAGTTTTGCTGAATCACTCCAAACATTTCCTAATATGTCACCTCCTCATGGTGGGGGCGAGGGGGTAATTGATGTAAGCGGAGCGACACAGTCTCCCTGCTCCCCTGATAGTCGCTCATCAATGGAAGTAAACGGAGCCCTCGGTGAAGCTGTGTAAAGGAGTGAGTGCGACAGCTGCTGGGGGAATCCTACTACACACCATCAGGTCACATGGTACACATATACACACTCTATCCCTCTGACCCCCCCCCCCCATCCCTCCCTGTCTCTCACTAATGCTGTGTACAGTGAGGGAGGGGGAAAAGCAGGAGGATTTTGAAGGAAGGAGGAGGGGGGAGCAGCTGAGAGAGAGAGAGAGAGAGAGATGAAGCCAGGGGAGGGGGGGAGGAGAGGCACCACAGATTACAACCAGCCACGTACAGGAGCGGGCGCCACGGCAGCGTGGAGGACGGGGAAAAAAGAATAACAGCTCTGGCGACCTTCTACTCTCCTTCTGTGTCGGTCGAGGGAACAAAGAGGAAGAGGGAGAGGAAGAGGGAGAGGAAGAGGGGGGAAGCGCTGCGTTTCAGAGGACGGCGCTGTGACAGCAGAGGAGGACGAGGTGATGTGTGTGTGCAGCGCGCCGGTTTGTAACACACCAGCAACACTACGGGTGGGTGTGTTTTAAGGAACCCTCCCGCCCTCATCTTACCAAGAAGCCTGACCCGAGGTTACGCAAGCCATGCTGAGGACCCGGAGACAGTCCTGCTAAACACCATGACTCAGGTGAGGACACACACTAAGAGGCAGTTGGGATCATGCAAACACAAAAGTAAGAATGATGCAACAACAATGTATTTGGGGAAAACAATTCACTTCAAAATAGTGTGAAATTTCACTACTCCTCACGTGTACACTTGATACTGCACCGATTTATTGAAATATTTCATTAATATATTCATTCATTTTCAATATTTCATTCATTAACACAAGTTTTTGGACAGATTTGCAGAAACCTTGAGCAGTTTTTGTTGCACTTTTTGGCATTACTTATAAGGCAATTATTACTGTGTATCATGTATTCAGTTGAATGTAACTCAGTAAAGAGTTATACTAATATAATCAGTTGTGATGTTTTATGCAAAAGGTAATACATTATGACATCATCACTGGCTCCATTATAAACTAAACAAGGAAAAGAAAGGACACGTACGTGAACAGTTACAACTTCACATGCTAAGAAGCACCCAGTGGATGAAGTTCAGCATCTTCTCCGTCATTGGATTTTAAAACTCAAAGGAGAGCACTCTTTATATGTTTTATCCGTTTGCGTGTAGTCCAAAGCTTTCTGTTTCGTTTTGAGCTGCACAGCTAATTTGCTAAAAGGCGAATTCTGAACCCATCCTGCGCTGTGGTCTGGCCCGTGATGCCCTTGTTAGCTGGTGAACTGGCTACTTGTGAGACTCGGGTGAGGGGGGTATTTTTGGAACTGTCGCTAAGAGGGCGAGGGACATCTCTCTGAGAGAAAGGAAAGTTGTGTATTTTTATCCAATCGGCTCGAGCGATGCAGTCCATTCTGTCCGTGTTATGCGTCAGTGGACACTGAGAAGCAGAGGGGGGGTGTCGGGTCTTTTCATAGTCGTCAATAGAGACGGACAAAGCATGGCAGGTCCATGAGCTCTGCGCGGAAATAGTGGATAGTGTCCGCTCTGGGACTGAGCAGGCATTGAGCATGTGAGGGTGGAAAGAAGGCATTCTGCCCCACAGAATTGTGGAGAAACTGTGAAAGGTGCATTGTGTTTTTGTAGGTTGTGTGTGTGTGTGTGTGTGTGTGTGTGTGTGTGGTAACACCAGGATATCCTGCTCTTGCTCTTAACACATTTACTGCCAAAAAAACAGGAGACGGCTTCAAACTCATGAAGCTCCAATCAACAGCATGTGCAACAAACTCAGATCATCACTTAGAGCGGGACGCATTCAGCTAACGAATAGACCTGCATGACAACATGACTCATGTGGCGCACTTTGGGCTCATCAAGTATTTATCACGGGCTGACTGTGCGGGGACTTTAGCTTGAACTGAACTTCTAATGACATACAGTATATTGAACTGATTAAATAAAATGTCGTTACTATTTATAACACAAGGAGAAGTTGTGTGAGGAGTAGTTTGGCCTTTTTGGAAGGATCAGTATTTAGATTTCTTTCCAAGAGTGCGATGAGAAAATGTGCTCATGTCTGGTTGGTAAAGTACGGCCACATTTCATTCACATTCAAGTTGACATGAATTGAGGAGCAAAACGGCATCGACTGCAATGACAGCAGAGAGGGACAAAAGGGGGGTGGCGGGGGGATTGTATGAAGGGAGGTGCTGCCAGTGGAATCCTGGCATGACAGAGGAGCCTCAGTGTGATGACAAAACAGGTTGACAGTGACTGATGGTTAACAAGCAAGAAAGTCGAAAATGCTTTTGAAATGAGACTACGTGCACGCACCGAGCTGAAACTGCAAGGGACCCAGAGCGTCCTGGTCTGAGGGGCACGGCCCCCGACTGAGGGTCCGCGAAATGTGTGGTTGGTTTTAAAGACGGATTGAACATTCATCCAACTCTACATTCAGTGAAGAATTTAAGCAATTATCAAAATGGTAAATGTCCACTCAGTCACGGAAGCTATGCAGCAATTTGAACACGTAACAGCGCTAAACGTTGCTCCACAATAACACCACCCTCAATTTAAAAACATCAGTATTGGCCTTCAGAAGCTGTAAAAAAGAGCACGCAACTCCAGATAAAGGTTTAAAAATACACATCCTGTATTCTAGGTGAAAGGACGGAAAGGACTGTGTGGGCTTTGCTCGACGTATAGAGGCTCCGCTGTGTGACTCACTGAAGTGACTCAGACTGAGCTGACAGCTCGGCTGCCCTCGGGCCTTCGCTCAACTACTCTGCACCGGCCACTGGTGCTCGGCATGAGCAGCGCGTGTCCCGGCCTCGGAGAGCTGGCCAGAACCAACGCCACGAAAGCATCCACAGGGAGGCACAGAGGGGGGGTTTTGTGAGAGACTTTTGTTGGTTTGCTTTTCAAATACCAGACTCTCCCATGACTGATACTGGGACCCGCGACCACTGAACTAACAACCACGGAATCGAATCCCCACAAAATACGGCATTATTTATAAAGTTCTTAAGTTAGGTTAGCCACAAGAGGTCCTAGTTAGGGTGACCTGAATGTTCACCTCACTCTTACAGTCCAGTAGTTACAATAATATCCTGCTTTGTACACGTTAAAGTTTAAACCACTGAGGCACAAACAAACTCTAGAAGAATGATGGAGTGAGACACAAAAGCGTTGCTGGCTGTTCTTACATCCGGGCCTGTAATCGACATCCCAGCGCCGGACCCGACTGTTATCAGCACTCAGCAGAGGAGTAAGGGGGGAGGGTGGGAGGAGGGAGGGATGTAAGGAGGGGGAAGGGGAGACAAATGGGAGACAAGCAGGAGGTGAGAATGACAAATTCTACTCACAATTCACCAATTGCTACACGCGTCTCACATGTTTTCACGTCTCAGACAGATGTGTTTGAACACATTTTAAATCCGCTCCCATTTGACCGAATTCCGCTGAATTCATCAAGTCTTTGTGGACCCTAGTACCCTTATATGGATTCCACTGTAGTAGTCCAATAAGTACTCAACTACTCATAAAGATCTGGTTTCCTATGTACTTGTAGTAGACTGGAGTAGCTTTTAGTCACGTTAAGGCACGGCTCAAATGATGTAACTCATTTCACAACTTTAAACGGACGAATTGTCGTTACTTTAACAATCTTCAGACGTTTTTATAAAAGCCATAATCAGATTAAAATTTGGATTTGATCAATACGGTCAGCCTCGGTTGTACTGTGTTAAGTGCTAGCTATGTTAGCATGCTAACAGGCTAAACCCGGGGACCTTGGCAAACATGATCGGCGCGGTAGCGTTGCCATTTTAAAGTTAGCCCCAAGCTCAAATTGTTCTTCCAAGGAATTATATTCACGTTGGCCGATGAAAATGACATTTTTTACATAATTTACTAATTAATACTTGCAGTATTTATGTAGGCCAGTCTGAAAGTTAGCATTGAACTTTTTTCCAATGGAATTTTTCCATTGAGTTCTAGACTTTTGCTGAAGATACGCGTCAACAATCGTCACAAATCTGCTTCCATGATTTTTGAAGCATGATTGCAAATCCCGGAAGTAAAAACTAACTATGTAAACTGTGAGTCTCATTGAGCCACTTGTTAATGGCCCCCTTAAGACGTATAAAAGCTACAAAATTCTCAAGTGGGGCATTTATTGTCTTTGTTGTTGAACTACATGTGAAAATCTGTCTCGACCGTGGGCTGACCACAGTCACGTCAGACATCTACCAAATACCTGAAACATGGAGCGCGGGAACAAACGCTGAGGTCGAAAAATCCTTTTGGCTGCAACGTGTCCGTTTATTCCCATCCAACAACATAAAAACAACTTACTCCTACTTTTAACCCCCCCGGTACCAGGGTTACGTCCCCTTTCCCTTAAAGGGGCCCCGTGAATTCGGTCCTCATGCAGTCCCCTCTTTCATAAACGCCTGATGTAAGACCCCAAGAAACAATGATGGTTGAGGCAACACAACTAGTTTTTTAGGTTTAGGAAAGAAAAGATTTGGGTTTGGGTTCCGGTAGCTTCCATAGACTTTGTACAGCAGATTGTCAAATTTTGGATACATAACTTTGTCGCTGGGATGCATCCAATGAAGCTTCACTGAACCAGTATGATTTATTCCAACAGCACTGCCTCAGAGAGACACACAAGCGCACATTAGTGGCTGAAATGGCATGCAAGACACCGCCGGTCACTTTCAATTTTAAAAATAGCCTGGTCGGCTCGGACTTCTAAAACTCAGCTGCTTTGAATTTCTTTGCTGCTCGACTGCAGACCGTTCTTTCTGACTAGAAGTGCCTGGTTTGCTCCCTATCGTCTCTTTCTTTTTGCCCTACTAACCTGAGATGTAGTTTGGAATCTTCCAATTGGTCTCTGAGGCTGGTGGAATGGATGAAATAGCAAGACATGAAGACATGGAGACGAGTACTGATGTAACAGAGATTATATGACATTTTGATACAATTAGGTATTTGCATTTAAAAGTTATAAAACCCCCATGAAAGTCAATTGGAAGACATTTCCTTTCAGACCAACTTTGCAGCTTTAATGCATTCATTTTTCTTTTGTGTGTGTCGCCACCTGGAATTGGAATTATGTAGCGTATGAAACTGCACTTATGTCCTCGATCCCATTTCAACAATCACTTACAGCAGACGAGGGGAAAGCCTGCGAAACACACACACCGTCTGTGTTTAAGCAGCTGCTCTTCATTGTTTGCCAGTGAATTCATGCATTTAGACACACTTCCCCAACAATAGAGTGAAATGTGTGCTGCTGATTTAATGACTGAGGAATGCGGTGGTGAAGTGATAACGATGCCTGAGCAAGACTTTACTCTTCATCTTCCTTAGATCTAAGATGTTTTCTTCAAAATAAAGTGATTATTATGTTATTAAGTTATGCTTATTATGATTTGGGTGGATTATATACAGTATTAATGCAACACTAAAGAACTTTTGGCGTAACAAATAACCCACCTAGCTGTACCAACTGCCAGCCTTACGGTCGGGATGGCTGCAAAGATAAAAAAGTTTTGTGAATCAAAACAATGTATCTGCCAACGCACAAGTTCAAAACGAAATCAAACTTTTCTTAGGGTGTCAGTTTTAGAAATACAACAAAGGCCAAAGGGTGAGAAAAATAGTCCAGCCGATGGCCCAGTAGAATGAGAAATTAGCCGTGGAAGGACGGACGCATGCACGCACACATGATTGGGCCACAGGCTTTGCCGGAGGTAATGAACTTCTCCTGCTTATGCTGTCTTGTAAGCACTTGGACGCAGCAGCCACTGTTGAGCTTTCGCTAAGCTTGCGGAGCATGCAGCATTGTCTTCATCACCCAGTAGTCATAATCACGTGTTGTCCGTAGGCTTCTTCCAAACCAGGGAGTTCATGCTGAATCTCTTCTACTTGGGACACCAGCTCTGCCACCATCATCAGAGTTCTGCCATTTTCCTCTATGGGGATACGCTGTGCGGTTGTGGCGAGATTGTGTAACCATTTGTGTATACGTGAGTCAGGAGTCATACGTGTGTTTGCCCGTTTTGCCGCTCCGCTCTAGTTCATTCATCTCTATCTGCGCTCTAAATAGAATGATGAAAGCCTTATTTCGGCAGTGTGTGTGTGTGTGTGATTGCGCCTGACCTGATAATAGATTTCCTCCAGAGTGCATCTCCCTAGGGGTCCTCCAAAGAGGACATATCACGTGGGCTTGTACGTCCATGTGTATGTCATTTGTCCCATTGAAGAAGGTTGTAGATGGTGTAGATTTCTCCAGAGCTCTCACCAATATTCCTTGAACTTCGCCTTTGGCAGACGTGGAAACACTCTCTATGTAGCTATGTTTGAATAGAGAATATTTTTTTACAGATAAGCATTCACGTTTCTATGTACATTTTGAATTTACACTTAAACGTCCAAATATTGCAATGGAATTTCTGCTATATTTGGATGAAAAGTTGACTGCTGTTCCTTGCCATGAAGTGAGCAACTAAAACTATTTACATTCTGCATGCAAAGGTTGTGGGTTAGAATTTTAATTAGCGTGTTATTCTCATCATAGCAGAAGGTGATATGTTGGCCGCATCTGTTCTGTGCATGTAAATTAGACCGGGAACACATGCTCTTGTCTCCACTTCCGTTTGAGCCTCTTCTGATCTGGTCAGATTGAAGTCTTTCTGCGTAAAAATGAATATTATCATTGGATGGGGGATCCATCTGACACGACCCTAAAGTACTGGTCGGGTTTAGTGATTGCAGGTTTGTACTATCTTCTGTGTATCTCATGATAAAACCAACTTGTGACAAGTTCTCAACTTTTTCTATTTATACTACGTTAGTTGTACTGAGCGGGAATTAGGAGCGCGGCGGTTGGTGGAGAAAAGTGAGGTTGGACGCGAACGCCAGAGCGTTTAACACAGAGGGCGTGTGCGACAGACACTGTGGACCTGTGGCCAAGCTGCAGTATTTGATGCTGTGGGATTGGTTTATCACAAGGGTCTAATGCAACTGGCTGGTTGATGGGGAATGGTGTCTTTGGACACATAGATGGGACCTAACGTCAGGATGCATTGGCCTCAATATTATCCATTGTTTTTATATCGCCTACAAATTACCTGACTTCTTCTGAGTATATCATCCCTCTGAGATCAGAACGGTGGCATCCTTCCTTCAGTTTACTGCTGATTATCAACATTTCCCAAAACAATGATGCCAGACAGAGAAGAAGCTCAGGTAGCCATTTTCAAAACACTGAAAACGTGAAAGACCTGCAGTGTCGGTACATTAGTAGTAGGCCAGGTTTACCCCAGGTTTACCCCAGGTGGACTAAGCCGAGTTGGCAACAGAAATGAGTCCTTAACCACTTAAGCACCATGAAACTCGACCGCGCTTGTAATGTCTTTAGTTGGTGTCTAGGGGATGCACATGCATCTGTGCACCAATATAAAAGCAAGTTGAGAGAGATCCTTTTTACATCCGCAGTGCGATATTGTAAATGCAACGCCCTTCAGCAGTTGGTTGGAAATATAACGACGTAAACACTCAAAGTCTGAAAAAGGGCCGTAAACCCTGCCAGAGATTGTGTGACAGGATGCTGCACAGGCCAGATAATACTTTTTTTGTATGTGTGTGAGTGAGTGGTCGGAGGGCGTACGAACGCGCTGGCGAGCGTGGTGGGAAGTGGCGTGGTTTTAAATCCAGCGGATTAAGGCTGTTGTGTAATGGTATGTTGGCCCGTGCTTTGTGAGATTGGCGTGTGCTCTCTGTGGGGATTAAATATATGCGTTTTATGGATGAAATGGGGCAGATTTGAAGTGTGTGTGTAGGAGAGGAAGACATCCTTCATAATAATCTATGGCTTCAACCACTTTCTTCCATTTATTCGAATTGAACAAATTGCCACCAGCACTATGTTTAGGTTTGGATCCTCTCTCATTTTGGCATATTTTTATTTACTGACGAATATGAATCTCTCATTGAAATTGGATAATGTCTCAGTTCTCAAAGTTATCTTCCGTTGTGTTGTTGCTACCCGACGGCGGCTCAGGGGAAGGTTCACCTCCGGTATCCCATCTGAAAGAAAAAGGGTGTGACGGTCCTCCGGTTCAAACCGATGCCAGTGGCTCCTCCTCTCCCTTGGTGGATTCAACCAGCGTACGCCAAGGCTAACGTTAACGCTCCATTGAATTTGAATCAGATATCTCAGCAATATTGTAATTTGGGTACTTTGGCCCCCAAATTGAGTTTAATCTTTGCATTACGTAAGCTAACATTGGTCTTAATTTGAATATCTCTGCAATGTTTAAAGTTTAGGCTTAGTGTTAGCGTGTTGCTGTAAACATCTGGACTTTAACTTATCACAGTCTTTGTGAAGTTAACTTGAAAAGATTAAAACCCTTTTCCAGCTTGCTGCTGTTTCCCCTTACCTCCTCACCACATCCTGACTCCAGCTAAGTGGTTTATCTACCCAGTTCTTCATAGCGCCGTCTCCATCTATGTCCTTCGTTTCTGACTCCAGCTCAGTATTTGATGCCTTTCTGTGTGGAGTCTGCACGTTCTCCCCGTGTCCGCGTGGCTTCTCTCCGGGTGCTCCGGCTTCCTCCCACAGTCCAAAGACATGCTCTGGGTATTTTGGTATAATTAATTAGGTTAATTGGTAACTCTGAATTGCCCGTAGGTGTGTGAATGGTTGTTTGTCTCTGTGTTAGCCCCGTGATTGGCTGCCGACCAATTGAAGATGGATGGATGGATGGAAATCAACTAACATGCATATCTTTTTACAAAATCTTTACCATCTGTTTGAGTGAAGTAGTGGTAGGCATGTCTGAGGTAGAGGAAGGCACAGTTCTCTGGGTCAACACCACTTTGAGATTTGGCGTATTTTGACAGCTAAAGTGACATTTGTTACTTTCATTAACCCTGGCATTTGCTTCCAGAGATGTGCTCGTGGTTTCTCTGTGGCTGCAGGCGGCGGACACTGATATGAGGTGATAGTTCTGTAAAGTGGAGTCTCTCTCTGAAGTCACGGAGCTCGGATTCAATCAGTAATGTACGCTTGTGATTAAGCCACGGCGTTACATCCCTGAAAGAATCTCGCTATTTGATGCTGGAGCAGTCACATACAGATGTGTGTGTGTGTGTGTGGGTTTCAAGTATGTGTATACAGAAAAGCCATAATATATTTGCTTGGGTGCAAGAGGTGTAGCGTTTTTTTTTCTTCTTTTTTTCTAATTGTTTGCAGTTTTTCTTTTAATCGCCTGTATTTTATTGAATTATGAAGTCTGAATCAAATTAACTATAAAAAACATTGAAATGGCACGTTTACCCTAATTCCTCCCTCTTTCTGAGTCAATTATTCCCTTACATCTGTTGTTAACCGTTAGGTTGCCCCCTAGTGGTCACTGTGCGCCACTGCTTCTATCTTTAGTTTCAGTGGCAAGGATTAGATGGATTAGATCTTCAGCAAAATCTCTCCGCGCTGCTGTAAATAGACAGATGGGAGTTTCCCCCACCCAACCCCAACATTTACACACACACACACACACACACACGCAGAACAGCCTCTCTCTGTGGCCAGACAAGGCCCCAACACAACAGAACACAACAGAACAGAAGCTCTTTGTGTATGTAAGACTTTGAATCAATCAATCTAAATAGGATCATTGTATCCTATTCTTATTTGAATGTTGCTTATAATGTTTTTCTTTCATTCATGGCAAACATTTTTGGGTTGTTGAATGCCGAATGTTTTTACAGTAACCTATAAAATCCCTTGATGAACAGCACCAAGGGGCTTACTCTCTGTCGGGCCCGGCCGGCACGCTGCGCTACGCTCATAAGGTGGCGAGCGCTGATGCGCCGTGGCATCGTCGCAGCGGGGCTTCGTATCGTTCCCAAACATGTCGACATCTGCTCTGTGTATGACAGCCAGTTGATCATTTCAATACGGTGTTTTGGACCCATGGCTCGTTGTGTGTGGACAGAGGGTTAGCAGAGGGGGAGGGCGACAGGTGCAGGTCACAGGGTAGACTGAGGGGTGATGGGAGGATGTAGATGTTGGGTCTCCACAGGCCCCCTGCAGTGGGGATGAAACGCTTTTCAGAACGAGGCCAGATTAGTGTCTCAACACCCCCCCACATGCACACGCGCACACACACACACAGGTCACCCTCCTCCCTCCACATTGTGGTGATCATCACTTTCCAACAGAACGTCTAGATTAAATCCTCCCCAGCTTTGTTTTATTGGAGCACAGTCAGGACAAAGACCTCAGGCTTGCTGATTCTCGGTCTGGAAAACCTTTTATATGTTGTATGTTTTGCATCGACAGCTTCTGGTAATCTCCTCTGATAGATGATCAGACATAATATTTCCAATTAATCCCAAATCCACACACACACAATGATAATGAATACATCTGGGGTTATTTTTTAATTAAAAAAGACAAACATGGGACCAACTGAGGGGGATTTCCCAAACAAAGGCCATGTGTAAGGATTGGGGCTCTTGGCGCTAGATTCCTGTACAAGTTTTCAAATTGGTCAGGATTTTATGACGGATTATTCCATGCTGGTGATGTCTGCCGTATATCTCTGTGGATCCCTGTTTTAGGAACTTTTAGCCCTGCGTGTTTCTTCCCTTCCCCCACTATGGTCCCATACAGCTGCACCTGCTGTGCCCGTAAATTCAAATAATCCCACAAAATGATTTAGTGTGTTATCCACCCAATCACAAACGAGGAGGAGAAGTGGAGTTGGGTACGTCAGACAAGCAGATGTTCCTTCCACATCTGAAACAAAAAGTCAATGCTGATTCATTTGTCATGTACCTTATGTACTTCAGTAACGGTTTCCTCAATAGTTGAGTTGAGTTTTCATGATCTTTTCCCAAACTTACTTCCTCAACCTAAAAAAAGTAGTTTTGTCCCTAATGTTTTCCCCTAATTAAGGTAGTTTATTTTGCAAAGGAAAACACACACACACAAAAAATAGGAGTATGATTATTTCTTGAGGGAGATGTTGAGCTTTTCAAATGCCATATAGTCCAAATATATTAAAAACGTTAGCTAATTTTACTGCTGTAACAACACCATTGCAATGCAATCCTGACTGATCACTTGCACTACAGGTAAGAGGAGTAATATTTGTGTGTATTTTGAGCTCTGTCATCACTGCTGCCTTAGTCACTGCTAGCGCCACCATCTGGGCTCCTCCATGTTTGCTTTGCTCAGGTAGAGATGACTGCTACTGGCTTACTTGTATTATTATTATTTACGTATATGGATTATGATGTGACCCTCAAAAACCCCAATGTCAGCCACACATATTACTCACCATGTGTCGACCCTGCAGGGCCGATATCGCATCGTGAGTTGAAGAATTGTAATCGCTCTAAAGCTTTACTACAACTTCAATAACAAGGAAGCGCAGACAGGATGAAAAAACTCCACGTTGTGTCACACGACCTAAATCGGAGCAGCACTTACGCAACAGAACTCAATCGTCCCCCTGAGTGTGTCTGTGTATATAGTATCTATAAATAATAACTACCTATCTACAGACAGACCTATAGACGTTTGAAGCTGCGACACTGTGTGTGTGTGTGTGTGTGTGTGTGTGAGGGCAATGTGATGCCAGTAGAGGGTGTATGAGACTGTCTCCCTCCCCACGTTGATTCTATGCCCTGCTATTACATAATGACTCCGTCTGTGCAAGCTTGCGTGTATCTTTGTGTGCGTGTACATATATTTATATATATATATATATATACATGTGTACTTGTGCTCTGCGCATGCTCTTTCCTTTGTCCTGAGGGCACTGTCGACAAGCATCAGCATTAGAGATGTGTCTCTCGCTCCACTGACCATGAGCTCACACACACACACACACACACACACACACGCACACACACACCTTCAGGCATGACAATTGCTTCATTAAACTTCCAGCACAGCGGTGGGATAGAAAGGTAGACTGACAAAATGTAATGAAAAGCATCCGAGCTTAAAACAACGATCACAAACCTGTAAAAAGAAGGGGAGAGCTGAGTGATAATGAATACTTTATAGGCCAGTTGTGTGTCTACTCCATGAACATTTTTAGTTCTGATCACCTAAGGACACAACCTGAATGTGGCTGAGGGTCTGTAACCACAACGACACTTCTGGCATATTGTCTCCTGTTCCAATGTCTCTACTCTCAGGATGACTTACTGATTTGTTGTAAAACCTGCAAGAACGACCATTGGAGACATCTAAATGTACGAGACATATTCCAGAGTTCACTCACATCTCATGGCCTTTGTCAGCAGAAGGATAAGCGCTCAGTTGTCATACGGCCTCGTATAATACAATTGACAGTGGAACCATATCCATGAAAACTAAGCAGACTCCATGCCGTGATGACACCCTCGATGGAGATGGACCGTGCCATGAGATGTGACTAAAAGCCCAAAGACAGATCTACTAAGGGGACATTTTTTCATTGAACCTGTAAGCTCCATTTTAAGAGGTCAGCTGTATCATAAACTGATACTTTAGCGCAAAGGGCAACGTTCGCAATATCGGTGTTTCCGTATGTTGAAACATTGACAATAAAATGTACTTAGTGGTTATTTACTTCGTGCTTCATGTGTTCTATGTATCTGACATCCCGCTTCTAAGCCTTTATTTTGAAGTCCGCTCGCTGGATTTCCGGTACCGCCGCGGCCTGAATGCCGGCGCGTGACGCTTCTCGTCGCGGGCCTGTTTGCGTTGTAGTCGCGCTGAGAAGAGGACCAGTTAGTCCACCGACGGACTCCGTCCACGATGCTGCGAGCCGAGTAGTTCTCCACCGGCCCCTCTTTGTTCGGCTCCCGCACGTTACCCGACGCTGGAACCCGATGAATGGAGTTACTTTTTGCCTTGTTGGAATCCCGCCTCCCGCAGAAACTGAAGTAAGTCCGAAGCTGTACGCGTTGTCTCGCGGTATTGTGTGTTTTTATTCTGCTCCTGTCCGGTGTTTCACTTTGAAACTTTCATTGGTTTTCCCCGGTGGTCAACGAGCACATCTTAACGCGTGTTCACTTTATTGTTACCCGTAATAACGGGGTCGTGTCAGAGGATGTAACGTCTGTCACGGCTCTGCCGTTGGCCCAGCGGTCACAGAGCGCGTGTCAGGTGGGGGAACTTCGGTCTCCTCCCGGGACACGCCCCGCGGTGCCCCGCAGGCGCCCCGCGGGGCACCGCGGGGAGGTTCTCCCGCACTTCTCCGTGGGTTATTACGCAACTTGTCAGATCCAACACAAAACGCGTCAGCTGTTCAACCACCTAACGTGAAGCGACGAATGCGTGATGAATTGACGGTGCTACGTTCAATGACACACCTTCCTCTCCACCCTCTCCACCACCACCAGCGGATCACAGCACGATTTTGCCTGTGATTTCAGGGACCGCAGCACATATTTCTTCTGTGACAGTTTTACGCCCCCCCCCCCCCTGCAGAGATGGGGTACGGGTGGGTGGGCAGAGAGACAATAAGACATCGGTCCGGAATGCACGTATCTCCATATGCCAGCCCACATATGCACAGTCGGTGACAGACGGCACATTGTAACCGTCGGTCCTCCCTCTCAACGGAGAACACGGCCCTTTTGAATGTGACCCAGTATTCCAGAAACATCTTGCTTACAGTCTCCCGACGATCGTGGAGACGGAAGAAGCGATGGATATTAACGAGGGCTGCTGGGAATCGTGGACGTTGACAGTTTCAGCACTTTGATCGCACCCGTCACGCAGTGATGAGCTGTTCTCCTCGCTTGGTGTTGTTCCCGGCTCGTTACTGTGGGATTGTGTGGTGGCCTGGCTGGCATCGGGGTCACCGGTCATTAGTGATGGAATTTTTCCAAGCAAAGGGAAAGTTCTCTTACATACATACATTATCATACAGCGTGAGACACTGTTAATGTCACAGTGGAGACAAAGGGAGGGAGTTTCATTCATAGGGCCATTTAGGGCCTTTTTCCTTACATCCGTCCGTTTTCTGCAGTGCAGCAGAACATTTTTCAAACAACTGCCGATTGCCGATATGTATATTCACGCTGCCGGGTGTGAACTCCCCAAGATCATTTAAAGATTTGGTTTGGTTCGTCTTCACACTGTTCCACCAATTACCAACTCCGTATTGGTCTTAATCAACTCTGAAGGAGTTAGATATGAAAATAGGCAGTTTTCCACTAGCTGTGCACTTATATCTCTGGCAGTAAATTAGCAAAATGGCAAAAAAGCACATAAAAAAAAAATGTTCATTTTCATTCAATCTCTGAACCCAAGTGCCCGCAGACCAATCAAGAAGCCTGAAGAAATACATATTAGATTTCCTGCGTGTCCTGGGTCCAACCCGAGATCCTCAAGTTGGACCTACCCAGAAAGGAAAGGTATCCAAAGTTACGGCCTTTGGGCCAGATACCGCCCACTTTGATCTCAAGTGGGCCAGGCCAGTAGAATCATTGGAGATGGTCCGGTCGACGGGTGGGCACGGATGGTGCGCCGTCATCTTTATGTGGCGTGCGCTCACTCACTCGGAGTGACCCCCGGTGGACTGACTAGGAATAGCAGCTATTTATAAAGTACAATATTATCCTGTGGGCCAAAGATGATTCCACCGCGGGCCTTGAGTTGACCACGAAACACAAATAAATGGATTTCCAGCACGTAAACTGCATGTTGTGAAGTCCTCGGTAGCCTGAAGCTACATCCGACCGCCACTGAGCTGCTCCATACCCCATACGTACGTTTCCATAACTTTACAGAATAAAAATCTCTTCAGAAATTAAGCCGATTCATATTCCTCACCCTCCTTATGGTTGACCATCAGCAGTTTTTTTTGAATCTTTGCCACTATTTCTAAACGTCTCTGTTACCTAAGCCCCCCGCCCCATCGGATCCTGTGTCCAGTCGAGCGGGCTCCTCTTGCCTTATATGTCCTGCGTCAGGCGGCCGGATTGTGGCTCAGGCAGCAGCGAGTAGCAGTAATTAGCTCGTGCTGGTTTCCCTTCACGTGGACACATTCAGGCAGCAGATTCAGAGGCTTTTGCACCTCTCTGTCCAATGTTCCCAATCGCATAGCAGTAATGTCTGTCTGTTGATCCTTGGTTATTGATTATTAGCTGGAAATGTCACTGAACCCTAAAGCACCCATGGCGATAAGAGACATACTGAGCGTCTGTAGCCAATGCACAGAGCCTATTTAGCACCATGAAAGTACTTTTTTATGGAAGGGATGAGAGGATTTAGTCTGATGACCCAGAGTTACATTTTGCTACTAGTTTAGATTATATAGTAAATAAACACCAGCTGCGATCAATATGGATCCATATGTCAGTTTTTGTTGACATCTCACTGATTGATATCAGTGTACAAATCACTGGCTTATACTGCGGTTTATATTTATTATCCGTGCTGCAATGTTCCATTGTCGTCATAACACGTAACCGCTGAAGCTGGCATCGTTTGGGTGTTGATTCAGTGTTCTTCCTTCTTCGGTAGCAACGGTTATACCTGGAGCGTCACTTGGGTCCAAGCAATTCATCGGTCAAACCTTTATGTCCGCAGGTCCCTCTGAATATTTCTTTCCCCTGCAAGATTCCTGTGTTTGATTTCTGTCTCTGTGTCTGTGCTGCAGGGACATCAGTAAAGTCCGGTCTCATGGCGCTGTCCGATATCTGTTCTCTCGCTGTTTGTTCTCACTGTTCCAGCTGTAGCTTTGGGCGCATGTGTAACACTAAACACCTTGTTAGTTCCCATTTA
This sequence comes from Gasterosteus aculeatus, assembly GCF_964276395.1. Taxonomy (NCBI): domain Eukaryota; kingdom Metazoa; phylum Chordata; class Actinopteri; order Perciformes; family Gasterosteidae; genus Gasterosteus; species Gasterosteus aculeatus. Next base: position 3,017,401 of record NC_135692.1, on the reverse strand, counting down.
ATGGTCTTCTCTCTTTCTTTCTTTCTCTCCCACAAATACTCTCTGAGGGGAAAACTGTCCCTCCTTTTCCCTCCGTCAGCGGGCGGCTGAAGGAACGTGGTGCATGTGATGAGTTGGCCTCAGATGGAGTCCACCGACACTCCCAACGGTGCTCGTTTATGGGTTGAAAGTGTTGAAGGTCCTCTCGAATTATTCCTCTCCTGGTCGCTGCGTCCTTTTCAGTCTCCTTCCTTTGTACAGCCTGTTCCCTGAAAAAACACAAGAATATACTACCATTATGTCAGTAATACATTCAAATACAACGGTATTTTGTAAGTTGTGGAGTTTCTATGTTCTTCTCCCTCCAGTCCAAAGACATGCGCGTTGGGTCGATCGATAACTGGCGTCAGTCTGAGTGTTCTGCCCGTAAAGTACATGCTGGCTCTGTGGTGCACTCTGCCACTGACGCACTGCATGCTGGGACATGCCACGCTGCACAGGATGAGCAGGCGAATGGAGACGCGTTGTCCAGCAGGGCCTCGGTATGGGGGGAAAACAGCCTCCCTCTTATTTAATTCCTTCCACCACCGTGGCTTGAGACAGAGATCTTTGGCTCGTTGGTTTGTGCGTAAACAGGAAAGAAGTTGTGTGTCACAAGGTGCCGTGAAAACCTTTTATTGAGACTCATTTTGTCAGAGGATGCTCCTCAAACCACAGTAATATCTCCTGTGTACCACGGAATCTGAGGCTGACTCATTTCTAATTTGTGATATTGTGAATAATGAATGAGTGGAATATGAATCTGTATGTAAACGTGGTCATTGTTTGTCTCTCAGCACTTATCAGAGAGGGGGCTGTTCACTGGCAGTGGTGTGTGTGTGTGTGTGTGTGTGTGTGTGTCTCGGGGGGGGGGCTGAGTATTCCTGTGAATTTTGTGACAATGGCGCTCTGTTAAGCGGTGTGCGCTGCCTGTGTGTGAACGGGAGGAATGATGTGGGTAGACACTGTGTGGGTCAAGGTTGAAATGGTGGACATTACGGCCTTATTTGATGATGATGGTTCCCACCGAAGCCCATGGAGGAAAGGTGTCTGTTAGAGGAAGAGAGACGAGGTTCTCCCCCAACACTGGGGTCCAGTGTTCTTCTTCCAACAGGTGGGCTGCTTAGGAATCTGTGTCTGTGATGACGCCGTAGCGATGGAATGAAAGAGCAAAGCCCTCTCAGATGTTCCAAAGAAAAGAGCAGAACACAGGTAGGAGGGCAACGGAGGAGCTGTTCGTCTGGAGTGAAAGATGGAGTAAACAGGGGGGGGGGGGGGGCTGGTGCGCTCAGCAGGGATCAGGTGCGGTCAGTTAGTGCTGCTTTCTGCCCCTCGCTTTTTCGTGTGTCCATAAAGCTCCAGCTGGAATCTCTGGAGGAGGATCCGCTCCATCTGGGCACCCAGCTGGTGCACTGCAGCCCCGCCGCTCCCTCCCTCCCAAAGGCCTCACCAATACCCTCGTGATGCTTAAAACACCTCAGAGTGTACAGAGACAGACTCGTCTTTCGCCCGCCGGAAGGTCTGCAGCCGCGTGTGATCTTTGAGCTCAGAATGTTCCTGCTCAGCGTGTCTCGTGGAAGACTTAAAAACTGAGGCGCAGCATCACGTAAAATAGCTTCAAAGAACATGTCATTCAGGCCTTGGATAAAATGATCACTGAATGCATTGTGTTTGTTAATATTAACATCTGACCCTCTCGCAACATCCTTCCTCCAGCGCGCTTAACTTAGCCTGGGGGCCCGTTTAGCTTGACAGAGCATTAGGTGAGGGGGGGGACAAGACATTTGCATTTTGTGGTAACAAAAGCTAGCACCAATCTAACCCAGTTAGAGAGTAAGTGTAGCGTGTGATTGGCTGCTTCGGCTCTAATCTGATCGCTGGTAGGATTATATGTTGCTATGGCAGAACGGGAGCTCCAGATGTCCCATTGCTCAAATATGACTTTACATAGAAGGAGATTAAACGATGGCTGTTTGACACATCAACACACGTCATTAGGTAGTTAAGTAGGTTCTGGACATTGTTAAAGGTTTACATGTAGAAATAAGGACACGACTGCTTTGATGCCATTAATTCAATTCAATTCATTTCATTTTGTATAGCCTAAAATGGCAAATTACAAATATGCCTCAAAGGGCTTTACAGTCTGTGCACATGCGACATCCTCTGTCCCAAAACCCTCACAGGAAAAACTCCCCAAAACATGAAAAACCCTTCCATGGGGAAAAATGGGAAGAAACCTCACGGAGAACGTCAGAGGAGGATCCCTCTCCTGCGACGGACAGACATTTGTCAATTACATTAACATTTATTAACTCCCATTAACACTTTTCTGTGGGGCCAAAGGGGTTCAGGTCCGAGCCACAACCCCACCAGATGAACCGTAAAACCCAAAGGGCAAGTTGTGAGTAAAACGATACTAGTGTGCATACTGTACATACATCGTACACAGCACTTCTGTCTTATATAACTGCATTAATCACAGTATGAGGTGAACACCGATGCGAGTAGTGATCAATGAATGAGTGAGGGAGAGAAAGCAATGTGGTTAAAAAGAGAAAAACGTTCCATGTAACGAGGGGGAAATAACCCGAAAGATGCAGCATAACAGCATAACCCTGAATCCCAACCCCTAAACCTGAACCCTGGACCCTAAACCCGAACCCTGGACCCTAAACCCAAACCCTGGACCCTGAACCCGAACCCTGGACCCTAAACCCTAACCCTAAACCCTAACCCCGAAACCCAAACCCTAAACCCGAACCCTGGACCCTAACCCTGGACCCTAACCCCGAAACCCGAACCCTGGACCCTAAACCCGAACCCTGGACCCTAAACCCTAACCCTAAACCCTAACCCCGAAACCCAAACCCTAAACCCGAACCCTGGACCCTAACCCTGGACCCTAACCCCGAAACCCGAACCCTGGACCCTAAACCCTAACGCCGAACCCTGGACCCTAAACCCTAACCCCGAAACCCGAACCCTGGACCCTAAACCCGAACCCGAACCCGAATCTTAACAAATGCGTCTTTGAGTGATGAAGCTGGTAGGAGTGGTTGAAGACGTTTAGCAGCATGAAAGAAGGGAGCTGCTGTCAGACTATTCCATCATTTGCAAACGTATCCAAGCAAAACAAGGTTTGCTAAAATAGACGCAGCGCCTGTGAAACCTGGCAGGTTAACGGAAGGCGGAGCAGCTGAAGCAGCTGAGCTGATTCACAACAAGCCGGCGGAGGGGCCGCACATCTCTCACTGGGAATATTCTGTATTTTACACACACAGAGACGGCTGATGTGTCCTCTCTGTCTCACTGATGTAGTGTCACCCACAGCTGCTGCATGGGACCACTCCCGCCTGTCCCGGGGAACACATCGTGTTGGCTTTAGAACGCTGCTGCCCGTCCTGCAACAACACAAGTGCCTTTTAAAAGCTGCGATTGTTTCATTCCAGTGGACGATTTGCTTTTTCAAGCCAATATAATGTCCAAAGACTAAATGTTGTAATGCAACACCGTCGGTGCAGATCGCCACGGGGCAATTTATGTAGCTCAAGGTCTATCGATCTAAAATTTTGTTTTTTATACAGTTTGTCTTCCTTTCAAAACGTCTTCTGATGGGAGGAGGTTCCCCTGGGATGTCGAGAGGTTAGATGCAAACTCCATCCTGTCTGTTAGAAATAATAATGCTACCAAGCTGAATGTGTCCTTCGAGTGTGGCGCGCTCTGCTCTTGTTTCCTTCCTTTCTTCCAGCGCTGCATTCTTTGAAACACAAACAGCCGAACTGTTCAGTCCCACGGCATCGCCAGAGACACAGAGCCAGTGTGTGGTGCCGAACAATGGCCCGTCCCCCCTTGGCTGGTCTGTGGTCAGTACGGGCACATAGTGAAGGTCCGGTCTGCAGAGGGCCGACCCCACCGAGCTGCTCTCAGAGCAGGTCCGTTCCATCCTCACAACTATGAGGAAAGCTTTGAGGTCTGTGGTCATTCAGCACCCCAGGCTGTTGTCTTCACGCCGGGTCGTCATAAGAAGGACTTTCCATTAGGGATACTACGAGGGACTTTACTTTTCTGTTGACAAAAGCTGTTTCACAGCGCCAGAGTCCTTTTAGGAAACCTTCCCGCTCAATCTTGGTTCTGGTTCTCTATTGCCCCCTTCCTTCCCAGTGGATCCAGCAATACAGCCTGGTGTAAATATGAAGAATAACATATAGGAAAGGCCAATGGTGTGATTGGTGTAGGTTATTTTTAGCTCAGAACAAATTTCACAGCTGCCTAAAAATAGGTCAATTAGAGACGTCTGTCGGCTTTGGTCAGAGACACGTGATGAATCTGAATGTAATTCATGCCTCCAGACACTCAGGTTAGCATATTCATTTCGGTCAGTGCACCATATTTATGTTTCATAGGTCAAGTTAGCCAACGCTCTCGTTTTATGTGACAGGAATGAGTGAAAATGTTAAATATGTAGTAGACCATAATAAATGCGTATGTGCCGCTGCTGCACTTATTACTGTACCATCGGGCCAACGTGTAGACCACCTCCACGGCCCTTCTGCTGTGTCATCTAGGAACTGGAGAACCTTGAAGGCTTCACAGGGGCTGAAATGTCTAAAATCCCAAAGTGCTTTTTGTAATGCAGTGATGCCCACTGGTGGCTGTCCACAGCCTTGCGGTCTTAAAACCCGCTGTTGAGTTAGCGTCACGATATTATTTTAAGACTCAAATTTTATTCAGATATGATTGACTTGACTCATATGTTGTGGGACTGCTCAAAAGTCCTGTTTCAACAAGATGAGGTAGGAATCTGAGTATTTATCATCACTTTTTCTTCTTTGGATCTTATCTTGTGCCAAATAGGAATCAGGAAACATTTATTGCAAAAAAATGTCATACATACAAGGACTTTGACTTGGCGGTTGGTGCGTGACAGTAGACAGTGTAACAATAGACAACAAGTTAGATCACGAATGGTTGTCTTTTCCCTTCTGCGGATACCAACAGATTAGTTTTTCGGATCCTTCCAGGAGAGGAAGAGGAGGACGCTGTGGTTTTTAAACCTGTTATTGCTCTCACATTGTCATTAGGCCAGTGTGCAATATATCGACTTATCGACACAATATAGGAAAATGAAAACCACCGTTTTTGGTGGTGCAATATTCATTTTACATATAAATGAGCGTCACGTTCCCTCTCGTCTGCTTTCATTCAGAGGCGGAGCTTAACGGGCGGCGTTTTTGTTGTTTCATTTATTTAGGATATATTTCTTCACATTCTGATTCTAGTGTCTAACTATTCTGATGAATAGAATGTTCTATTGGTGGCATAAAATGCAGAAAATTGCAATAATATCGCATATCACAATAAATGTTGGTGCAATAATTTAATAATTTGATATGGCGACAGCCCTACTTGTAATGGAGTATTTACACATTTCCCAGAGTTTTACAGTGTTGTTCCCACGTGTTGTTGAGGGACGCTAATCAGCGTCCTCCTGCTATCAGCTCGAGCCTCCTCTTTTCCCCCCATTCATTCCAGCCCTCTTTGCCTCCGTCTCTTTCTCTCTGTCGCTGTCCCTCTTTCCCGACCGCTGTCGTCACTTTCAAGTCTCAGCGAGCTTTCTTCACAGACGAAAGCGTTCCTAGAGTTTGGTGTTTCAAGCTGCGCTGAGACTGCCTTTAATCACCACACGTCAAATCTGCTTCTTTCTCCTCAGTGCCAATGTGCCATAGTTTGTAGGGGATAATATGTAAAATAAATAAATAGAGCAAGTTAAGCTAAATGTGAGGTTTTCACTTTCGAACTGTGTTCAGATATGAGCTTCACAAATGTGCTGTTGGCTGTGCTGTTTAATACCAAGGAGGCATTATGGTGTAATATGAGGCCACATGCTCTAAACCAGCAGGGGGCAGCATTTCACCTCTGCTCGTGTGGTGTCCTCTGGGTCCCGTTACCCATCTCTGTGTTTACTGGATCTGATTGCTTTCTGACAACAATTGACATATTTTACTCTAAAAGTACATCATATTTCACTATACTTTCCGCAAACCATTAGAAACTGTTGTATATTTCATTTCAGGCTTCAGAGACTATAATAATGATTGTGAATATATGTTACTATCAAGCAATCACTTTTTAAAATTGTATTTTCATGCTCGTAAAGATTCCGTGAGTTGAACATAATATGCAGAGGACAGACAGAAAGTCTTTAATGCGACCGCCTTTTTGTGACGCTTTTAATCCCATTTAGCGGTCTAAGTGGCATCATTTGTGTCTCTGCCCTGCGGGGATTATCTGTCTCTCAGTGTCCCGCTCTCAGGCGCACTGGCTGTCTGGCTGAGTCTCCCCCCTCTCCCCCGTCTCTGCCTGTGTCTTCTCCTCTTTAGACTCAGATTTTGACTGACAGCTCTTTATTTACCTTGCTCTCTACTTCTTTCTTATTCCCCCTCTTTCACTCGCTCTCCCCCTCACTCGACCACAACGGCAGGACATTTACAAGTTTACATCTAACTTAGTCTAACAAGTTTACGTCTAACTTAGTCTAGCAAGTTTACATCTAACTTACTCTAGCAAGTTTACATCTAACTTAGTCTAACAAGTTTACATCTAACTTAGTCTAGCAAGTTTACATCTAACTTAGTCTAACAAGTTTACATCTAACTTAGTCTAGCAAGTTTACATCTAACTTAGTCTAACAAGTTTACATCTAACTTAGTCTAGCAAGTTTACATCTAACTTAGTCTAACAAGTTTACATCTAACTTAGTCTAACAAGTTTACATCTAACTTAGTCTAGCAAGTTTACATCTAACTTAGTCTAACAAGTTTACATCTAACTTAGTCTAGCAAGTTTACATCTAACTTAGTCTAACAAGTTTACATCTAACTTAGTCTAGCAAGTTTACATCTAACTTAGTCTAACAAGTTTACATCTAACTTAGTCTAGCAAGTTTACATCTAACTTAGTCTAACAAGTTTACATCTAACTTAGTCTAGCAAGTTTACATCTAACTTAGTCTAACAAGTTTACATCTAACTTAGTCTAGCAAGTTTACATCTAACTTAGTCTAACACGTTTACATCTAACTTAGTCTAGCAGGTTTACATCTAACTTAGTCTAGCAAGTTTACATCTAACTTAGTCTAACAAGTTTACATCTAAGTGGGCGAGGCTCATTAAGATTTTTGTGTATTTAATTAGCACATTGATTCCCCCCTCGCTGTGATGACAATATTTTCCATTTGTATTTAGCTATAACTGTATAACTATTGTCATCTTAACGAGTGTGTTTCCTGATCTCAGCCGTGTGTCTCTGCAGAGGAAACACCGTTGGCACGCCTCTCTTTCAGTGTGACCCCTCGACCTTAAAGGCGTTTGGTCTTGGCATCCGTTGGCCATGAGCTGAGCTGAGTTGAGAGTCGGAGATGAGCTTTTCCCTTCGTCGCCATGTGTTCGTGGCCCCCGTCCCAGCGGCGCTCGCCACCGGCTCCAGCACAGTCCGAACCGAGCGGAGCAGATGCAGATTCCCTTGTGACTCACTCATCACGTTATGATTATGAGTCCTCGCAGTGAGGAAGACGCAGCCGTGAGGGCACCAATTGGTCACAGTGACTTTCGCCAAGCTACTCTCCTGAAAGGGAGGGACGTGCAGACAGAGACCCTCACAGTGGTTGTTTTGGCGGTTTTCAGGCTGCACGGCTTCGGCCGTGTAGGTGGCGAGCGTGGAGGGAGGTGGGAAACAAAGCACCGGAGATGATGGGAGGAAGAGAAGGCCAGAGGAAGAGATGAGGCTAGGGGATGATGTTTGTACAGACGTCGGCCTCTTTTAGCGTCTCTCCTCCCCGCTTCTCCCTCTGAGCTGCTCTCAGGTGTCAAAGACGAGAGGGCTGAGGGGCTGACAGCTCTCCAGCGGTGGTGGAGGGTTTGGTCACGTACATGCCCCCACACACACACACACACACACACACACACACACACACAAAAGAGTCATTTAGGTTAATTCAAGAAACACAGATATTTAATACGAGTTTGCTTGTAATATTAGTTGCTCTCTCAGCCACGCTGAAAAACAGACAAACAGAAAATACAGACAGACATTTACATTGACTGGAGAGCTTGAGAAGTGTTGGTTTTGTTTTGTTTTTGTTGGTCATGTGTTTCCCTCCATTCTTTGTGCCAAGCTACGCCAAACTTCCCTCATAGGTGTATATATAATGAATAGACATATACAATATATGTGTATATATCTAAGATAATATATATCTTTGTATGTGCACATTAAATGATTGATACATTGGGCAGGCTAAGGTGGGGCCGTGCCATTTAACTGAAAAAAATAGGCTAGATTAGAAGGTTTGTGAGGAGAAAACCTTCCTTAAAACAAAAATCAGAACTCTTTAAGCAACTCAATCCAGCGGGTTCAACTCTTCCTCTTGCCTTGATAGCGGAGTGAGAGCTGAAGCCTTTGGGACATCGTCGTATATACGTTCAAAAGTTTCCCACAGTGCTGGACCAATGTTAGGAACAAAACAACATCATCAACGTAACATTATTTTCTTCCGCTTCATGAACGCTCTGGTGTTGCATTTATTCTGTGTGTCATAAGAAAAACATGCTCAACCTAATTTCCCCTAGAGACCAACAAGACATCCTGTGAATGAACAATACCAAACGCATCCCCGATTATCAAACATTAAAAAAATGTTTCGATTTATTAGGTTTTGTCGATTGAAGCTGTGTCCATCTACTAATTGATTGATCAAAAAAGGTTTTTAACACACACATTTGTAGTGCACCCTGGATACCAACAGCACCGTCAGCCAGCAGGCTGTGAGACTAAAAGGAGGAGACAGGGAGACCCAGCAAAGAGAGAGAGGGAGAGAGAGCTGCTCTTCCAACGGGCTGGATTGTGTAGAAAAAAGGATGAGAGGACCGTGACTGAGACAGAAAGGCAGAGAGAGTGTGGGGATGTCAGCAAATACACCCAAGGCAGAGAGAGAGAGAGAGAGAGAGAGAGAGCTATACTTAGACAGCAATGAAGATAGTCCGCCACAACTAACCCTGTCCTACAGAGCACGGTGGACTTCTTAGCAGCGGCTCGGGATTGTATCCAAGCCCAGAACTCTGGTCCTTCTCAGCTCGTCTGGTCCGGCAACATAATTCCACTGGTCGGAGGATGGAGCTGCTTCCAAAATCCAGCAGCAACTCGGCGCTACTCCAGTGAGACCAGTGCGCTCCTTCTGACTTCGGGAGCCTTGTGCTCTGAAAGCTTTGATGAGACTCGTTGACGTTTCAGAGAGCTGTCGGGTAGCGCTGTGGTTTCATCTGGACCCCCGCGGCTTCTGATGCCGTGTCACTTGGGAAAAGCCGGAGCTGCATTAGTGGCTAATCTGTCTGTGACTCTCAACCGGAGCGAAAGGTAAAAGAAGACGGGAAGGTTGTGTGTGTTGCTCACACAAAAGTGCCAAATATTTTAAAGACCATTACCCAGATCGGTGGGGAAAAGAAATATGAAGAGTATGAAGACTTGACCACTTATCTTTTAGATTCACGAGACACAATCGCTCAAATGCAGACCACCGAGAAGAATGAAGCGCAAGCAGAGACGATCTCGAAGATTCCAAATTCACTCATTGAGGACTTGGTGCTGAACACGACACCTTAGTCACACTGACGCGCGCCCTCTCACACTTTGTGTGTGAAAGTGTCTTTTCTTTCGGTTTACCCCCGATGGTTGCCTCCGGCCATGACGCGCCCATCGGAGGCCGAGCGGAGATGACCGGGTGTGTCCCTCGCGGGGTCTGAAGCTTTGTGGCCCTTGGCGTCTGAATGTGGCGGTGATATGTTGAGGGCGCCAGGTGTCGCACCAGCTCCGTCGGGCCAAGAGTGGCGATTTCAGTGTTCCGTCGGCGTGGACTGTAGCGACGCTGAGCCCCGCTGCATCTGGCTGGCGGTTTTGAGGAGTGTTTCGCCTCACAGCTCGCGGCGTGCAACCCCCATCGTATCGCCAAGAAGACGCGGCTCCCGGAGGGCCATACGGCGCCACGGCTTGTCCTGGGTAAGAGGGACAGGGAGGTAGCGTTGGGCTGAATCTGCCATTGCCATCTCTTTCATTTTTAGATCAGTTTTCCCAATGAATGAGATGCTTCTTTAGGTCCTCGTTGAGGTGCCAGGGAGCATCAGTCCATAACATGGACAGTTGAATGTTGAAGCGTGTAGTTCTCTCTCAACGATTAGCTGCATAATGCATCCTGTAGCTAGCAGGATGTGTTATGTACCTTCTGCATGTACGTCACGTTTTCACAAGCAAGCTTCTTCAACCTGTGTTCATTGGCTTTTTCACCTTTTGGGGGCAGTAGACCAGAACAAGCTGTATTTCACGTAAACATTTATTTTTACGTTTTTTTCTTCTTACTTCTAAGGTTATTGATTTGTGGCCATAGTGGGCAGAGTTTTAACCTTTTGTAATGCGGATTTCCAAGGGCAGATGATTTTTTATAGTGTACAAATTGTAAAGTCCTTTGAGGAACATTTGTTATTTTTGTTATATTATTACAAATATATTGAAAGAAATTGAAATTTTAAAAAAAGATTGAAAATCGAACAATGTGTTCCTCGCAGATGGAATCAATTAAGTCCAATATTCACTCCCCGTTTAGCTTTGTTTTGGGTCTCCACCGCCTCCTGAATAAAATATCTGGCTTTTTAGCTGCTGAATGCTCCAACGCTCACCGACTAGCTATGGCTGAGTGTGTCTGCTGTTTGGTGCTGAGCTGAGCAATAACTGTAATGGGGGTTTATTAGCTATGGCATCAGTCCAGTACAGTCCACGAGCTCTAGTGTTTCCTCCGGGGTTCTTCTTCCGCCATCTTGCTTTAACCTCTCCTGTCTGCTCAGATACCGATCTTCCACTGAAGGGAAAGACTCCATTATTGACCCTTCCCATTGTTTTTATCACGATGGAGGATCAAACTGGATGCTGTCAACATTCGGGGAGACATTGTCGTGATACGGGGCTGCATGGTGGACTCTGACCAGCCCGTCACTATCTAGATTCTGGAGGACGATTGGGCACGTGGGGGTGTTGATTCATTCGCGGGTGTGTGTCATGCTTTCTTAAGGTGTTATGTAACATGGCACTGAGGGGGCCTGTAGACTAGCAGGGTGGGAGAGATGAGGCTATTGTGTTCACTACGCACATGTAGTTAGATGGCATTTGATGGGTGTATTCATACGCAAGTGTGTGTGTGTGTGTGTACTTTTGTTTGGCTTTTACCTCATCTGTTCAAGTATGCATTGACAATCATACTGTTTCGCAAAACACACTCCTTGTAGATGGACCGTTTTATACTCCTGTGTGTGTGTGTGTGTGTGTGTGTGTGTGTCAGTGTCAGTTTGTCTTATCTGATCTGCAGGGTGGATGAGTGTCCTTCTTTTGCATCGTCTCTTAGTTCAGCTCGTCTCAGCTGCGATTTGAATGTCAGCTGAACAAAATATTTTCAACACCCGACAAAATAAAAGGTCTGCGATTCAAATGACCAAATCCAACTGGGACAATCAAAGTGACTTGTGCGGTAGACCAGAGGGGCAAAGTGAGTGAGTTGCCGCTGTTAATGAAGAGCGATATTTGAGTCAACACAACAGGCCCTTGTTGTCGCTAACAGAGCAGCACAATCAGGCTGAGGCTCTTATGAGGATAATCCATTAAAAACAATATTATGCTTAACTTCCTTTTATGGATAAAAAACTAAAAATTCTCCACAATGCCGTTGTGACCAACATTGTCAAAAACATCTCAAAGCTACTTTTGTTGACTGTTTATTTACTTGGTTACCAGCAAACAGGGCGAATAAAGCTAGCAGAGCTAACAGCTAGCAGGGCTAATACAGATAACAGAGCTAACAGCTAGCAGGGGTAATACAGCTAACAGAGCTAACAGCTAGCAGGGCGAATACAGCTAACAGAGCTAACAGCTAGCAGGGGTAATACAGCTAACAGAGCTAACAGCTAGCAGGGCGAATACAGCTAACAGAGCTAACAGCTAGCATGGCTAATACAGCTAACAGAGCTAACAGCTAGCAGGGCGAATAAAGCTAGCAGAGCTAACAGCTAGCAGGGCTAATACAGCTAACAGAGCTCACAGCTAGCAGGGCGAATAAAGCATTCAGAGCTAACAGCTAGCAGGGCTAATACAGCTAACAGAGCTAACAGCTAGCATGGCTAATACAGCTATCAGAGCTAATAGCTAGCATGGCGAATAAAGCTAACAGCGGAGAGTTTGTTTTCCATGTTGTCTTATTCTACTGAAGGTTTCACTACTCGCTCCTGATGTCTTCAGTGAGAAATAAAAAAATCAAATATGCTTCCAACCAATCAGCCGCGCAATTAACTAAAGAGCCGTTAGTTCTGTGAATGAGCCACAGAGAAAGCTGACGAAACAAACTACTGACGTTCTGTAAAACACACTGTGGCATGACGACATTTCCCCCTGTGGGTGTTTGACAGAGAGATGGAGAGGAGGTAACAAGTAGAGCATCTCACCGCTGCGTATACATTCATGTGTGAAAAGGCACCTGCAGAGATGTCGGACTATGAGGGATCAAGTACAACAATGAGCCTAGCTATCACACACACACACACACACACACACACACACACACACACACACACACACACAGATGACTTTATGCTTTCAGGCCTTCACACACCACAACTTTCCAGCACAACCACACAAACCCACACAGAGAAATGTCAGTGGGCAGGAATCATCTGAGCTTATTCCATTCTATATGTTATGTAATGCTGTACGAGTGGCTCCTTTAAAAAAATGTTTTGTCTTCAGCTTAGGCGACAACCTGCAGAGTGAAGTAAACTTAAACTCTTCTCTCTCCATTGACTTGGTTGTATAGCAGTCTACGAGAAAATGACTGACAGGTTACTGCCAATACCAGAGCGTTCCCAACATGGTAACTTCTGTCCATTGGTTGTCAAACATCACAACATGTGATCAGTAATGGTAAATCATGGTAAATCAGTAACTATGTATTCTGCTTCATACACAATAACGGAGGGGCGGCATCTTATGCCGTGAAACGGGGAAGTCTCCTAAGCTTGTGATTAACACAGACATTATTTCATCAAACCAAACCACAGTTAAAGTAACGTATGTATTTTATATAAATATGTATATATTTTCTATATATTTATACAAAAAATGTTGAACATTCCTTGGCCATGAAGCACTGTATTCAGGAGGGGAAAGAGTGAGTCTTCTCTCCGCTCTTCCTGGATGCATTCTTAGAGGCAAAGGATCCCCACACATCCGACCACCCACTTCCTGTCTCAAGAAACCAACTTCCTGTTTTTTTGCCTGCGTTGGGTTGATTTCACATATAATGAATGCGTGCGCTCTTAGTGTTGATGAATTAGAATTATCTATATTTGTATGACCATAATTAGACCTCTCAAGCAGCCTGAGCTACATTATATCCCTTTGTCGAGGTTCAGCATCGATGTGTATTGGCAAGAATTATGCTCAGTGTTTCTGTGAGAGGAATACTGGCCTCATTCTCACCTTCTGCAGCTCATACAGCCGAAACTTCAACATGCTCCTTTTGTCCACTGCTCCTCTAGTCTTTGCTTCCAGATCTGTGTGTATGAGCCCCAATAATTTCCTGTTGTTCCATAACCGTTATTTATGGACTGTACATATTTTTAACTCTTCCATTGTTGACTGGAGATAATAAATGTGATAATAGGTGGGGTTGTTTTTGAAAATAGAGCTTCCTTTTCAGAGAGAGGAAGTCTCTGAGAAATTCCTGGCATTGGTGTAATCGTGCCCTGTTGGGAGTCCTCAGCAAAAGGACCGGGTATGCTCACTCCTCCCTCACATGCACTCCGCTATGGATGAGTGCACAGTCACAGTTTGACATCCCCATGGTAAAGTTTAGTCGGCGTTCATCAGCCACCAAGAGGAAAGATGAAGCTCAGCGGCATGGATTTAATCCTTTTCCCCCGTTCTCCTCTCACTAGGCTAAAGGACGGAGAGATGGCATGGTGTCGTCCAATGAGAACAGGCGGCGGCCGGCGTCGTCGGGCGAGGTGGAGGGCGTGTCGTGGCAGGGCCCGAGGACCATTTTCGTCCCGAAGAACTCACAGGGATTCGGCTTCACTCTGCGCCACTTCATCGTCTACCCACCCGAGTCCTCCCTCAGCATCAAGGTCAGCACACGTTTCTCCTGAAATCAAATGATAATCTGCACCCGCTTGACTACAAGAGCATGAGACGCAAGTGTTTCCATTCCTGTGCTTTTATGCACATTTTCAGGTAGGTGCCTTTTTGAAAGAGACAGCTGATTGGATTTCTCAAAACAACTTTTCTGACCGATCTGTTGTTTCTTTTTTCTTGCTCAATTGACACATAGAGTACAGGTTACCTGTATATCTGTCTTACCTATAATTGTAATTGAATGCTACAACCTGTTTCCCAGATTACTGCCTGGAAGAATCTACTAGTGTGATTTTTAGACCCCCCTAAAGTGCACTTTCAAGGACAGTCAGTCATTTGGTTTGTATTTCAGTCGGGTTGTGAACCAGTCAGCTGGACTGGGCGTGTGGAATGTGAGCTGAGCAGCGCCTCCCTGTGGGCCTCCTCCCCTCTAACATCTGCCCTGTGTTTTCCCCTCAGGATGAAGAGAATGGAAACACAAGTGCAAGAGGTGAGTGTCCAGCTTTGATGAGTCAGCGTCGTGCTTTCCGTCAGTGTCTCTAAATGCCTCCTGGACTCATGGGACTCTATTGCATCTGTTTTGTAATCGGTAGGACTTGTGTGTGGGCGGGGCAACTGTATGTAGGTGACTGTAAGTGTAGGTGGAGCGTTGTGGGCTTTGCTGATATTCCAGGAAGCGCACGTGTATGCTCTCAAACTGTATCCGCGTCTTTGTTTTTTCAAGCAGTTTGTCAGCGGTCTCGCTTGGAGCCGATGGACACCATCTTTGTGAAGAGCGTGAAAGACGACGGGCCCGCGCAACAAGCCGGACTGTGTACAGGTATAAGAGCCAGCTGAGCTCGGGGTTACCCCCCCCTCCAGTGTTCCCCGTCTGCGTACAGCGGAGGACTGAGGCAGTTCCGTGTATACCGTCGTTGAGGGTCTGCATCCATCTGGCACACGCCATCCCACTCGGTTTGCCAGGAGCTTGTTGCCACTTGGTTGCTTTTATGTTCATCAGCCTCTCAGCCAGCTGGACTGGAGCGTAACTGGAGCTTGGTCCAACCAGCAGACATTACAACTAGTTAGTCCCTCTGCTGTTTGTCTGTTAATGCCCCATTTGTATACGTCATGTATGTGGTCAAGATGTCAAGGGTTGTTTAAACGCCTTATGCAACACAGGGACGTATAGCAAACTTCAGTTCTTCTTCTCATCTACAGTCTGTGTGTGTGTGTGTGTGTCCTCTAGGGGACAGGCTGGTGAAGGTCAATGGCGAAAGCATTCTGGGTAAAACCTACTCTCAAGTGATCATGCTCATCCAAAACAGGTGGGACTCTGGTGTTGACAACACATTCCGTTACTCGTATCACGTATTGATTCATTTATATTGTGTTGTGTTTTTGGTCTGTGCCTTGTAGTGAAAACATTCTGGAGCTCTCTATTATGCCCAAAGATGAGGATGTGTTGCAGTTGGTAAGTGTGAGTATTGTCCTTCTATTTTCTCTTTTCCTTTTGATGCCGTGTTGAGTGCAACAGGGAAGGAAGGGAGCTCAGCTGTTTGCATAATTATACTAAGTTGCTTATTAGTCTGCCAATATTATAATGACCTTCAGAAACAATAACAGATCAAATCAATTAGAGCAGAAATGAATACAATACCGTCATTGTCTTTTGAAATACAAAAACCTGTAATAGGACAAAGAGAGACGTTGGATCTGCCCCCCCTCCATCTGTTATCTCTCCTGTCATGTTTTTCATCGGGTCCCGACCCCTCTTGTCCCCAGGCGTACTCCCACGATGCCTACCTGAAAGGCAATGAGCCGTATTCAGGCGTGGCCCAGAACCTGCCGGCTCCGCCCCCTCTCTGCTACCCCTCCGCCCCCCCACACACCCCCAACAGACCCCCCGACAACTGGCAGTGCAGACCGGGCCCCGTGGGCTCCCCGCTGGACAACCGCCTGACTGCCGCCTCCGCCCACCCCGCCCCCGGCTGGCCCGGGGGCCCCGAGGATCCCGCCGCCCCGCTTGCCCCGTCGGGCCGAAACCGAGGTCGCTCCTCTTCGACCATCAGCGCGCTGGACTTTCACTTTGCTAACCACAACGCTGCCATTGCCTCCGCTACGCTGCCTCCCCCGCGGAAGAGCAGCACGCAGGCCCCTCCCCGCACCCACGCCGACGCCCTCTGCCACCAGGCTCTGTCGGACTGGTACTACAGCCAGGCCGACGCCGCGGAGAGCATGTCCCCCCGCCACCGCAGTATATCCCAGGACTGTTTGGCGGAGCTGGGGCTGGGGTTGGCCCTCGGCCCCGGTCCCGCATCCACGAGCGCCGCCGACAAACGCAGAAGGGAAACCCTCCAGTTCCACCACCAGGCGGCCGCTGCGTCCCATGATTCCTATTGGTTGGGGGGTTGGGGCGGCGTATCAGCGCCGGGGAGCAGGTCCTGCTCAGAGAGCCTCCTGGCAGCGTACGCCGAGTACGAGCATAACTACGGCCGCTCTGTGGAGACGCTGGCTCAGGCCTCGGCGCTGGTGTCCCCGCTCTGCCAACACTCCTCACACGCGTCACAAACCTTACATTTCAAAGAGCAGAAAGTCCCGGCGGTGCATCAGCACAAAACCACGGTGATGTCCCCCATCACAGCCTCCTCCACAGTGCCTCCTAGCAGCAGGCGGTCAGGCCAGCAGGTCGCCGAACCCCAAACGCGGCGAGTCAAAGAAGAAGAAGAAGGAGAGCTGGTGGGCTACAAAAGCTACAGCCCCTCTTTCAGCCACAAAGCCGGCCATCTCCTCCAGCAGGCGCACTCCTTCAGAGAGCCCGGCTACAGCGGGCCCCACCTCGACTGGAGCCCCGACAGCAGAGGCGGCTCCGTGGACGGCGAGCTCGCCGCGGTGCCCAGGGCCCAGTCTACCCCGGCGCCGTCTGCCTCGATGGAGGAGAGAGCCCGGCCGGGGGAGGACGCGGAGCTCGTCTCCCCCGGCTCCCTGAGTCAAGAGGTGGTCCTGAGGCAGAAGCCGCCCTCCGGCCGCCGAACCCCTGTCCAGGCCGCTCGACTGACCCACTACGCGGGAAACGTGGAGTCCCCAGAGTCCCCCGGGGTGGAGCCCACGCAAGGGACCCCGTCTCCAGCCGGGGGACCAGGCACCAACCGCAGGGCTAATGGTAGCCTGGCACAGCACGCTTACAACTCGCTGGCCTCTATTCCCTTCATAGGTTAGTGACCTTTATTCATGTCATCATGCTACAAGTGGGTTTAATTAAAGATAAGATATCACTGATTCAGTATTATAAAAAACGACATTTTTATGTTGGATGTGTTGGATGTTTTGCTTCACATATGTATCTTACTGCATGAGGCTCTTGTAGAGCTCATCATCTGTCTCCTTTCTGACATTTCTATGTGTGTCATATACATGTAAATAATAATGTGTGTACTCCCGGTACATTTCTGCATGCCTCAAGAATGTTCCAGTGTTTTTGAATGTCCAACATTTGTCTACTGTTCTGTAACAGAACATCTGCTGTAAAACAGCTGCTCTGGAGTCAGAAATAATTGTACAGGTTGAGTCAGCAAGTCACGTGACTGCGGCTACTGTGAGCAAACAGCGCTGCGTCCCGTCGCCGACGTCATTACTGAGTCCGCCGGCTGCCTTTAGGCTCCTCTATTTGTACCAATCAGGACAAGAAAACCTCCAACAACATGTATTATATTATTATAGTAACAATAGATGTAGATCTGTGAAGATGGCTCGTGGTCACACTAAACAAACCAAAACCAAAAAACAAAAAATGTTTTGAATGACCAAATTTGACCATTGAGACCAAATGGAGTAGAAGACGCAAACGAACATTCCCAAAAGCTTTTGGTAATGACGGTCGCTACCTCAGGCATGATAGCGTGTAGATAGCGTGTAGCCTACATTGCAAACATGCATTACCACTGCAACAACGTCAATGGTCAAATAGCTGGTTTTACCATGACTGGAAAACCTGGGACGCTGCTTGGTTTTAATTTAATTTTGCAAACGCAAAAGAAAAAAGAAAAATGCATTAATAAATAAATAGATACATAAATACAAACATTTTATAGTACAAATACATTTTAAAAGTTAAACCTTTGATAATTAAATGAAAGTGTCGATAAAAAAGGGAATTATTACAAAAGTGCAGAAATAAACACAACTATTCATAGCACAAATATTGATTTACTACATTTATTTGTTATATTTTTGTATATTTATTTATCTCGTTCCTGCTTCTTGTACAGTAAAATGCACTGGCGCTTACGTTTGGCAGGGAGCTTATTTCTGCCTCCAGAGATGTTGTAGCTACCTAATCTCCCCCTGAGAGAACTCTTGTCTTGTCAGCATGTCTAATCATTTCTCGTCGCCTGTTGCCCACCTGTGATGATGACTTGCAGATGAGCCCAGCGGTCCTAGTAGTGACCTACAGGCCTGCTATGTACCAGCCCGCTCTGTTGTGTCCAGTTCCCAGGCCTCCACCACCCTCACTTCCACCTCTGTCCCCCCCACAATCTCCTCCATCTCCCCCTTTGTCCGACTTGGTTCTCAGGACTGCAGTGAGTCTCACTCACCCACTCTAAATGCTGCCTCACAGGGGCTGGGCCAATATAGACAGTGTGGTTACGATCAGCAATGTTTATTCAGGGTTATTTTTATCAGAATGACTTGATTTTGACACACTGGTATATCTGTCCGGCCTCAGACTCATCTTAAATCAAACGGTGACATTTACCGATTCCCTTCCATCGTATTTAAAGGCTCTCTATGCTGAATTTGAAAATCTTTGGTTCTGTTCTAAATTCCATATGAACGCGCTAAAAAAGCCTAAAAAAGTATTCTCTTTCTTATCCTTTGAAGTCCCTGATAACAAAGCATTGTGGGTAAAGTTTGTCCCTAAGGAGGAACGGCCAAATGTCGCAGTGTTCCTTTAAGGTGCTGTTTGTGTGTTTAACTCATTGTGTTCTACTCACAGAGACATAAATCACTGCAAGCGCTTCTCTGTCATTTTACATCTCACTACACACAGTACATGTTTCTATTGACCCTCCCTGTCTCCCCCTCCTCTCCTCCTCTGTCTCCCCCTCCTCTCCTCCTCTGTCTCCCCCTCCTCTCCTCCTCTGTCTCCCCCTCCTCTCCTCCTCTGTCTGACGTGTCCTCTGTCTCCTCCTCTGTCTGACGTGTCCTCCTCTCCTCCTCTGTCTCCCCCTCCTCTCCTCCTCTGTCTCCCCCTCCTCTCCTCCTCTGTCTCCCCCTCCTCTCCTCCTCTGTCTCCCCCTCCTCTCCTCTGTCTCCCCCTCCTCTCCTCCTCTGTCTCCTCCTCCTCTCCTCCTCTGTCTCCCCCTCCTCTCCTCTGTCTCCCCCTCCTCTCCTCTGTCTCCCCCTCCTCTCCTCCTCTGTCTCCTCCTCCTCTCCTCCTCTGTCTCCCCCTCCTCTCCTCTGTCTCCCCCTCCTCTCCTCCTCTGTCTCCTCCTCTGTCTGACGTGTCCTCTGTCTCCTCCTCTGTCTGACGTGTCCTCCTCTCCTCCTCTGTCTCCTCCTCCTCTCCTCTGTCTCCCCCTCCTCTCCTCCTCTGTCTCCCCCTCCTCTCCTCCTCTGTCTCCCCCTCCTCTCCTCCTCTGTCTCCTCCTCCTCTCCTCCTCTGTCTCCCCCTCCTCTCCTCCTCTGTCTCCCCCTCCTCTCCTCCTCTGTCTCCCCCTCCTCTGTCTCCCCCTCCTCTGTCTCCCCCTCCTCTCCTCCTCTGTCTCCCCCTCCTCTCCTCCTCTGTCTCCTCCTCCTCTCCTCCTCTGTCTCCCCCTCCTCTCCTCCTCTGTCTCCTCCTCTGTCTGACGTGTCCTCTGTCTCCTCCTCTGTCTGACGTGTCCTCCGTCTCCTCCTCTGTCTGACGTGTCCTCTGTCTCCTCCTCTGTCTGACGTGTCCTCTGTCTCCTCCTCTGTCTCTGTCTCCTCCTCTGTCTGACGTGTCCTCCGTCTCCTCCTCTGTCTGACGTGTCCTCCGTCTCCTCCTCTGTCTGACGTGTCCTCCGTCTCCTCCTCTGTCTGACGTGTCCTCCGTCTCCTCCTCTGTCTGACGTGTCCTCTGTCTCCTCCTCTGTCTGACGTGTCCTCTGTCTCCTCCTCTGTCTGACGTGTCCTCTCTCTCCTCCTCTGTCTGACGTGTCCTCTGTCTCCTCCTCTGTCTGACGTGTCCTCTCTCTCCTCCTCTGTCTGACGTGTCCTCTGTCTCCTCCTCTGTCTGACGTGTCCTCTCTCTCCTCCTCTGTCTGACGTGTCCTCTGTCTCCTCCTCTGTCTGACGTGTCCTCTCTCTCCTCCTCTGTCTGACGTGTCCTCTGTCTCCTCCTCTGTCTGACGTGTCCTCTCTCTCCTCCTCTGTCTGACGTGTCCTCTGTCTCCTCCTCTGTCTGACGTGTCCTCTCTCTCCTCAGGCAGTATTAAAAGTCGCCGCTCGTCTTACTTGCTGGCCATCACCACCGAGAGATCCAAGTCCTGTGACGAGGGTCTCAACACCTTCAGGGAAGAAGGCCGCGTCTTCTCGTAAGAACTCAGAGGAGCCTCTGAAGCCGCATGCTTTAGCGACAACGGTCTTCATAGTCCCCTGTGTACCTCAACGTGTTATTGAAAGGTTGCTTTAATAGTCATTGAGAGACTCTTTCACTTGCTTTATGGTCACGTGCAGAGCTACAACAGAGTATTGACTGCAGTATGATTTTTATATCTTATTTATGATTTAGTTACTTTGGCTGAACAAGCAGTGTATTATTAATAATAATGATAAAATACCTTTTTGTACACAGACGTGTCATGCAACTCGTGTGCTTTGTGTTCCACAGTAAGCTGCCAAAAAGGGTCAAGAGCTTTTTCGCCGATGGGGTGAGTTTTCCACACAGTGGATCATTACACTTTATTATACTTTTTATTTCAATGTTACCAATTAGTGTGCTACCTAAAATGTGCTTTAGTCTCTGGAGAGTCTGCGAGTGCAGGAGGAGGCCCGGTCCAAACGCCACTCCACCTCTGAACTGGGAACCATCACCTTCAGTGACGTTCGCACGGAGGGCTGGCTGCACTACAAACAGATCCTCACGGAGAAGGGAAAGGTACAACGCACACTATGCGTTCTACTAAAACACAGAGGCTTAACAAGCATGACACTGGACGACCAGAGACTGTGATATCTTTTCCCTTGATGAGAAGATAAAAGCCAGCTTCTCCTTCCTAGACAGCAGCGTTCCATATTGCCAGGCGATTTCGATTTTTCGATTTCTCTCGATTCTCTCTAGAACGATTCGGTCTCGATTCAGAAAAGTTAATAATCGGAATTAAAAAAAAAAAAAAAAGTCCGTCACGCGAGATATTTGCTCGCTCGCGGAGCGTGAACTTCCTCGCTCGCGAGGTTCGTCTCTGCTCGCGCTCGAAGGTGTTTTCTACGCGCTCGCTGTTTTTCTTTTTGACAGTAAGGGGGCGGAGCCAGTCACCATGGTCTCTACACCTCTACACCCTGTCTGTGGATTGGCTGGAGTGATGCGTTCACACAACTATAAATATAATATAATTATGAGATAAAACGTTGTCAAAAAACAAACGACCCCTTCGGTGATCGTAGTGGAGCGTAGATGACAACCAGCTACAAGCATCATTTACCATCATTACCGGCACATTAAGAGCAATGCGTCCAGCTCGCAGACCGGTCCGTCAGTCTGAATCTGAATATCTAATAATAACTAATACCGAACTATGGAGGAGCCTGCACATATATTAGCTCATTATTTCCATTTTCCAAAAAGTCGATCCGTATTGAAAGTTGGCGAGATATTCACAGATTTTGACTTTTTTCTGGTATTTTGCAAATACGGACCGGTCTGAGACTAAGAGCAGCTTTTTCTTCATTTAAAAGAAAAATGATTCTGTTTAATATTTTTTTACATCGGCTACTTCCACATTGTGTTGAAATGCAAGCTGCATTGGTTCTTGCATTGTTGATAGAAAATCATATTTGTGACAAAGATTTTTTTTTTCTCTTATAAAAATTAGAGAAGGTAATTCATCTGTTGGTTTTCTTTAATTATCAAATAAAGTAGGAAGTGATTAGCAACCTCTGAGTAGCAAACTCAGATTTGAGAAAATGTAGAAAATCGAGATGCATCGATAATCGTTTTATCCGTTTAGAATCGATAATCGGTTTAGAATCGAATCGTTGACCTCTGAATCGGAATCGAATCGAATCGTGAGGTGCCAAGAGATTCCCACCCCTACTGATGACGTTTCACGGGTCCACGAGAACACAAGAACACATATTGAGAAAGGGCCATTAGCCTCTGTCTGGCATCAAACACTTTTTTTAAAAATGACTTTTGTTGCTGTCCAACATCAAAACTTTGAAGACACAAACAGACGAATGAGTTCGGCCAAGTCATGTTGAACATTGCCATCCGATAAAGAGAAGCATAGAGCCGCTAACGGGACCGCTGAACGTCGCTGTGGCTCCGGCTAGTCTATGTACGCAAAGTCAGTTAGTGTAACACGTAGCATGTAGCCTGGTGCATGCTAAAGTCAGCTGATTATGTCAGAGCAGCTAATAGCTAATGAGTTTATACATTCCCATTAATTCATAGTTTTGGGGTTTGAGACGGGTGAAGAAAACACTCAGCGCTCCTGCAGAAAGTGTTTTACGGTTGCTAAGCTACAATGGGAGGTTTCTTATTTCAGCTCGTGTCCTCTGTATTTCCTGCCTGTAGAAAGTGGGAGGCGGCATGCGACCGTGGAAGCGCGTCTTTTCCGTGCTGCGCTCGCATTCGCTCTTCCTCTACAAGGACAAGCGAGAGGCGGTCCTCCACGGGGCGGGGGCGGGGCCTAGCCTGGACGAACACCCTCCGATTAGCATCCGCGGCTGCCTGATCGACATCGCCTACAGTGAAACCAAGCGGAAGCACACGCTGAGGCTGACCACGCAGGACTTCTGCGAGTACCTGCTGCAGGCCGAGGACAGGGACGACATGCTGGCCTGGATCAGGGTCATCAGGGAGAACAGCAAGACCGACAACGAGGTCAGATCCTCACGCCTGGTTCAGCGTGTGGAATTGACACTAAACACCTCCATGCTGAACTAGTTTGTCCCGTGTGTTTGCCGTAGGAGATCGGCTTCTCAAGACAAGCCCTCATCAACAAGAAGCTGAATGACTACAGGAAACACAGGTCAGCGCTGCAGACACATTGAGTCCTGATCGCAACTGGACCTCATCCTTGGTGTCATAAGGAGTTACTGTCGCCCCGGCAGACAACTTTAACTGTGTCTGTTTCTGTCACAGTCTGACAGGCAGTAAGCCGGACTCTTCTCCCAAAGCCCACCGCATGATGCCCCCCTTCCTCCTGGCTAAGACCGACAACACCTCAGTGAACCGAGCCTCCAGAACCGGTGGGTCCAAACACACAAAATGCTAACAGCCCCGTAGCCGTGCATGCAGTGCGGTTCTACGGACTCCACCCAGAATGCATCTCTGAGGATGACCATCTTAGTCACCTAGAGAGAGTTAGAGGATTCTAACTGTATCCCTGTGTGTGTGTGTGTGTGTGTCTGTGTGTGTGTGTGTGTGTGTGTCTGTGTGTGTGTGTGCGCGCACAGAGGACAACAAGGCGTTGTGGGGCATCAACCTCATGAAGAAGGCCAAGAAGACGAGCAGTCCGAAGGCTTTCGGCGTGCGGCTGGAGGACTGTCAGCCCGCTGTCAACCACAAAGTGAGCCCTCCTGTCTCATGATGGAAGATGACCGTGATGGGAACCTTCAGTCCTCACATTGAAATGAGTTTTTGTCCGTTCACTTGTAACACACACGCTTAGAAGATGAGTGAGGTTCTTTGTGATGAAAACGCATCACATGACATTTTTTACCATTCAAATGAGGGAATGTAAATCTTTTTCAGATTTTTAAAAACGGATATTGAAAGTTAAAAAAAAGCTATTAGTTTCTCTAAAAAAGTCAAAGTATCCACTGAGGTTCCTTTCATGTATTTATTATTGATATACTGTGGAGGCTTGTTTTGACTTTTATTCCTGCAGCCCGTGATCAAGAACTGACTATTGCTGCCAAGATGAGGACTGTATTTTATTAAACTTGAGTTAAAAAGACAAAAAAGAAAATGCAAATTAGGCAATATCTCTGATCCAATTAGCAGACATTGCCAGTACCAAAATGTTTGATAAACATTTGATGAAGCCATGCCCACATTTCTTGTTTTATTGAGTTGATATATTAGATTTAAAGGTTTCGACAGAAGGTACTCTTTGGGAATGTCTTAAACCAGGTATGAAAGGTTGTATAAAGCAGGTTTTGAATGAGACTCTCGCCCCTCTTCAGTTTGTCCCTCTCATCGTGGAGATGTGCTGTGGCGTGGTGGAGGAGACGGGGCTGGATTACACCGGTATCTACCGCGTGCCAGGCAACAACGCCATGGTGTCCAACCTTCAGGAGCATCTCAACAAGGGCATGGACATCAACACCGCTGAGGAGGTGAGCAGGATCCACGGCGAAGGGAGAGGGTGTATCTGCATGCCACCGGTTCCCTGGTTAAAAAGGTTCTTGCACCACATTCTGGATTGCTGCAGTTAATTTGCTCAGTCGTCCAGATGACCAATGAACACCAAAGGTTCATCTATTTGCCCTCTGGCCTGTTGGATGAGTTATTTTCCTCTCACTCTGCACCAGAAATATTAAACGCTCCACCTCTCTTTCTCCACAGAGATGGCAGGACCTGAATGTAATCAGCAGCCTGCTCAAGTCCTTCTTCCGAAAACTGCCTGAGCCGCTGTTCACGGATGGTAAAGTTCCAGTATGAACCTGTCAAGCAGAGGATGTGAAAGCAGCTGGATTATCTGCCACCGTCTTACACTTATTTCTTATCATATCATTTCACATAATACCAAATGCTGAAATGTGTGTACACTGTATATCGGTTGCTTGCTAATGAAAGGCCTTCCCTCTCTACAGACAAATACAACGACTTCATTGATGCCAACCGGATAGAAGACGCGGAGGACAGACTGAAGACCATGAAGAAACTGGTACGAGTCCAAGGATAACAAATACGTCTCTGCTCTCTTTCAGCAGATCAACCTTTTGGATCTGTTTCTTTGCTTCATTCATCTCATCTGTCTTTTTTCTCCCAGCTCCACGACCTCCCGGATCATTACCATCACACCCTGAAGTTCCTGGTGGGTCACCTCAAAAAGGTGGCCGATCACTGTGAACTCAACAAGGTAACATTCCTCTCACTTGCAGGTTTCTCAGGGTCCCTCATGGAGCCGGATGTGCTCTTAGCTCCTCTGTCGTGTTTTCAGATGGAGCCGCGGAACCTGGCCCTGGTGTTTGGTCCCACTCTGGTGAGGACGTCGGAGGACAACATGACTGACATGGTCACACACATGCCTGACCGCTACAAGATAGTGGAGACGCTCATCCTGCACGTAAGAACTCCCGCAACTCCTGCACCTCTCTGTGCCGTTGCCTTAACGTCAGTGACGAGGCGTTGTGTTCCTTCTACAGCACGACTGGTTCTTCACTACCGGAGAGCTCGATGAAGAGGAGAAGGTGCGTCACGGCAGAGAGACCAGAACGTCCCCATCGTGGGCAGTGTTTGGACTCAGGTGTCCTTGTTGTGTCCGTGTTTTTATTTGGGCTATGGTTGTGTGTGTGTGTGTGTGTGCAGGCCCCAGAAGACAAGCGCGACATGCAGCCGGTGCCCAACATCGACCACCTGCTGTCCAACATCGGCCGGCCCGGGATGCCAGGAGAGGCGTCAGGTGAGGGTCCAAAGGAGACCTGCTCAACTCTATCTGAGGAGCTTCTCTCCGCTTCACTTAATGTTTTCCATCGTTCTGATGAGGCGGCACGAGTCTCTTAACTGGCCAAATACAGGAATCTTTCTTTTCTTCAAAAATATCAGTCGCGTACGATCCCTAAAATAATCCTACGGTAATCAGCTCAATAAAATCAACCCATTTATATTCAATATTCCTATTTCAATTGTTAAGCGCTGTCAGCTGTAGCGGTCAATGCTGTGAAGTTCACGATTTAACCGAGGATTCAGATTCAATACTATACAAATAGAGAAAAATTAAAAAAAAAAAATTGTGTAGCAGCAAAAACAGCTGAAAGCACAGAAAGGTATTGCACCCGTTTATTAGACACCTACATAGTGCAGCAGGCTGCTGCTGGGGGGTCCGGGGAGGCTCAGATCGACCGGACCCCAGGAAGCACAGTTCTGCTAGTTTGCATGGAACCCAAACAGACAAATCAAAAAGCCTTTCCTATAGCGGACGACTAGGTCAACATGTTTCGACCCCTCTAGGTTCTAACGTATATACGTCACAACCAGAACCAATAGATCTTCAACACATAGAGCTGCATGAAAAGGTCCAACGTGGACGTCAGAAGCATAGAGCTCATCGTGATGTCGAATTGCTTCCACGTGCCTCCTTCCCTACACGCTGTTCTCCTAATGCACCCGTGTTCTTATCAAGCGACTCAGCTCTCTCCTTCTCTTCCTCCTCTTTCTGCGCTCT
This sequence comes from Gasterosteus aculeatus, assembly GCF_964276395.1. Lineage (NCBI taxonomy): Eukaryota > Metazoa > Chordata > Actinopteri > Perciformes > Gasterosteidae > Gasterosteus > Gasterosteus aculeatus. The sequence continues at coordinate 2,990,603 of NC_135692.1, read as the reverse complement.
CTCCCTCTCCAGCTGAGACAGTGGATCCGCCTCTTCGGTAGGACCAGGTCTTCCTCCTTTTTGTGTTTGCCTGTGTTTGCTGTTTCCGCTGCACTTGGGTTCATTCACCCGTTCGTTGTGACTTTTTGGTCAGCGCCCTCCTCCCTGCCGGCGGGGGTGTCACGGTTTGTGTGTTCTGATTCTCATTGGATGACACGGTGTGTCCGCACTTGTGACTTTTGATTGTGTGTGAAGGAGAACACGTTGTGCGACGCTACCAAACTCCACCGGAATAGAAATCAAACTGTGTGCGCAGCAAACCGTTACCCCCCCACCTGCTGGTGTTACTGGGGAACTGCAGCCATTGTTGCTACTTGAAGTAAAAGAAAGCTGCAGGCTGTATTTGAAAGACAATCTCTGATAATGGCGAGAGTTCTCGTGCCAGATCGCAGTCCTGCTGGTCACTAACACTACTACCAACACTTGAAGTGAAGACGCGCTTCTGATCCACGTCTTTCCCTTTTCTGACAGATTCCACCACCAGCGATTCACTTAAATCAAAGGTAAGCCACAAAGGGCCTTAATTCTGTGGATGGGATCCTGTATTGTGGGCTACAGTAAGAAGTGACCGGAATGTTTGACCTTTCAGCTTTCTTCGCTCTCCAAGAAGGACCTGAGTGCCAGGGACTTCCTGCCCAAGTCCATCATCTCCGCTGTCACCCGCAAACGTAAAAAATGCCTCAGTGGCCACGTGCAGGGCGGCAGCGCTGACGAGGACTCGGAGCATGAGCCGGTCAAAACCAGCAACTACGGGGGAGGAGAAGGCAGGGGAGGGGAGGAGGAGGAGGATGCAGGGGAGGAAGAGGCGGTCAAGGGGGAGCATGCTATTCTGAAAAAAGACAAAAGAGATAAAAAGGAAGTTGGGGCGAAAGCTAGCGAGATCGCTGAGGGCAAAGATGTGTTGTCTGGAGAGGAAGAGGGGAACAGAACCAGCAATGGCGCCAAAAAGGAGAGCTGGCGAACAACCGCCCCGCCCTTAAATGCTACTCAACAAAACCTTTTCCGCCGTCCGCACCATCGGATCGATGCCACTTACCCGAAACCCGATCCTTCCCACTCGAGGCCTCGCGCTCCGGCCAGAGAACACTCCACAATCCCTCTCTGGATCTGCCCCACCAGGGTTCCCAGCATCTGCCCGTCGGGTTACGGGACCCAGCAGCCAGACTGGAACCAGTCGGCGCCAGTACGCTACCGGAAGACAAGAGGCGGGAGGACGAGGGCCATTTCCATGAATGTGGACCTGGAGCTGTGCAGGAGTGACGAAAGAGTCAGAGGGTGGAGAGCAGAGAGGGTGGAGGTGATCCGAGTCATTGAAGGAGCCCCCGATCAGCATGGACGTGTTGGGGTTCCTCAGGGATCGATTGTAGGTCCTGGGTCAATTCAACAAATGGATCCCCTTCCTCGTCGCCCTCTCCTCTCCTCTTCCTCAGCCTGGACAGATCTAAGCTCCCCGGGATCTCACCCGGTGGTTCTGAGGCGATCGGCCATGGATCCTCGGGACAAGACGAGAGCGTGGCGCCGTCACACGGTGGTGGTTTAATCCACTGACGTAGTACCACGTACGTCGGGACGACCCTTTGACATCGTGCGCAGCTGAAGAGTTTCATTCCAAAATGCAAACTGTGAAACTCACTATGAACAAATTCTACCATTCAACTACTTTTCAAGCTACTGACCTTTAACCCTTTACTCACAGTAATTAAACCTTGTTGTATGTTTTCATAGGAACATTATGGCTGATTAGGATCCTGGTATTTCTGGCAAATTTACACCAAAATCCCTTTTCTCAGGACGGATACCTGAGGGATCCTGTGATTTTAAACTTGTAGGTTAACATTCTAAATCCACACTGATTTTGATAGTCACACTATGACCCAACATGCTAACACACAAACCCGCCCAGGACACCCTGGTGTTGCGTTGGCAGCGCCAACTGTCCATTCCTCACATGTCAGCACCCTCAATTCCATTGAGATCCATTGATTTGATGGTAACCAATTACTGTTTTAAATGCTGGTGTGACCAAGCAATATGACTCGATACCCATTTTCATCCGATGACTTTTAATGATAAATATGTGTATTAAGCTGTGTGGCAAAGTATACTTTTGAAATATATTTTTCTAGATTACGGGAACGGGACAGAGTGCAAACAATCTGACTCGCAGATCTAAATATCAAAGATGTAGAGAAATAAGGCTTTGAAGGCAGAAGATCATCTTAATGTGAAATGTAACTAATGTTGTTGAACAATAATCCCAATTCGGACAACCAGGAAATGTTTTCTTACATAATCCTCCTAATTTTCCTACATGAATAAACTAGAGTAACAAATCCAGGCCTCGATGTATTACGGGGAATCAATCCTCCTAAAATCAGATGAAAACCTGCCACTTATTATTATTATTAGATTCTCGTGTAAAAAAAAAAGGTAACCATCGATTAAGAATTTTTGCAGCGTTTCAGTGTTGTTCTTATTACAACCTCTAGGTGGTGCCAAAAGGAAGGACTTCACATGGCCTTTACCTTTCGTTTCTAAAATAATGTTTTGGAATGAAAAATATACAAAAAATAGGATCAGAAGATAGAAAGAGTTTATCTCCAGAGCGGAGATGGAAGCACGCGTTCCTCGCTGCAGACCGACTGTTGTTGTCCTCGACGACGGCCACAACAATGACACGTGACCCGGCTGACCTGGTTCCCCCGGCCCCCCCAGTCCTCTACCTGCTCCTCCTACGGATCTCCAGGGGACTCCTGGGTCCCCCCTCGCTCTCTCTCGGGACTTGGGCGCCATGCCGAAGAGGACACATGTTGTGTGCGTGGGGTCGGCGATTTTAAAATATGCAAACTCAGTGTTGAACACGAGCATATCATGGTTCCTGTCTGGCGTGTCGGGGGAGGAGCTTAAGGAAAAGTTTAAGGCAGCTATGCGAAGTTATGCCAAAATGTTTTGTTTTAATCATTTGTGGACAATTTAGAGCCAAAAGAGAAGCTACGGGAGGCTCCAGTTTCTACATGATATCAGTGTCATTAATGTGAGTGAAGAACCTCCTCAAACACAAAACCACAAAGTCTTACCCAAGTGATATTTTTCAAATTTTCCTTTCCACGTGTGGTGGATGTTTCCGCTCCTGTGCGGTGTAGAGAAGTGAACTAAAGTGTACTGCCAGCCGCTGTCATGTTCCTGTGTGGGTCCCTCTGTGCATGTACATGAACATGGGGGGCTGTGTGTGGACCAATTTTTGTAACAGTTGTACAATGCCTTGTTAAGTTAACCTGTATATATAATTATTATACATAATATATTAAATTATTTGTTTTTGAAGAGGGGTTGTATTTTTTTCATCATAAAATGGTTGTTGAATTCAAATGGGTATTTCGGGGGGGGGGGGGGGGGGGGCAGTGCATGACGTATATATTTAAAAAAAATAATTTCAGAACTTAAGCCATGTATATTATTCCTATTTAACTTTTATTGCAATCTGGAATGCCATTGGATTCATCACAAAGGAATTGTGTCACATCCAGAGGATCTCTGAATAGACTTAAAACATCTATCAGTGACCTTTTCCCCACTGAATACAGAGCAGCATAACATACTGTGGAAAGAGGAGTTATAATCCCAGTTTATAATGTAGAATAATTTATTGCCAGTTTTTGTGCCTCTACACTCTTACTGTCCGTTAAACTTCCCGTTTACCACCAAGAGAAAACCACCACCTTCTATTCAATATAGATGTATTCCTTTGAGCCAGGCAGTAGTATTATATTATGAATGAGCAGCCTCAGGGACACTCATCATCATCTCATAGGACCCGATCTTGAAGGAATTATTGTCCCGTTAGCACACGGCGGTCTGAAGTTACGGAGCAGTGAAAAGAGACGCTGACTGAACAATCTGAGGCCAACAATTCATGTGGAATATTCCTGTGGAATGATGACGTGCGAATCCGTGAGTAAATGGAACATGATGATCACGTCTTGCAAGGATTAAATAACCAATAATTTACGCTCATGATCAGCTCCGGTACTAGAATCCCTCAAGCGGGTGTGGGCGGGTCCCTCCACCGGGTGGTGCGTCTCCTCTCGGAGGAGGCGGCTCCCTTGGTTTCAGTGCATGTGTGAGGAGGACCGAGGCCGCCTTGGCGTTCCTTTTTGAAGAACGGGAAGACCCGTCTTGCCGCGGCGCCTCAGGACGACGGGCGACTCCTCCGCTGGGCTCTTCTCAGCAGCGAGACCAGACCCTGAGCGACGAAGGGCCACAGCAGGAAGAGCGCGGCGGTCTGACCCGACACGTCAAACAGCCCCCACCTGTCCTCCTGAGGAGAGTCACACGCGGTTAGCATAGCATAGCTCCAGTCGCCAGGAGCACCCGGGGGGGCCTCTTACCTGCTGCCTGGAGGCTGCGGCTTCACACTGGAGACACGAGCGCCACGGCGAGCTCTGCGCCTGTCGCACAGGAAGCAGCAGTGAAGCGCCACATGTGTGTTTGAGATGCATGAAACTATTTGGGTGGAAAATATTCTTAAATACAAGCTTCCCAAATATTCCCCAAGAAAAAGGTATAATAAAGATGGAAGTGGTTTATTGCGGATTTACGGATCTTGTATTTCGCTGGACGAAACTACTTAATCCGCTACTGAAAATAGTCCCCTGCCGAAGCACAAGTTTCCACAAAGGTTTTTCGTCTTCGCCCCCCCCCCCCCCCCCCCCCGGCTGCGTCGGTGCTCACGTGTGTGGCGGCGAGCCTCTCCACCACCTCCAGCCGCTCCATCACGCTCCTCATGTCCTCCCTGAGCCTCCGTAGGGCCTGAATGATCTGCTGCTGCAGCTGGGCATCGTGCAGCCGCTCCACTCCGCCCTCTGAACCGTCCCCGCCTCCTCGGCCGGCCCCTCCTCCTCCCCCGCCCGCGGGGCCCCCCCATCTTCGGCCCTGAGGAACACCGCCTGCAGAATAACGGGGGATTCCCGTACAGTCACCGCAGGAAGTGGGAGGTGGAGCAACAAGGGCGAACATAAAACCATGTTTACCATTATTCATGGAAGTCTTTTTATTTCATATACAAATCAACGCCCCCTTTCTGTCTGAATACTATTTCACAGTCACACCTCCATATTGTGATATTATGGAATTTGATGCATTTATTGTTGGAGCAGCACGTTCTTACGTTCTCTCCAGTTGTGGAGGGAGCCTTCCCTCCCGCTGTCCCGGGCCCTCCTGTTTGGACCTGGACCCCTTCCGTCCTCCGCCCCCTCTCCACCTTGACCCGCCCCCACCTGCCGCACTCCCAGGGCGCCCTCCGGCTGCTGGCTGTGACCGGGCGCCGACTCCAGGGACACGTGGGCGCCGTGGAAACCGTTGGTCTTGACCAGAGGAATCTGCAATTTAATCTTTTTTCTAAATGGCTGAAAGAATACTTTCTCATTTCCTGTGGCTGCTAAGTGTGTGGAGAGGGAGGGAGAGGGGGGGAGGGAGAGGGGGAAGGAGAGGGAGGGAGAGGGCAGGAGAGGGAGGGAGAGGGAAGGAGAGGGAAGGAGAGGGCAGGAGAGGGGGAGGGGGAGGGAGAGGGGGAAGGAGAGGGCAGGAGAGGGGGAGGGGGAGGGAGAGGGGGAAGGAGAGGGCAGGAGAGGGGGAGGGGGAGGGAGAGGGGGAATGGAATTTGTACCTTAACATTGCCGAGTTGCTCAACTGAATCCACAGAGTCGCAGAAGATCTCGCTCTCGGAGTCACTGGTCGGGGCCAAACCCTCACAGGGGCCCGAGCCTGCAGGGGCACAAAGCAGACCCCCCCCGAGTCTTTGTAGTGCAGGACAGTAATAAGCTGTCAAGCCACTTAAAGGCGGCGTAGTGGAGGAGCGGGGTGCTTCACTGTGGACAGACGGGTTCGGGTCGTACCATTAGGGATGGTGCTTCCAGTGAGGCCTACGACCTGAGTCGGGCCCGACTCCTCGTCTGGGTGGGCGTCTTCATCAGCGGCCGGCTCCTCACCCTCCTCACCCTCCTCGGCACGCTCGCCCCCTTTAAGACCTACACAAGGACAAACACTCAAACTTCATTTGCTACATTTCGTACAGCACAAAACAGCAGCTGGGTTCTTTTGCCCTCGGCTCAGGGTCACCGACCTGCCGCGAGTGCCAGCAGAGACCCGGGGGGGCGGGGCATGTCGTCAACCACCAGGTAGAGCGGCTCGAAGTGGTGGAAGAGCGAAGCCGTTTTCTCGTTCATGGGCAGCGTGTCGACGACCTGCAGTCAGTGGAAACATTTACCGTCACTGTGTGTGTGTGTGTGTGTGTGTGATACAGAGAGCAGAGGATTGTAAACGAGTGAGTCGTGTACAGACAGAAGTCGTGTAAATAACAAAAGACTGTTTCAATCATCTAATAAAAGAACAAGGAACCCTGTTCTTCGGGCCGGTGACCTTGAATGACTTCTGTTGTGATCTGTTGTATTGAACGTGTACCTCCTGTGCCACTTTCTTCATCTCGTCCACGTACGCTGCCATGGCGCTCTCACTTCTCATGTCTCCCAGGCGTCTCCAGGCGTCCCTGACACATTGAGGACACGACGAGAACATCAGGTCAACAATCGGCCGTCACACCGCTACTTTCTCGACGCGTTTTGTCATTGCTGCATATTCCCAGCTGATGCACCCCGGGACTTCTAAATAAATGTACTCCAAGATTTGACGAACATTACGCGGTTTCATTAAGCCCCGCCCCCTGGTGCTACTCCGTCAGATTCACACTAATCATCATATCAATACTTCAAAATACACATTTGTGTTTAATTTGCAAGATACTCTCAGGCAAAGGGACTATTCATCACTTCACAACCGACTGGAGCATCAGATCCCCGTCCGCCGAAAGCACTGAAGAGCAGTTTTTTAAAAAGCTTTAGGGGAACCGGAATATGTGTCTAAAAGTGTGATTGCTGTAAACATAGCTTTCTATATTAACGTCATGTTCCCTATTGTAATGTAACATTTAAAAGAGATTCCGAATGAAATACACTGTACAGTATGAACCGTACTCGTAATGACAAATATGCACAAGGCTCAAACACACAGACACACACATACACACCATTTGTAGCGACCCACTGGGTCCCAGAAGCCGGGTCGGGGCACTGAACAAGGTCCACACACGGCCTGCTTGTACAAACTGTAGAAATGCAGCATGACCTCATAGGACGGACGGTAGGAACCTGCAGCAGAACCGACAGGAATGAGCTTCGTCTTGCTGACTGCTTATTGCTCCATTTGAAGGGAAACCTTCAGTCAGTCAAGAATACACAAGTAAACTACAGTAGAAATTAGGGCTGTCAACCAATATTCTATATTCGAATGTATACTAGAATGGTTATTAAAAACAACTATTCCAATCTCAAAATGAATATTCTTCAAAAAAGATTCAAAGCTCTTGATCAGCACTCAGCAGATTTGTTTTATTATTCGTTCATTTAACGCACAGAGAGAGAGATCTGCGGTCTTGGCCGTTAGTGAATTCACTCATTTTTGTGTAGGTAATATGTTGTTAAATAGGTTTAAACCTAAATAAATTACCTATACAAGTAGTCATGTCTCGTTGTATTAACTTGTCTAGTTATTGACGTGTCTAATGCGCAACCAGATATTCGAATAGATGTGTTTTTTTAAAGCGAATATTCTGACATCCAATTCTGACAGCCCTCGTAGTAATTCATGTTCACTTGAGGTCGGAGGGTTCTGTCCTCAAGACATTTCACACTTTGTTGTGTTTACATGTTTAAAGTGTACTGGCCACTGTCAACTTGTCATCAGCTTAGTGCGGCCTTCTCATGGGCAGCGCTACACATTCTACAAGATAGTAATAACAATAATAACAGAAGCATGAGGTGACATTGCTGCTCGTTTAGATGACGAGTCATACAGGAGGTGATACAGGTGTTCGTGTCTAACATGAAGCCGACGGTTGGTTTGTAGAGCACAGAGAGGTCTGCGGGGCGGGCGGGCTCCGGGTGGTGATGCGATGGCTGCAAAGGCCACGTACCGTCTTTGGGGAGGTTGTGGATGACGTCCACAGCGGCCTGGAACCGTCTCTGGTGGTCCACCACGGGCTGAGCCACCGCCGGGACCGGCATGACGCTGCGCGCGCGTCGGATCTCGCTGGACGGGACGGCTACTGGATCCCCACGCACGCGCACACACACGCACACATACAGGATCAACCGGAAATGTCCGTGACCATTTGCTGTATTTAAGTTACGCTGCTTATGGTAACACGCATATAACGTTGACGTTACACGCGTGGAACTCTGCTGCGCGTTTATGAGACGCGCTGTTAACGTCTCATGCGTTCTGGTTTCGTTATAGAAGACAAAACAAGAATAACAAGTGGAACAAATGGGAGTTGACGGTAGTTGACGTTAGCTATGACACGCTAACTTAGTTAGCTAGAGCTAACGCCAACCTGGGTAAGAAGTAGCTTAGCTACAGTGGCGTTAGCTAGCTGGCGTTAATTAACTTCAACGTCAGCCGCCGCGCGCTGTCACTGTTGTGTTTGTCAGAAAGAGACCATGTGGGTTCAGCGTTTGGTTTCCCTTCCTCTCGTGACGGAGCCTACCTGGGTTGGACGTTGGGGCGGACAGACGGACAGACCATCTCCGGTCACTGCGTTCTGGGTTACGGAGGCGAGTTCCGCGTCAAATGACGTGGCACATACGATCCCGCCCACTTGTAGACTTAAAGTGGCAGCCCTCAAAAATGTACTGTACGTGTGTGAAAACTAATTGTGTCAAAACTCACGTGCGATAACAATTACGAAACGCATTTAAATGAACACACACAAAACATACTGAATTGAAATCCATTACTAGCAAAATAACCTCTCAGGAGCTGGTCGTGATGCCATGGCAGCCCATTTCCATCACTAAAAAATGAAGATATAAAGTTGAAATTCTGACTTTAGAAATGCACGTGCGCAGGATCGTCATCGTTACAGCTCGCTAATCAGAACTTTGTCTCTGGCGTCAATGATTTTACATCCAAACTTAAATATAGTGAAAAGAAAGGGTTGATTCTTAAAGATGGTTTAATGGTTTATGGTTATGCGTGCCCACGTCTCCTGAAGGCAATGCGGTTGAGGAAGCTGTCAATCATGTTTACACGCCCCTCCCAGTTGATGCCCCGCCCCCTACGCCACATCAGGGTCAAAAGTATGAATGTGAAAAGAAACCGGGAACAAAAGATCTGAAAGTGAAAATATAAGATCTGAATATAAAAATATAAAATCTGCAACCGAACAATATAACAGAGTGAATATAAAACAAATACAAGTGAAGAATGAAAACAAACATTTTATTCAAAAGAATTATAAAACACTCATTTAAGATTTTTCTCAATCCATAAAGAAACAATCCCCTGTCAGTTTATCACAACAGTTCAGAATTACTCTATCTTAGTTAGGGATGCATGGATTTCTATTAATAGGAAGAGTACCACATGTGAGAAATTAGTGCAGGTTGTCAAACAAATGTAAGAGATTAAGCTCCATATCTGTCGAAAGTTGTTTAAAAAGTACATCGATCCTGTATTTAAATAGATATTATTACAACTGTATAAAGCTATAATCTGTAATAGTGCCAGGTGCCGTTTCTGAAATGGCTTCAATAGCATCACACGAGCTGGACCTGTGTCTGATCCACGGAAGACATCACTTCTCTAAGAGCTTCTGCAGCCGATGAGGCACGCGGGGCCATTTCTGCACAAATCACTGCGCCGCACCATCGACGCAATTACCGCTGATCGATTGAGATGATCAGCTGCTTCCAGTTATTATACCTCATGATGGGGATGTGAATCAAATGGGAGACCGGCGGACTGAGAAGAATACAGCTTTCTCAAAAATATATTCACCTTTATTTATGATCCGTCTAAAATACCATCAAGCTGCCAAAGACACACGATAAAAACCCGGAAACGCATAAAGGTTTGATTTCAAAAGAAAACACGAATAGTTGCTTTAAAAAGATTGACGCTAAAAAAAACGAATCGATAATTTGTTATTATATTTGTAGGTTTACTGTTGCTACTAAACTCTGACTACAGACTACTTCTAACAGAATGTCATCTCTCATCAAAATGAATTATATCATACAACATTTCAATGTTATCAATACGATACAGCCAGTGAACAGCAAGCTCCTTCCTTAGGAACAAGTCATGAACAGTTAACAGCGAGAAGGATGATTCAAAGCTCCTGAGGAAAAGCAAGTAAGTTGAACGATACAATATTTGGTTAAGTTATAATAACATTTAATTTATTCTAATGTCTTTCATTATTATTAGTATTATCATTACTATAGGGTAGATCTATATATAAGTGACTTTGATTGATAGCTGTTGTAGAACTGTGTTTCAGGAGTTTGTTTATTGAGTATTTGGATCCCAGCCACCCAAAACACATGCAGGGCGTCCACTGCTCTTATTTTGAAAGCCCCTCCACAGGAAGCTGCTGTTTGCGGCACGTGCCTTGACCTTCTGGTGCCGCTGTGGGTTTATTCATCTGACCAGTGACATCAGCAGGGGGGAAAGGCTCGGCCCCGCTCCCCCAGGATAAAGTCGTGGAGGTCCTCCTGCCCGCGGTCTCCTGCGTGCTGCCGACCCGCTAGAGCGCGAGTCCCCGCAGCCCCAGGAAGCACGCAGCACCGCCCGGGGGGGTGGAAGGCAGAGCGATATCAAGCGCTGCTCCTTTGCGTCATGTTGGGCAAAAAGAAAGCGGCGCCGGCGGCGAAGAACGGAGCCGGGACGTCCGAGACGAAGGCCATCGACCCCCTGAGGAATCTGGGTGAGTGTTTGTGTTATGCGTGCTGTTTCAGACCCCCCCCCCCCCCCATCATAGCGGACCACCGTTATCCCCAAACCCCCCCTCCAATAAGCGGAATAGATACAAGGAACAGACCATTTCCCGTAAGCGTGATTGAAACCAGACGTTAACCTCAATAAAATATCACATAAATCCCGTTTTTGTATTGAGACCTTTTTCTCAGCGTGAAATGCTCACTGCGGACTCCTGGATGTGGGTTGAATAATGTGGACGCTTTATTGACAGTGAAGACATTTGCAATAAAGTGAATAAATACAGTGCTGACTCCTGCACATGGTAGAAGTTTACCATTTACTAAATATTCTACTAATAAAGACCATCAATGGCATTCTGTGATATATTAAGTCAAACAAAAATAGGAACAAGAAATTAGCCAATCTTTAATTGAAATGACTAATTGTTCTAAATAGTCTGGTAATTTAGAACGTGTTGTCCACAATGTATTTAATTACATTGGAGCTAATGTCTCTTTATCTAACGTTTAAACGTGTTTGTTTCGTACACACTGTGTGGTGATTTTGAACCTGGGGTGTCCCACAACGGTAAAAGTACACGCTTACAGCTGGTGGAGCACATTTTCTCTGACTAGCCCGAACGAGAGGACGTATTCAGGGCAGCGGGTTCCAGGCGTCCACTGCTGTCCCCCCACAAGTCTTTTGAGGTCATGTTAGCGCCCTGTGCCCCATGTCATTACAGTGTTATACGGTGTTTTCTCCCAATATTGATATTTTATTTAAGCCAATAGAGCAGAACATAAAAACAAAAATCCCAAGTTATTCACCTCCGGCAGGAGGGTCCTGCGTGAATGACTTGGGCGTGCGTCTCTGTCCACGTCTTCTCTCGCTTTCTGCTGCATTACTATTTCGGGTGCTTTTCACGATGTTGTCAGTCACTTATTAACACAATGAGAGAAACAAGCACTTCCAGGGGACGCGGCCGCGCGGGCGATCTGCTCGTCTGGAGACACGCTGCTGCTCAATACCAGGCCCTTTTACCAAACGCCTTTTCCCCAGTTAAAAAACAGCAACGTTGCCATTTAATAACTCACGTTGTTTTAATTATTAAGTGTCGATTTGCAGTTCCAAACAAAAGCAACACACTCTATGGAGGATACAACTACAAAGATATAGTATAGTTTGGCCTGTCTGCCTGCAGACAGCAGCAGCGGCACGGAGCTCTTTACACAGCATCAGCATCTACAGATACAGATCATCTCACCACTGCCTCCGTCCCCCACGGCCTCACTACCATGTTGAAATGAGCCAACGCTTGTTGTGCACAGCAAGCCCTGAAAATATTGTACTTTTTACCTCACAGCATATGAGCCACAGTTACTCATGACTCTGCTGGTTCCACTTGCAGCACATGTTAGTTAGAAACTTTGATCACCTACAAACATGTATTTATTTATAGAGCAGGTATTACACATGTCCCGACCATCAGATCCGATCACTACGCAATGACCACATATAGGGACGTCTTCTTGCTCCCTTTGCCTCCGTGGGCGCTGTAAAGTCGTCCCTATTTCATTGAGTCTTCGTGATCACTTAAAGGTTTCTCAGAGGGACTCATGGACAACAATGTGAGCCACATATTGGTCCGTGCTTTTCCTCCGCTGGCTGAAAGGCCAAAGTGCAACTCACCAAAGGTCCAGTTGGCTGCACACGAGAAGTCACAGGCGCGATAATATTAGCCTACTGGTGTTTGTGTGTTTTGCCGCTACACGATGTCTGTGTGTGGTTTGTGTCCTCAACCCTCTTGCAGCATCGTGTTTGTCACCCCGTCCTTCTCAAAACCACTGAAGCTCGTCCTGCTGACTCAGCGGCACTTTGTCACCTACAGTGCTTCTGTTCTATTCCCCTCAGTGCTCTTCACAAGAGTCCACATTAGATAACAAATCCCGGCCGTCCGTTGGAGCCCCCCTCAAAGGACCCTTGAGTTACATTCCAAACAGGCGGGCCGCCCTGATTGCCGGATGCCACCGCCGCTGCTCTCGTACGGAGGGTCCTGCTGGTAACGTCAGGCTGTGATTTTCAAATCCAGCACCTCGAGGTCGGGACGTTGAGGCGCTCGCTTAGCTTAGCATAAAGCGCAGGGGGAGGCAGCATGTTGTACCTATAAACACCTTTATTGGCACTGTGTGCTGGGAAAAGTTCCAGCGTGCAACTCTCTGTGTGTACAGGATAAACAAACTAGATGAAGTAGTTTGCTTAAAACCTTGAGGCTGTTTATTAGTGATAAAAAGTGCAATAACTCCGTAATTACTTTGTATTACTTTCTGGACATTTTTTTTGTCAGGATAAAGTGGAACCCCTGTGACTCACGTGGGAAACTACTTACAGGTGAATACAGAAATCACCTTTTTGTAAAATCACCTGAAATAAAATCACTTAACAGACCTCGAGGTCTTATAAAACATTGAGATACAGATTTCTGTGACGGCCTCACGGCCCAGAAACGTCCGGCTGTATCCGGGCGATTTGCCTGTTTCAACCACTTTTCATATTTGGATACGATTAAACCAACCAATTTTTTATAGCGCTTTTCTGGGTACCCAAAGGTGCTTTACAATGACAGTCAAGAACAAAACCAGACAAAGAAATGTAGGAGAAACATACAGATAAGAGAAATAGACAGAAACACTAAAAAATAGAAATGTATAAGTCAATAAATAGAACTGGAGAAGGTGGGGCCGAGGAGGACGTGATCGACAGCTTCCTCAGCCACTCAGAAGCCAAACGTGCAGAGCGTAAGAGGACCCTGCACAGCGGGAATGATACTTATAGCAGCGTCTATGCGGTTTCCTTTGCTTTGCTATGGAAATATTACAAATCACCACCGTGTGCACGCTTCCAGGACTCATTTGCATACGATATAACTCTACACTGTAAGTATGGAACCGATTGGTGCACATTGTAGCCAAGACGCCAACGTTCCCAACAGTGCGAAGCATTCATACACAATCCTTGTCTCGAAGTGGCTGAAGCCCATTTCTGCACCAAAAAATAAAATTGAAGGGATAGAAAGTTGAAATTAGGATGATTTCTAAAGGCTTTATAAGTGTAGTCATGGACACCAAATATGGTCTTCCTCACAATCCTGACCGTCCTGTTGTCTGGAGCCTGACCACTGGCCATCATCGTGTCAATATGTGTCCCTGATTTAAGTTATTTATCATCAAGACAGCAGAGACACGTCTCCACTTCTTGTTATATTCTTGTTGTTAAAGCTTCACTCACAGTAATATTTTGCACTCTAACCAGTTCAGTTTTAAGAAATATATTTGATCATTGGTTTCACTCACTAATAAGCAGTAATATTGACTCCATCATCGAGCGGTGTGGGATTTGATGCTCCACCCTCTGAACAGTTCAGTGTGTTTCTACCACTTCTTACTCAGCGTGGCTTAGATCTTCACTGCAGCAGCCTACAGGGACGTCCTCCCCTCTCCGTCCGTCTCCTCTCTAACCGCACCCGGCTGGCCAAAGGAAATGACAGAGCTTCCATACAAGCCGCTGTGGTCCAACAGATGTACATATATACATACACTAAGTTTGGATTCAGACTGCGCTCTACCCTTCTATTATCTCCTTTCATCCTCCCTTCCCTCTCCTCCCCCCTACAGTTTGTCTTCCAGTCCTGCGGAGTTGTGTGATGATCCCGTGAATACTCGCGGCCTTCCCGCAGTGTTCAGGACCCCGTGTTCGTCTTCCTCCTCACCGCCCTTTTGTCTGTCTGTTTTCCAGGAGTGCAGGAGGATGAAGATGTGAAGCGGATGTTGCAAGGGTCCAGCATGATAAAGGTAAAGCTGTTCAAGCGCATCGAAATCAGGTCTTCAGTTCAGTTATTTCTCCACGAGATTTGACGGATTCGTCCATTCACCCATGTGAAGGTCCGCTCACCTCGCTGGCAGAAGCGACGGACTCTGAAGCTGATGGGAGACGGCGTCACTGTCTGGTGCCAGTCCCACAAAACATCCAACTGGGCCAAGGAGCAGCAATCCTGTAAGTGGGACTCCATGGTCCACGTTCAAAGATGGTCCACGTTGAAGTACGTCAGCGGGTACCACTGCATATGTGAAAAGTTGTTGCTCGATGCCACATCAGCCAAAGTAGAGATGAAGTGCTCCAAAAGAGAAGTGCATTTTGCCTGCAGAGCCCGGATGGTTGGCGGTTTATAACAGCAGCTGTTTCGGCCCTTTGGGAAGGTCGGTTGTGTGAAGTTCAGTATCAAATCGGCTTATTTGATGAAATTGAACTTGTGTTGTTTCTTGTTCTTCCGAGTTTGAATGCACTTATTGTAAGTCGCTTTGGATAAAAGCGTCAGCTAAATGACATGTAATGAAATGTAATGTAACGTTACGTTATGTAACCAGTTGGGGTCTTGTTACAAAGCCAGACTGTCTTTTCTTACTATTCTGTACAGGCTACGGGATGTTTCCACCTGTGGGATTTCCCTCATTACAACCTTTAAATAGCCACTAATGACGGTTAGACGCTCGACCCCTCCCAGAGGCAAAGAACCCCCTGCAAGCCCTAATTGGCAAACAGCGGGGCTTCAGGGCCGGGTGTGTCAGGTAAAACGCGGCTGCACGGTACTTATTTTTGTCAACCTAAAATGCTGCTTACTGCGCGCACTCCTCCCGCCGCCCCCGTCTTCCCCGCGTGAGGGTCACGCGCGGTGCCCTGATTATAGAGCTCAACTATTCTCGGCCCGTAAATGCCCGGCGCTGCTGCAGATCAAACGGAGAGATTATAGGACGTCATGTGGCAGTTGGAGTCGTGAGGTTCGGCGCGATGCGGTTACCGCACGACTCCACCACTGGGTCGGCGCTCCCCGGCGCGGGGAAAGGGCCTCTAACCGCCCCCCCCCACGCCAGACGTATATGTGATGCTTGGTGTGCGGCTTTGAGCGACACCCTGGGTCATTTCTCCCTTCACTTGTACCTCTTCATCCAAGCACAGGTCACTATTGCTATTGTTTTATGCCTGTGCCCCCGAGTAGATTTACTCTGACTCGACACCAACGGTCATGAATCCTATGACATTTCAGGGAGATCCTCGTGTCCCCGGGGAACAGCATGCGTTGTCAGGTGCGCACAGTGTGCACAAGGCGTTGCTGTAGGTTCGTCTGGTTTCAAGTGAAACCGCAGGCAAATAGAGATTGAGCAAACAGCAGCTGACCTGCGGGCGGCAATGACGTTTCATTTGGTTTATTCAAATGCATGTGATTGTGAAAATAACACGCACGGTTTGTGCGGGAAACACTGGTGGAAATCTTGCTGGATGTGTGTGTGTGTGACGGACAGCCGGAGGGGCCACTTTGAGCAGGAATTAGAATCAACAGCCACTGTCTGCAGACACAGTCAGAGTCCTGCAGACAACACGTGACAACACGTTAGCGGTACCTAGATACCAAATGAAAAACCCGTAAAGTCTGCGTGATTAATGACTTAGTCAAAGAAAAGTAAATAAACGGAGACAATATATTTTATCTTTTTGCTGCTCGGATGCGTGTCAATAGAAATCATTTTAACGAATGAGCTTTGTGTGCTTTAGTGACTCGGAATGACCACCTTAAACACACACGCAGAGAACAACAGCGTGAAAGAGAAAGTGAGCGCCGATAGAAAGTAGAACCACTGAAAAAGATGTCACAAAGATAGAACCGTTTAAATATGTGGATGGGCAGATAGAGGCCAAGTGGACGAAGATTTGAAGCCTCAAATTTGGCATTTTGGATCAAGATGAGTCACGAGAGGGTAGACGCAAGTACAACGGAACATCGCATAATACATTTTCAGCCAAGCCAAATTTTCACAACGGCACGCTAGCGACCTGTCAATCACAAAGTGGCCACGCCCCAAAGTACACCCTGCTTCATCTTCCATTGACCTTTAAGCTCCTGCGGTCTGAAACGGGGCGACACAGTGGCTTCTATTCCAAATCAACTACTAACTGAACGATGCCGTCGGACATTCAAAAGCGTAGCCGTTAATAATCGTGTAGCAGGGTTTGGAAGAACTTGGTCAAACACGGAATATCTTTTGAAATGAGTGGTGGAGTTTAGTGACTCCATGACATGACTCTCAAAGAGTCCAGGGATGAGAACTTACTTCTATCGGTTATCCACCTCTTCAGTACTTCCTCCTGTTCTGGTCTCCTTTTAAATGTCCAATACTGTCAGTACTTACTCTTCACTCATGTACCATTTCTTCCCATCCCTCCACCTTGTTCCTCTCCGTCCCCCTCACACGCCCTTAGTCTCCGTCATGGAGGTGGAGTGCGTCCGCGAGGGTTGCCAGTCGGAGACGTTGCGGCAGCTGGTCGGTTCCGTCCCCGAGCAGCGGTGTTTGACGGTGGTCTTTAAGGGGCCCCGCAAGAGCCTGAATCTCCTGTGCCAGAGCCAGGAGGAGGCCCACCATTGGGCCCGCGGCATACGCACACTGCAGGAGAGGGTGGACAACATGACCCAGAAAGAGAAGCTCGACCAATATCCCAACTCTTGTTCAACTGTTCAGGCTGCATATGCAGTGCTTTTTGTCTGGACGTACTAGCGATCAATTGTTACACCTTTATAGATTTGAGAGTGTAATCAACATATAAATATATATGTATATTATACAAGAATATATATATGCACACGTTGCGAGTCCCAAACCAGAAATCGACATCCAAGTGTTCACTGTGGGCATCGAGTCTCCACCAAACATGTTCCAGCTGCTGCTGCTTCCTTAACCTGGTTTGTGTGTCACCTGGATTCATTCTTTTCTGAGTCGGGCCGACCAGAACCAAGATGATAAGATGAGCTACGATGAGGTTCAGACGCTACTGCAGATGATCAATATTGATCTTAGTGACCAGTACGCCCGTAGCCTCTTCCAGGTAACGAAGCACACACACACACACACATCTGACAGACTGGCAAACTAACCAAAGAGCGATTGCCTGTGTGCGCCTGGTCTGGTAGAAATGTGACCAGTCAGCTGACGGCCGTCTGGACCACGGAGAGATCGAGGTGTTCTGCAGAGAGTTGCTACGGAGGCCGGAGCTGGACACTGTGTTCACGCGCTACTCTGCCAACGGCTGCGTCCTCTCCACTGTGGACCTGAGGGACTTCTTGAAGGACCAGGGGGAGGACGCGTCACTCATCCACGCCCAGAGCCTCATTCTCACCTATGAGCTCAACGATTGGGGTACGGGACTAAGGGACAATACATTGCAAGTCACCGACCAATCAGATTCAGCAGAGCAGCTTAGATAATCAGCAGTCTAATTAGTCGGCTAATGGAAGACCAAAATACAGTAAATACGAAGAGAGGATGATGGATCAGCAAAAATAAATCTAAAAATATTCGGGCCCCACTGCAACAAAATGGTCCATGGTCCAAGTTTTATTGAAATAACGACATTTTATGACTCCATGTGTGCTTTTATTAATAATAGAATAAAGAAAATGTAAGTCACTTTCATGTGTTATGGGAATATGATTCTTTTATTTGAAAAATATATCGTATTTATAACGTGGGTAGATGAAATCCAGCGTTCTGAGTGGTTGAGAGTGAGTCATGGGAACATTATTGAGCGATAATGTACAGTTGCTGTTCACATTGACCCGAGCGTTTCATATCAAGGCGCACTCACAGTCACAGGTTAGATTTTGCCTGATCGTTAGTTGACATTTTAGTTTTTAGCTCGGTGGCGATCGCACAAATCCCACAAATGATCGCAACGCGATACACAACGTTTTGTGGCTACAGCTATTTTGTGCTGAAAGGCAACTATTTACTTACTTACTTGTTACATTATTGGACGATAAAGTACAGCCTCTCGTACCTTATTGCTTAATTATGTATTAGTAAATTGTTAAACTGTGTATTACAGTAAGATGGCCGGTTTGATTGAAGGAGGGTAATACAGTAATTGCCCTCCTTTATTGACTTGTGTTTGTGCCTTATGCCCAGTACAGCCCAGAAGAACCAGTTGATGACCCGCAACGGTTTCACCATGTACATGCTGTCCAAGGAGAACACTGCGTTTAACCCAGAACATGCCAGAGTTTACCAAGACATGAAACGCCCTCTGGCTCACTACTTCATCTCCTCCTCACACAACACCTACCTCACCAAGGACCAGCTGACCGGGGACAGCAGCACGGAACCATACATCCGGTGAGGATGTTTCTTTTGCTTTTGAAGTCATTGAATTATTGTATTAGTGATCACATGAGGTGCTCTGTGACATCTATTCTCTACTTCTCTCAGAGCTTTGAATCACGGCTGCCGCTGTGTGGAGCTGGACTGTTGGGATGGAGATAAAGGAGAGCCGGTCCTCTATCACGGACACACATTCACCTCCAAAGTGCCCTTTGTCAAGGTCATCGAGACCATCAACGACTATGCTTTTAAAGTGAGAACTTCGCTGCAGCCGGACGACGTTTGCTGGGCGGTTAAAGAGTTGCATCGGCATTGATCATTTCCCCCCCCCAGGCATCGCCCTACCCTCTGATCCTGTCCCTGGAGAACCACTGCTCCGTGGAGCAGCAGGCGGTGATGGCCCGACACCTGCGATCCATCCTGGGAGACAAGCTGCTCACCGAGCCCCTCGGCGGATTAGATCCTCACAACCTGCCTTCTCCCGAGGCACGGAGGCCAATATCAGGATTTATATCCACCCATGATTTAGCGTCCCCAATTCATTCAAATGAATTCCCTCTTAAAGTGGTGGAATCTCACAGTGATGATCAAGTGATAGGAAATGGGCCGGTTAGACATTTCGAGTGTGGGCGCTACTTTTCAGTGGAGTGTGGATGGAGTTAAAAATAGCCGGCGACTGCCTCTTCGCTCCGACCGCCCAGCGCGTCTGTCTTGGCAGCGGCTGTCGGCATTACGTGCAAAGCAAACTGTTTGCGTTGGACAGGGGGCCGTCTGCTCTTATCCAGCCTACTGATTCAACAGTTCCACAGTCACAGCATGTGTGTGAGGCGTCAGTGCGCATGCACTCACCATCCACCCCGGAAACCACAGCCCCTTGAGCTCCTTCACACGGAGATCTTATTCTCTAGTGGATTTGATCACGGCGTGCTGTTTCGCCCCCCCCCCCTTCCTCCGCTGAGCTAACATGCAGAATTGGCCAAAATCAACAGTGACGGGCATTAGTCTCATGAAGCCTGCAGAAATAAGGGCCGTGGTCGTTCACCAACGGTCTTAGGGGCTAAATATGCTTTCTGTCTACCCCTGGCAGACTGACGTAGTTATTATGTTTAATACGCTTATTAGTGGTAGTAGCTGTACCATTAGAATAAGAGTAAAGATCTTAAACTGGCTGAAGCTGCCTCTCTAAGAACAAGAAAATAAGCAACGTTCTGAATGAACTTGTGTGTTTGTGTAAATGTGTTGGTTGTGTGCGCAGGATCTTAAGGGTAAAATCCTGGTGAAGGGGAAGAAGGAAGGCACGGCGGAGAAGCCTTCGTCCAGCTCTTCAGACCTCAGCTCCTCGGACGAGGAGGCCGGCGGCGCCGAAGGCCAAACGGGTAGACGGCCCGAGGACGAGACGGTGGGTACGCCGCCGCCGCCAGCAGCATCAGCGGTACCAGCGGCCCCCGGGATTTTATTGTGTAACGTGGTGGCTTTGCGCGTGTTTGTACCATCTCAGCCGGCTGTGTCTAAGCTGAGTCCGGAGCTGTCGGCGCTGGTGGTGTACACCCGCAGCGTTCCCTTCAAAGGCTTTGAGCAGGCAGCAAAGAGCCCAGCGACTAACATGTCCTCTTTCTCTGAAAGTGAAGCGCTCAGGCACGCAAAGGACTCAGGTACGACGTGTGCATGTCAATAGCATTTCCTTTTTTTAAAGGAAGCTGCTTGGAACAATAGAAACTAAGTAAAATGCTTTCAACTTCGGCGCCCGGCCAGTTCACGCCCTGCTTTATGCTCCGTGTGACTCTAAATGGACCATCGTTTACTAAATGAACATCTGTATTTTCTCATAGACTTACAGCCAGAGGAGTCGCTCCCTGCTGGTGGGTAGAGAGAATGCAGGTTCACTCTGCACAACCAGAGGCCGATGCCGGCCATGTGTCCAATAGTGTTGGGGAACCAAAACGATAAATAGGTTGCATGCTGCCCACATAAGATTAAGATTTGGTTGATTCGATCTCCAGGAGGCACAAGGAATTTCTTTCGTTAGCTTAAAAGGACTAAATTAACTGGACTAAGAGACGTTTCTCCTCCGGCCCAGGGACGTATTTTGTCCGTCACAACAGCCACCAGCTGAGCAGGGTTTACCCGTCGGGCCAGCGCCTCCAGTCCTCCAACTACAACCCTCAGGAGATGTGGAATGCAGGCTGTCAGATCGGTAGGAGCTCATTTAATATTCTTCTATTCACAAGAGAAGCAGATACAGTAGATAGGGTTCGTCCTCTCAGTGTGTGCTACCCCCCCCCCCGACAGGTAACATTTAGTTTGCTTTCTCTAGTTGCTTTGAACTTTCAGACGCACGGCGAGCAGATGGACCTGAACAACGGCCGGTTCCTGCAGAACGGCCAGTGTGGCTACGCGTTGAAGCCGCCCTTCATGTGCGAGCCCCACACCACCTTCAACCCGGAGAATGTGGGTGGAGGTGTTGGCCACGCGCCTGTTCTGCTCAGTGTCCAGGTAAGACGCCGCAATGCGCGGGTTGCATCACGGGAGGCGCTGCAAGTTTCCCAAATATTTTCACTGCGGTCAATTCGCTTTGGAAGGAAAAGATTTTCCTCAAGATCGAACGATGTTGGAATTTAAAGGCTGGTGAAGATGTTTCTGGCCCAAGACACAATAACTACCTTTTTGTGGCCCTACTTTATGCAATATCAATAAATGATATGATCATTTTTTATGTTTATTATGTAATAGCATTATAATGCAAACCCTTTTCTCAGTTACAAGAGCAATGACATGTAAATGGAAGCATTGGAATGTGACATATGTTTGAATAAATCATGAATCACAGAAAATCACACATCAGAAAATAAACACATTCTACTGAGCTCTTTTAATAGGTCTGCAGTTTACCCAGAACATGGCATTTTTATTAAAACAAAGAATGCATATTTAATCCATTTGGACCAGTTGTGTAAACACACAACTAAAATGGACCAATGTCATGTCCATATATGGTACCGTTTAAGTAAATATTACTTTTTTTTTAAATTTTGTAGCATAAAAAAACGTTTTACAAGTCGATAAGATAGAAACGGATCGAGCCCATCCATGTTGGTAAGGTACTGTAACTGGAGTACGTCACATCCGGATCAAGTCGCTAACTTAAACATGACAGCGGTCGTTTTAAACACAACACGGGCCACGGAGAACATCCATAGCTCACTAATATACTCAACGTGTCCATTGCATTGTACTCTCACCAGATCAAGCTGTGGTTTCATCGTTCTTCCAGGTCATTTCGGCTCAGCAGTTGCCCAAACCAGAGTGGGACAAACCCACCTCGATTGTGGACCCTCAGGTGTGGGTGGAGATACACGGCGTTCCCATAGACAACAACAAGAAGAGAACGCCGCATGTCGACAACAATGGTAAATGCCTTCCTGATTGAACAAACATTCACGTCGAATGAAATGCCTTCATCGGCATCTTCGTCAGAACAGCGTCTGATCGTACACCGCGATCTGGTTTGAAAATCAAGGTGAAAACTGAAATTGGACCGAAAAGTTGAATAAGGAACTAACCAAATCATTGACAGATGTATCGACATCCACTTTTAAAAAAAACGTTTTTGTACTATTTTAAATGAATACACTTGGAACGGGTAGGTTGATAGCGGGTTGAGTTACTCTGACGGGGCCACAGAGGTACGTCAAGGCAGGGAAGCACTTCGAGCACAGCAAAGCACTGCACGAGCAAGTCCAATTGCACAAAAACCGGTGCGAATAAGCGTCTTTGCGTGTGGCCTTTCCCTGTTCCAGGCTTTAACCCAAGATGGGACTGCACCTTCAACTTCACCGTCCATGTCCCTGACCTGGCTCTGGTTCGCTTCATGGTGGAGGACCATGACTATACCTCGAGCAATGACTTCCTCGGACAATGCACCCTTCCCCTCACCAGTCTCCGCACAGGTGTGTGTGCGCGCGGTAGAGTTTGGCCACTGAAGGGGCCGTACCCTGTTGCAGGGTGTATGAAACCTCTTCAACGTTTGAATTATTGCAAATTGCAATCGCAACCCCAACCCCCCGACCCCCAGTCAGCTAATCTGTGTATAGTGCTTCATTTTGACTGATTATTGCGTTCTCTAATCAGAAACTGGCAGTCCTGGCGTGGCACACATCCAGCTAATTACAGGAGAACATGTCCAACTGGTGTCTTCTTTCACTTTTCCCTTTGCTCAACCTCTGCAGGTTACCGTCATGTCCGACTGCTCAAGCTGGACGGCTCAAGACTCTCGCCGTCCTCGCTCTTCATCCATCTGAAGGTCACCCAATGTCAGAGTAGTCCCTCAAAGTCATCAAGTAGGTCACCGGCCAAGTCTTCTGCCAAGAAGCCCTGAGAGCATCTCTACAGTAGCAAAATGAAGCCTGCAGGAACCCGAATGAAGGTCTAGCTTTTCAGACCACCGATGTAGAACGCATTGAACCAGCAGAACTCCATTGATCCAAGTACCACAGTTTGGTACTAATTTGTCCCGACATTTCACGGTCTCGACTTATGTAGCAAGTTTTAATGTTATCTAAAGGTGAATTTTAAACTAAAGGTTGTACACTGAATATGAGCTAATGAAATGCTCTGGCTGTATAACAGTGGAGTCACTCTGAGAAGGTTCTGCTCACAGCCGAGCTGAGCACGATTAATGACTGCAGGATTAATATTTAGGACAACCAGTAACACATAGCATAGCATTTTCATTTTATTTTTTACTTCTGCTCAACAGCCAATGTTTACCGCTAAGCTCTTTGTGGAGCCTACGATGACATCATACTAATAAGCAGCTGTTTAGTGGGCGGGATACTCCGGTAGCGCCAACAACGCAGATCTACGAGACTGTAGATCTGCATCCTTCTCATGGACCCTTCACAGCTAAACTACACCAGCTATGCAGTTTAAAGCCAAACGTTGACTTACTTCTCACATATCTCACACTCAAGTTCCAAAGGTTATTTTAACCCAAACGTTACCGTTTTTTAACATAACAAACTGTACGGAAGTTAGTTGATTTAGCCTCAAACCTTTTGTTAAATGTTTGATTCACAGTATTTTAGCTCGTCACAATCAGTAAGTTCATCATTTCTATCAGTGAACGACCGAACTATATTATTAAGTAGCCATGCAGACCTTTTATACTATAGATAGACTTGATCTGTTATGCAATAGATGTTGATGCAATAGATAGATTTGGTAGCTTGTTAGACGAGACGTACTTGCACGTGCTCCATAGTAGCTTTATTTAACTTTGTGTTTAGATGTAGAGTGCCATCCTGGCCACTGTGACATAAATCCCTGTGTATGAACAGATTAACAGCAGCTACAGCAGGTGACTGTCTAAAGAAAAGCTTTTAAGTGCTCATCTATCAAGAATTAGGAACGTTTATATATTAGGATCATTTTATTAATAATCTTATGTTAAAAAAAGGCTGATTTTGATTTTTTTTTTTTGTCCAAGCTGGTTCAAGACTATTCATATTTTGTTGTTTCATTTCATGGAACAGAAAGAATTATGAATATTTATATGAGAAAGATCTGATGAAGAATCTTATGAATAGGAGGAGCTTTTGGTAACGCTCCTTGTTACTCCCACGTCGATGCAGCATTATAAACACATTTGTAATGTGCTTATAGCACTTTATCATCAGTTATAAGCACCCGGAGTTGAACAATGTATTCATTTTTGCTTTACTTTGAAGTAAACAGTGACCACTTTTACTAAATCGTAACTAAATTATAACGCATTTTAAATAATGAAATATGGTCATTATAAAGGGTTGCAATGGTAGTATTGTTATGAACCTCTATGATTATTGATGAATGCCTTTAACTACAATTGTATTAACTACAATTGCTCTATAAGCAGATTATAAGTATGTTTATGATGCAGCATAGATATGGCTCCGTGCAGGGAGATCAGCAATCAGATCTATTCTTCTATATTTTAAAATGATCAGAGCAAGATGACGTTTTGCATTATGAGGAGAATATTAAAAGAGACAATTTTTCATTCTTCATCAGTTTACAGCTCTTATAAAATTGGGCCAGACAAACTCCAGCCCTGTGACAAATGTTTTAGAAGCTGTGTGTGTACATGGTTAAAGACTAAAGGTCTGGTTTTTAACTGTACCATGATTACTGAAAACTGTAACTGTACAAATCCAAAGAATTGATATCATTGTTTTTTATTTATTACATTTGAAGTATTATACTATTTTCCTTTGTTATAAACCAGCTGTATAATTGTTAATGTGATTATTTATTCTCACAGGTGATAAACACAATGAAACAAACTACACTTCCAAATGGCATGTTTTGTTTTTTAAGGTGAAAAAAAGGACTAAAAAGCTTAAGTTCATCATTAAATTGCTCTTTCCTGTATTTTATTTTCAAATCTTAATCTCAAAGCACGTTCCCTTCAGTTTAGAGTTAAGAGTTCCAATGTTGCAGAGGAAAGGTCCATCAATGGTTATGAACTCTTCAGACCATTGAATGGATGCATTCTGAAAAGGGGCCTAGTTTTCCTTTGAAAAGACCCTCAGGGGGCTTGAATACGTGATGAACACAAGTGGCCACTAGAGGGAGCCACACTCCATTTACTTCCAGGTGTGCAAGAAGCAGAGATGGGGAAAAATACATCAAAATGTATTTTGATACAAAATACCCCTAAAATAAATGTATTAAAATGAATCGCAGAGCATTCAGGTTTGGAGGATATCATGTACACAAAGCTGTGGTGAACCCCACAAGAAGTCAGTGTAACTGAGAAAAGCTATTTTAAGACAACTTGATTGATTATGTATTTTCATCAATGGGACAGTCCATGCACTTTGCCTTTGTATGACCAAGAAAGTATTCATCAGATATGAAAAGCCTCATAAAAGGCACATATCGAATTAAAACACAGGTAATTAAAAATGAGTTAATGTACATCACGTTCTGCACAGAAAAATAATTAACAATAAAAAGTAAATAAATACAAAAGGCATCAAACGTCTCTTAAAAAGGTTTCATAAATATACAATCTTCCAATCTTCCTCTTCCTCCGCGTATAGTTGGCACTCACTGACAGCCAATGAAATTGCAGCATTATTGTCTCCCGCTGCCTCTTTCCACCAATCAGAGCCCCACAACAAACCATCTGGCCACACCTACTAGGAAGTGGACAGCACCTGACATGTCATAAGAACTCTCGGCAGTGTACTCAGCTCTTCTTTTTTTTTTAGCATTTAACGTTAAGTTTCCCGGACTGCATCTCTTTCGCTCCATGGCCAGTTCCTTCCCAAGCGCGGCCGAGCTCGTGGCGGGCGCGCGGCGCTTGTTTGGCCATGTTTTTGGGGAAGAGGCTCCACTGACGGCGGCGTGCGCCCCCGGAAGAGTCAACCTCATCGGGGAGCACACCGACTACAACCGGGGATTCGTGCTCCCCATGGTAACCTCACAACGTCCGCTGCGGGAGCTCGAGTCTTACCTGTGTGATGCCGGTGGGAGGGAGACCCCGTCGATCGCGCCAAATGTCGTTATTTAGTGTTGTACTGCAGTGGCGGCTGGCGCCTATTGATGACGTGACGGTCACTCTGCCGTTAGATGACGTAACTCACAGCGGCACAACGAATCATACATGACCATCGGAACTGATTCATTACTGCCCTACAGCTTACATTAAGAATTATGAAATATATTTATAGAATTTTCTCCTGAATGATGCCTCAATATATATTAATGAGAATTTGGGGACATCTGAAAATTGGATAAAGTGAGGTTCAAAATATTTACATTGATTTTTATTTTTATCATTTAAGAATTATTGGAATTAAAGGTTGTTACAGAGGTAACTTTGGATGTCTCCCTGTATCACCCCATAAATCAGAAAAAACGGTCAACAGGCATAAAAAAAGAAATCGCCATGCATTGTCATGCATTGTATAAATAATGCATAAATGCATCATTTATACAATAACATGTATATATAAATCAGAATATAGAGAGCAATGAAACTGGGTGTTTCACTGGGTGAAAGTGTTGCACATGTAATTGCAGAGAATAACAAATAACCATGAAACTTCCCCAGTTGATAACTTGCTTAAACACAATTACATTTTGTATTACATGTTATCTGAAAAGTGGAGTGTGGATATGCAAATGAGGCAGCGTCTAGTAGTAACTTTAACTGAATTGAAATCAACAGGTTTTAGCCTGTAGTTGTCACAGAAAAGCAGAACCTCGGAAGTGGAAGGTGGAATTATAATTCCACGTCTCAGTAAAAAGTAGGAAATGTCATACTTCCTGCTTTTATTGTTAGGTTATTTCCCCTGTGACAAAAGGGAAACGGTAATCACTTTGCTGCGTTGTGCTTGTCACGGTGCGCCAGGCGCTGCCGCTGGTGACTGTGGTGGTTGGGGGTCAAACCTCCGGCCCGAACGTCACCGTGGTAACCTTAAGCGAGGATGCTGACGAGCCTCGGAGGGTGGACTTCTGCCTGCCCAGTGACGGATCACCGCTGCCTCCCGGGTTACCCAGCTGGGCCAACTATGTGAAGGGTGTTATCCAGCATTACCGGGGTAAGCCAAGCCATTAGAGATCCACAGCTGTTAAAACGTTTCACTTTCTGGTGTTTGGCTCATGCGGTGAATGAGAACAGATCCTCTGCGCATCTCACAAGTTGACCGGCTTTCGTTGGGCAGCGTATTTATTTCATGCGCTCTGTGTCCCCGTCTCATGCTGTGCCTCAGCTCCACCCGTGCCAGGGTTCAGGGCGGTGGTAGCCAGCAGCGTGCCCCTGGGAGGAGGTCTGTCCAGCTCCGCCTCTCTGGAGGTGGCGTTCTACACATTCCTGCAGCAACTCAAGCCAGGTAACAATCTGACATGCGTGTCTCTGATACCCAGTGGGTGCAGAAGGGAAGGAATCTATCCTTATATGAGAGATGGAGGATGTCTGGTGACTTTTCAATAAAAGGCCAATGATTTGGTTTTGACATCAACCAATATTGATTGATTCTGAAGCTCTGCTTCAGCCTGTAATCTGTAGACCGATCTGTGGTTTGAAGCCTTGAGTCTCAGTGTATTTGCTGTCATCCTCTTGGTTTGTTTGACCGCTATGAGGGCGGAGCTAAGTACACCTGAACGCTGAATGTTACAGTTAACGTCCATGAACTGAAAACCTGAAACTACAGATTGAGAACATACACTCATGTTTCCTGGGGGAATAAATTAACAGAGGAGTAGAGTCATTTTCTCATAAACGTCTACACAACGATAAGAGTCGCCCCCTGCTGGACAGTTTAAAGCGCCCCTGCATTGGGCTTCTACTCGCCGTCTTTCTTCATCTCTCAGATGACGGGGACAAGGTATCTACAGCGCTGGCCTGTCAGAAGGCAGAACACACCCACGCCGCGGTGCCCTGTGGCATCATGGATCAGTTTGTGTCTGTTTTCGGCCGGGAGGGCCATGCTCTGCTCATCGACTGCAGGTAGAGTAAACGGCCAAAGGCAACACGTAGATTTTTTGGACAACATTCTCATGTTTTGGGCAAAATGGTTTCTAGGATAAAGGGACGTTTGATGCATTCACCGTGTTCAATGATGTGCTTGTTTGTGGTGGAACAAGGTCGCTGGAGTCCACCCTGGTCCCTCTGGCGGATCCATCCTTGGTCATTCTCATCACCAACTCCAATGTAAAGCACTCTCTGACCGGCAGCGAGTACCCCACGCGACGCAGGCAGTGCGAGGAGGCTGCCTCAACCCTGGAAAAGGACAGTCTCCGAGATGCCACCATCAAGGACCTGGAAGGTGTGAAGCACACATCTGTCTTCTTTGGTCCTCCCGTATCCTGCTCTGTTGTGGCTCGCTGAACTAATCCCTGTCCTGTCCTCCTTCCCTTGCATTCGTCTCATTCTGTTGGGTCCTGTCTTTGTGTTTCTTACGGCTTGTGATGTAGTGCAGGCTTGGCTTTGTTCAAAGTTCACACCCACAAACAGACTGTAACTAAGAAGTGGAAGTAGTCATCGTGGTGTCACTCATTGCTTTGTGGACTTGCTGTGATCTCGTCCGTCTTGCAATATGACCGTCGTCCAAAGTTACTATTTCATGGTATATTTGTCCGGTGGCAGCAGCGACTCTTTGTGTTCGGTTGGTTATTTAGTTTATTTCCCTTTTTTAAATGGTGCCAGATCTTCTCCGACTCTCGTTTAGTGTTTTTTTGCTGGATTGAAGTCTGAGGAAACAAGACATATTGTGAATGTATAAATTCAACCATGTATATGTTTATATGTTTATAACTCATTTGAAGTGTGTGAAGTCCAGACCTGTCGCTGTCGTTTCAGGGGCAAGGGGCAGAGTAAGTGACGTGACCTATCGAAGAGCTCGCCACGTGATTGAGGAGATTGAAAGAACCGTCCGGGCTGCCGAAGCCTTGAAGAGAGGAGCCTACAGAGAGTTCGGCGAGCTCATGGTGGAGAGCCACAACTCCCTCAGGTAAAAGCTCGGATCCGGCCCGTAGAACCTTGCAATCGCTGAGGATGCAGTGGCGCTCACCGGGTGTCCTTGTTTCAGAGACCTGTACGAGGTGAGCTGCAGGGAGCTGGATGAGCTGGTTTCCGCGGCCATGGAGGTGCAGGGGGTGTTTGGCAGCAGGATGACTGGTGGAGGATTCGGCGGATGCACCGTGACTTTACTGCAGGCGGACGCCATCGACAGGACTATAGTCCACATAAAGGTAAAAACACACACTCATTCACACACTGTGTTCCGAGTCAGGTTCATCAGCAAATATTAATTTTTTTCTTCTTTTTAATCCTTAGAGGGAAAGCTGGTAGATTCACATAAATAAGCTATTAGGCAAAAGCTGCGTTTGTGTTGACCATCTTAACACTGAAGGTGGCGAGAGACGGAGCCTGATTGCTTTTTTAACTCTAACTGGACCTTCATTACGAAAGAACATCATGCTGTATTGAAGAAAACTTGAAACTAGAGACCATAAACTCATGTTTACAGTGTTCATTGAGGTAAAACATTGACTCGTTTTCTCATAGACGTCTATGAAAGAGTTGAGCATTGGCTTCATTTTTAAGAACCGAAGGTTTCCACTTGATCAAAACAATGATTCATCATTTTCCGTTAATGCTCTTTTTTTTGTTCTTATTTGTTGACATTTCTTCATAGTTCTCCGTTTTAATGGACACCTTTGATTTGGTTTTTGTTTTACTTCATTGTGAAAATCATGTTAACAAACACAGTGCTTTGCACAAGTATTCACCCCCTTTTCCCCATTTTGTACTGTTACAAACTGGAATTCAAATACTTTAAATAGACTCAACGTGCAACATACCTTTTATTGTGACAAACAATAATGTGAATGAAAAGGTTTGTGTTTGATGCATAAGTATTCACCCCCCCGAGTCAATACTGGTAGAAACCACTTTCACTGCAATTCTGTAGTCATGTAGATGTGGAAGCGTTCATCTATTCATCTTGGCAAAAAAGCTGAAGCTCAGTCAGATTTGATTTGAGACCATTTTTGAAAAGCAATTTTCAAATCTTTAGATCGATTCTCAATGGGATGGAGGTTTGGGCTTTGACTGGGCCATTTTAAAGCTTCAACACGCTTCGATTAAAGCTCAGACTGTATGTTGAGGGTCATTGTCCTGCTGGAAGATGAACCGCCACAGTCTCAAGTCTTCTGCAGACTGCATCATATTTTCTTCAAGGATTGCCGTGTATTTGGCTCCATCCATCTCGCCCTCAATTCTGACTAGTTTGCCTGTAGCTGCTGAAGAGAAGCATTCCCACAGCGTGATGCTTCCACCACCACGTTTCCCTGTTGGGATGGTGTGTCAGGCTGATGGGCAGAGTTGGGTTTCCACCACACACTGTTTTGCGTTAAGCCCAAAAAGTTCAATTTTCGTCTCAACTGACCAGAGTACTTTCTTCCACATGTTTGCTGTGTCTCCCATATAACCCATGTGGCAAACTGCAAATGGGATTTCTTATCATTTACTTTTAACAGCGGCTTACTTCTTGCCACTCTTCCATAAAGGCATGGCTTAGAGTTGTCCTGTGGTCAGATTCTCCCACTTCAGCTGTGCATCTTTGCTGCTCTTAAAGAGTTCCCATGGGCCTCTTGGTTGCTTCTGATTCATTTTCTCCTTGGCCGGCTTGTCAGTTTGGGTGGATGGCCCAGGTTTGCACTTGTGCCATGTTCTTTCCATTCTTTGATGATGGATTCGACGGTGCTCGCAATATTGTCTTTTTAAAATATTGTTTTATTACCTAACCTTGCTTCATACTTGACAAAAACACTTTATTAGCTGGAGAACACTGGGATACACAGGGCACCGAGTCTCACCAACAAGGATTAACTGAAGAAGACAAGGAACACACCTGTTAAACCTGTTTAACAGCCATAAAAAAAGAAATCGCCATGTTACCAAAAACACGTATAAATAAATCAGAATATAGAGAGCAATGAAACTGGGAAGTGTTGCACATGTAATTGCAGAGAAAAACAAATAACCATGAAACTTCCCCAGTTGATAACTTGCTTAAAGAGTGTGGATATGCAAATGAGGCAGCGTCTAATAGTAACTTTAACTGAATTGAAACTAGTGCTTTCTAACACACACCGAGGCATCTACACAGAGATTACATTGCAGACCGGTGGACCCTATTTACTAATTACGTGACTTGTGAAGGCAATTGCATCCGATCTTTGTTTGGGGTTTTACAGTAAACTTCCACATTTTGGTTGAGTGAAATGAACACTGGTTCAGACTGTAAAAGCACATATGATCCATGGAAGTGGAAGATCTTGTCCTCTCATCTATCTCAAATGTTTGGAAATTCTATTTTTTCGCACTTATTACCCAAAATACAGCCTACTCCTAATTGTAAGTTTGTTATAGATGCATATTTACACACCCGGGTGGCTGCTGTGCTTTCTGTGTACTGCTATCCGTTTATTTTCTCTTTCATATCATTTACTTTTGAAGATTAGTCAGTAATGGACTTATGCACATTCAGCTGACTTCTTTCATCCTGCAACGTTAGTTTAAATTACATTGTTTCAGTTTTCACAATTGAGTTAAAAAATATTTGCATTCCGAAGGGCATTTGAAATGGAGAGTGGACATTGTTCATTTGTTCACAGAGGATAAAAATCACATGTTCTGTCTGTCACTTTAAGGGGCGCATTTCACACAAATTACCCAAGTCCCTCGTGTCTTGCTCAGACAGCTCCTGTGTGTGTGTGTGTGTGTGTGTGTGTGTGTGTGTGTGTGTGTGTGTGTGTGTGTGTGTGTGTGTGTGTGTGTGTGTGTGTGTGTGTGTGTGTGTGTGTGTGTGTGTGTGTGTGTGTGTGAGATCAGGGGCTATGGGCTGAGAATAAAAGCCAGCTTCGTGGAGCCACAAGTGTCCAGTTATTAGCATGCTGGTCTGGTCACCGTGGCTCTGCTGCCTTTCTACTTTTAACACGGTCCGACTTCGGGCCTGCTATTGGCTGGCATCACTCGGCATCAACAAATGTAAATGTACATTTGACTGCAGAAAATCACAGGAACTTCTAAGAATGACATGTTTGCTTGGCAAAAATTAGAATGAAAAGAACGGCAGCATTTTTTTTTTATTGAGCTCGGGATTCATAAATCTTTGGAAGCGGACTTGGCAGATTTCATTGCATCTTTTTTAACTTGACCGTATCCTGGCGACCAGCTGTCAAAAGAAACAACTCTTTCTTGGAAACAAAAGAAGCACTTGAGACATCAACATCCCCTCGGTCCTCGGCATTCCCGACCAGAGCCGAGGTATCCGTCTTCAGAGAAGGCGGAAGACACTCCAAGATGCCCAACCTCAACCCGCCGGACGACCACGACTACAGGAACTCTCTCCAGGATCCGGTGTCGCTGAACGTTGGTGGGGAAGTCTACACCACGACCCTTGACACCCTGACCCGCTGCCGCGACTCCATGCTCGGCGCCATGTTCACCGGACAAATGCCTGTGCTGAGAGATCCCGGAGGGAACGTCTTCATTGACCGAGATGGTAAAGTGTTCCGGTACATTCTGAACTACCTGCGGTCCAGCTCCCTGGACCTGCCGGACGGATTTTCCGAGCTGTCACTGCTGCGGAGGGAGGCAGATTTCTTCCAGATACGTCCCCTGCTGGAGGAGATTGGCCGCTACGAGGCGTCCGTACCTCTCAGCCTTCGTGGAGGGCCGTTAGGAGCCATGATTGTGGTGAATGTTTATTCCGAGGTAGGTTTAAAGGTCGAGCATTATGAGGCATGGATTATCTTTGTGAACGAATCTTTCCCTCAAAGAGGGCAGAGTATAGATTTGGCCATTTTAGAGAGTTTGGTGAAATCGACTTGTCACGCGCAAACCTCACATAAAAACAATTTAGTGCAAGGTGAAAGGAAATGTTGTTGCGTGAGGCCCATCATTTTAATTTCAGTAGAAATGAGCAGAAAAAGTATAAATTAGCAGACCATGTACATAATGGTGTGTGCTGTTTTTTTACAATTCTCACAGGATGAGGCAATATGACTAAATAAATCCATTGCTCTGGGTGTTGGATCCATGAAAGGTATTTCCAAGAAAGTGAGTAGTTAGAGCTGTGAACTGTTTGAATTGGATGGCGGCAAGACGACGTGTCTCTACTTCCTCCCGCTGTACAAAAGTGATGCTAATCTATCTCAGATACGCTAGCCGCGATCTTAAGATTCCAACGTCGTTTGGAGCCAGAATCTGAGCCGTAGTAAACTGCCGTATCGCGGTCCCGCCCACACAACCTAACCTGAGCCAATTGCAAGGCAAGCATGGCCAAAGCTACCTAGCTTCTACGTTAGCAGCACCATAGCTGTTTTAATACTGCCTGCAGACCAACAGTGCTGACTGACTTTACTCACCCATTGAAAGCAAATTATTTGGCTGCTGTTTTTCTCAAATAACTTGGGTTTTTATATTTCAATTGTCCGAGCAGTGGATATCTCAAAGTTTAGTAGACACTCATGGATGGAACAGGTCGTACCGACTCCTAAACTTGTTTTTAAGATACAGATTAGGGTTTGGTCTTGAATAGGGTCGCCACCCGTCCCTTAAAATACAGAATCGGGGTTTGTCCCGTATTTTCCGAGTTGTCGTACATTCAGCATCCCATGCAAATAATCCCACCCCAATTCTGTGAACTCGTCCCATTTTGCGCGTGATTGGTTAATACTCGCTGCCATCGTTGGTTTGATTGGCCGTGAACCTGAAACCAACCAATCGGAGTCAGAGGAAGGCGGGTCTCATGGCGGAGTGTCTATTGGAAAGAATGATGGAGGCAGCTCCTGATACCCCGCTTCAGCTCTAAAGAGAAAGCGTGGCAAGTACCGACGAAAGTGGGAGGAATCACCGGGGGATCGCAGAGTCCCCCCGGTCGGCCGTAGCATCCCCTATTTTTCTGTATACGAAGGTGGCAACCCTAGTCTTGAGAGTAGGAAAGCACTCTGAAGGAACATCTTTTGGTATTATCAGTATGCTAACTACCACCGCCATTTAATTTAGTTTGCACAAAGATTATTATCTGGTGGGTGATACTGCTAGTCTGGGAAAAGAAGGTTCATTTTTAAAGTGTCATAGTAACTAGTATCTAAGTGACTGTAGGAAAGAGCCTAAGCTCCAGCTTAGCCAACTGGCTAACTGGTTTCAGTCTTTGTGCTAAGCTATATTATTTATATGCCACTTTATATATATATATGCATAATATTAGGCGTACACACTCAATGGTTATCAAGCTCTAAATTTAGACTGGGTAAAACAAAATACTGTGAGAATTTGTCTTTCAGTGGGAATTGTAAAACTTTAAAAATGACTGGCCTTGACTAACCTTTTCCAGGGTCTGTTTGTTGTTACCATACACAGTATGCCAGTTGAAGAAGTTTTCACATTCAAATTCATGGACGGACCGGTTCTTTTGTTTGTGTGCACTCTGGAGAATGTGTAGTCAGCATAGTCTGCCCTCTCATTCCAGGTCCGCGTCCTCCACTTTAACTTACGCCATGGGCCGGAAAACTATGAACTCCGCACATGCTCTGTGCGAGCCTTCTCGGTGGACCTCTTCTGTACCTGGGGGGCCTTCATGGCCCTCCTCTGTGAGCGCTTTTTCTACAGAACGCCCCAAGGCCTTGCAAGCCCCTGTCCCTGCAACCCAACGAATAATAGGCTGAAACTAGAGTGGGTGCCAAGGCCCGACGAACTGCCGCGGGACCAGTACGACAAGCAGGGCTACCGGGGGCTAGCCGTGTCCTATCCGGAGCCCCCGCAGTCAGACGACATCATAGACACGCACCGCAACCCAAGCGATATCGCGGACATGCAGGGCTTTGTGGAGGAGTTGCTGAAGGTGTCTTTGGCTGAAGGCTTCAAGGTTGATCTGGTGACCCCGGACCCAGCAGAAATACTTAACTGCACCTCACTCCGGCTTGTCAAGTGCTGAGCGTTGGAGACGCTGCATCCAGACGCTGCGTATAAAATAACCTGGATCTACTGCATCTTTGGGAGCGCTAGCGTTTCCTTAACTCCTCGTCCCGGCTGTTCGGGCTGCGCTCTCTCCCATGAATGGCAGTTTGTTATTCTAAAGCAGAGGTCTTCAACGTTTTTCAAGCCAAGGTCCCCCAAACTGATGGCGAGGTGGAGCAGGGACCCCCTATTCTACGGAGTTTGGTCCGCCATCTTTTATTTTTGAGCTTCACGCTCTTTAGACGTGAGCATAAACGCGATCTGATGCTCTCTCGTATTCGCATGAACGGAGCTGTGAGTGAACCGGTGCCCAGCTTGAGAGCTGCTGAGGGAAGCTGAATGTGTGTGTTGCGCACTGACGGATAACGTCTTCTCCATCAATTTATCCGTTCGCTTCAATATGTTGGATTCATGTTAATGTGTCTTATCAACCAAAAATTTCACGACCCCCCTGCAGTACCTTCGCGGACCCCCTGTTGAAGACCTCTGTTCTAAAGGATATAAATCAGGCTTTTGGTGCATTTTGTAAGTTTTAGGACCTACTAATTTGAATTGGGGCTGTTGGGGAATTATTGTGCCTAAAGAAGTATACGTTTAAAAAAATGATTATTTGCTGATCTGGGAAGCACACTCTGAGGTTGTCACGCCACCGTTTGGCCACTACAAAAAGCCTGCCGCGTCTAGGACTTTTCCAAAACATTGCTGGCTTTATCTATCCGTTGAAGTGATTCTTTTGGGTCAAACAGAGATGTCTATTGATTATCTGTTGACGGGCCTGTTATGTATAGAGCTGTGATGCAGTGACAGTACAGCAGTGAGTTGGAAATAATTCCGCCAAGGGATGAGACGTTTTTTCCGGATTCCACAGGCTGCTCCAGGCCAGGACTCCCTTCTGCTTCCCATGCAGTCCTGTAAATCCATCCAGCCCTTTCATCTTCATTTATTAACTTATGATTTATGTAGAATTCTGTTCCCTATTTTCCATTCCCCAAGCACTCTATAGGTGAGTTTGAAGGGAGGGTCAACATCACTCTTGTATTACTTGTTTTATTTACCTCTTATGTGGGGTTTTCTTGATGCCTAACAGGCGTTTTGTGTGTATTTCACGGCATGTCACAAACCCAAACTCTTTCTTTCCGAACACAATGACTTCCTGGATTCCTGGGGTTCCGTGAGGTTGCCGGGTAACCAGCAGACAATTCAGTTCTGGTGATTAGCCGAAAGCCCAAAAATGTTTAAGCCAGGCTGGCTGTCTCCAATCGTTATGCTAAGCTTAGAGAAAGACTTCCATACTGTAGCTGCTGTCAATAGAGAGATATGAGGGCTGTCTGACAAACACAGGACTTTCACCCAAAAGACCAGTGTTTGTGTCCCCTGTAAAACCAAAAGTCCATGTTGTGTTGTGTAAAACAACTTTTATTAACTACATTTTTTAACTCAAAACAAAATCTTCGGTTTCCCCAAGCTAAAGAAGTATTTTTGTTGCCTGAATCTAAAGAACTAGCGTCGTTAGCTGAACCTAAATAACTATCCTCGTTACCTGAACCTAAATAACTAGCCTCGTTACCTGAACCTAAAGAAGTAGCCTCGTTAACTGAACCTAAAGAAGTAGACTCGTTAGGTGAACTTAAAGAAGTAGACTCGTTAGCTGAACCTGAATAAGTAGCCTCGTTAGCTGAACCTAAATAACTAGCCTCGTTAGCTGAACCTAAATAACTAGCCTCGTTACCTGTACCTAAAGAAGTAGCCTCGTTACCTGAACCTAAAGAAGTAGACTCGTTAGGTGAACCTGAATAAGTAGCCTTGTTAGCTGAACCTAAATAACTAGCCTTGTTAGCTGAACCTAAATAACTAGCCTCGTTAGCTGAACCTAAAGAAGTAGCGTCATTAGCTGAACCTAAAAAAGTAGCCCCGTTAGCTGAACCTAAATAGCTAGCCTCGTTACCTGAACCTAAAGAAGTAGCGTCGTTAGCTGAACCTAAATTACTAGCCTCGTTACCTAAACCTAAATAAGTAGCCTCGTTACCTGAATCTAAATACGTGGCCTTGTTACCTGAACCTAAATAACTATCCTCGTTACCTGAACCTAAATAACTAGCCTCGTTAGCTGAACCTAAATAACTAGCCTCGTTAGCTGAACCTAAATAATTAGCCTCGTTACCTGAACCTAAAGAAGTAGCCTTGTTACCTGAACCTAAAGAAGTAGCCTCGTTAGTTGAACCTAAATAGCTAGCCTTGTTAGCTGAACCTAAATAGCTAGCCTTGTTAGCTGAACCTAAATAGCTAGCCTCGTTACCTGAACCTAAATAAGTGGCCTCGTTACCTGAAACTAAATTACTAGCCTCGTTAGCTGAACCTAAATAACTAGCCTTGTTAGCTGAACCTAAATAACTATCCTCGTTACCTGAACCTAAATAACTAGCCTCGTTACCTGAACCTAAATAACTAGCCTCGTTAGCTGAACCTAAATAACTAGCCTTGTTAGCTGAACCTAAATAACTAGCCTCGTTACCTAAACCTAAAGAAGTAGCCTCGTTACCTGAATCTAAATACGTGGCCTTGTTACCTGAACCTAAATAACTATCCTCGTTACCTGAACCTAAATAACTAGCCTCGTTAGCTGAACCTAAATAACTAGCCTCGTTAGCTGAACCTAAATAATTAGCCTCGTTACCTGAACCTAAAGAAGTAGCCTCGTTACCTGAACCTAAAGAAGTAGCCTCGTTAGTTGAACCTAAATAGCTAGCCTTGTTAGCTGAACCTAAATAGCTAGCCTTGTTAGCTGAACCTAAATAGCTAGCCTCGTTACCTGAACCTAAATAAGTGGCCTCGTTACCTGAAACTAAATTCGTGGCCTTGTTACCTGAACCTAAATAACTATCCTCGTTACCTGAACCTAAATAACTAGCCTCGTTAGCTGAACCTAAATAACTAGCCTCGTTAGCTGAACCTAAATAACTAGCCTCGTTAGCTGAACCTAAATAACTAGCCTCGTTACCTAAACCTAAAGAAGTAGCCTCGTTACCTAAACCTAAAGAGGTAGCCTCGTTACCTGAACCTAAAGAGGTAGCCTCGTTACCTGAACCTAAAGAGGTAGCCTCGTTACCTGAACCTAAATAAGTAGCCTCGTTACCTGAACCTAAATAAGTGGCCTTGTTACCTGAACGCAGTGGTTCCCAAACCTTGATGTTTTACGTAAATTGTAGGCTTCCCGACCACCCCCACATCACATATTGTAGCTTTGTTTTGAACGAATTGCATTACGGTATATAAACTAAATAATATATTAGTTTTTCTTTCGAAAATAACTATAAATTACTTTACTTTTCCTCGTCAGTATTAAAATTTTGACTAAGAATAAAATAGCAATAATATTAAACCACTGGGGTCTCTCTTGGTCAACAGACATGTATGCCCCATTCTATATTCCTACATTTACCTTGTTTTGTGCCGTTGGTCGCGTTTCTTGTTCATCCTATTAGCACATTGCGACCTTATTTATTTTTTATCAGTGTCTCTCTCTCTCTCGTCTGAGCCGCTGTGAGTGTGTGGAGGAAACGCAGCGTATTCCCTTTCTTTACAACTTGTTTGCAATTGTATTTATTATTTTATTTTAAAATGTTTTACTGATCTGTGTGTGTCTCTGTGCCTGTGTACGGGTTTCCGTAATGAAGTTGCGCTCCCTCTGTAAATCAGTTACATTTTGTGTTTTGTGTAATTAGGATTTTACTGAGATAATTTCACTTTTTTTTACATTGTTGACCTGAATGGGAAGGTGACATTTCGTTAGACTTAATTGATAATGAATAGTTCTTTCCAACAGAAATAAATACATTTGCACCAATGCTCCTCATTACAATTACATTATTCCCTTTTATTCCTTGTAAATTAAACTCTTGATAAGTTATGAACTGTGTAATTGTGGCAGAGGAAAAGATGCATCTCGGCTTAAGAAGAAGAGGGTCTCGTTGGAATAAACAAACCCAGTGGTTCTTTTTTCTTGCTCCCTCTTTGAATGTCCTTCCTTGGGCTGTAGGGAGATGAACACGAGTACAACATGGCTCTGCAGCCAGTAATGCTTAGCGCCAGATTTCGGGATTTTTCTCATATGTATTATTGGTTTAAGTTCACCATCTATGAAGTACTCATTGTGTGCGTGTATGTGTGTGGGTTTGTTTGTTTGTTATTTCTTCCTAAACAGGAGCGATACAGAGGAACCCCAACTTTCTACGTTACAACTCCGTCAGAGGGAGCTCGGGCTCTCAGTCTGCACTGACCATCGACGACACATCTCTCCTGTGTGATCAATCCATTACTGTCCTAAGCCGTAGACGCTGTTTCCTTTTATTTTCATCACTGTTAAAATTAAACTGACATGCTGTTGTACACACTGGCTGATTGAGAAGGATTCTGTTAGTGCCTTTGCGATAAAACATTGTTGTGCCTGCAGCAAAGAGCAAGCAGAAACTGTTAGAAATGAGCTGTTGGAACACCTAGTAGATAAGGAGACAGATTGTTCTTTTTTCCTCAGGAGTTGGCAGAACAAAAACAGAACTAAAAGGACACTGAATGTCGTTCTAAAATAGATCAGGGTGACAAACCTATTGTGTGCTGGATGTGTAAGTAGAAATCATGTTTGCACATGAGCCATACAACTTTGTAAGGCAATAAAGAGCTGTGTGTTGACTTCTGCCTGAAAATTAAATTTGTTATCAGAAAAGGGTAAGAATTTTCCAATGAAAATAAACATCTAAAACATTTTCTGTTCATATTGTAAATTCAATGTATCCATCATAATTAAGTAATGTACACCTCATAATTTAACACGGAATTCTACCATGTAGATAGGCTCATAGCTTTGTGGGATAAGTAGTATACTGTTGTATAGTTATTGATTATTAGAAGGTAATTCAGTTAATAGCCATTTTGGTACGAACATGTACAGCATCAAGAAAGATGACGAAAGAAGGCCTTCGCAAGAAAAACATTGGAAAAACTGCTCCGAGCCGATGCGGAAGCGGGTCAGAGTGGGCGGGGTGGGATCTCTGGGTGGCGGATTAACGGTGTGCACTTGAACGCATCACCGGGGAGGAGTTAGCCGAACAGTGAAGTTTAGCCTAGCAGGAAACAGACGTTACCACCGCGACAGAGGAGGAGGACAGAGCGCCTGTCCCCGTTTTACTGCTTTAACTGGAGCTAAATCTCGATATTTCCTCGGGAAATACAGTGTCGCTTGGTTTCTGGGATTAACATTGCTCGCTTGTGGTGCGGTAACATTTTTTCCCACTACTTTGAGGATAGAGCTTTAGCCAAGTTTAAGCAGCCGACGCTGGCCGGGTGGAATCTTCTCCAGCGTCTCAACCGAGGACATCCGCCGAGCCACGGCTGTTCTCAACCAGGTGAGTCGGGAGCTCGCGCCAACAGGTGTTTGCGTCAGTGTCAGTACGCCGACGGTTGAACTCTCGCGGACGACTTGGTTGTTTCTGTCCAGCGCCTGAACGGCTCCTGCTCGAGCTAACTCGGGTCGCTAGGTTAGCAAGACGTGATCCCCGTTTGCCGAGTGGCTAGCGGGCTAACTCCTTCCTCCCCACACGTACTCCAAACGGCTTAACGCCAGCGCCGTGTGTGGTGACACGCTCGCCTTTTGAGGACTTGGATTGGGCCACGCAACTTTGGTCATATTGCATGTTACACTTTTAGGCATTTGGTTTAAGTTGACGGTGCCTAACGTCACTGTCTCGCACACGTAAGTTACGTGGAGGGTCATAAAGCACCGTGACACTTAAGTTTGCTTGATGTGTTTCTTCCATGTGTCGCATTGACTGAGTGACTTAAATCTCACCTGTCGTGTTTTATGGACAAGTGGATCTGTCTACAACGATACATTGAATGGGCATTTTCTTGTGTGCAGCTCGTTGAGGGTGCATTTATCATCCAATCTCTTATTCCGGTTCGCAAACGATCGCCGGACTTACTAACTAAACCTCCAGCAACCATGGCGACCTGACGCCGGCGGTTTGTGTCTCAGCGGTTTACGGGCTGCAAGGTGTACGCAGGCGTCTCCCGCGGCTGCAGGTGAGCGGTAGCTGGGAGATGCACGTTGCATAATTACGGAAACGTAGACGCTCCGCAAAGGCGTGTCTCCCCAGCAGGTATGTCAGCAAGCGCCCTTTGAGTCAACGGTCTGGTTTCAAGCGTGAGTAATCTGTGCGCGCGCGTGTGTGTGCGCGTGTGTGAGCGAGAGAGGGAGAGAGAGCGTGGGACCGAGCGAGAAGCGTTCCACCGGTTCGGCTAGTTTCGGTTCAATCCACAACAACTCCACTATGAAGTGTAAACACCGCGTTTGCTCGCATCGGGTCCAGTCCCAACTCTCACTGACCTGCGCTCATTTGTTGGAGTGAAGTGTGGTGCGTTCGAGGCCTCTTGTGTCACCTGCGCGCTCAGCCAATGCGCTGCGTGCGTTCAGACCCAGTGCTCCTGCCTCTTTAAATGCTAGTGTCGAGCTAACTTTTAACAAAAAGTCCCACAGTCTGGACAGGATACAGCTTGAAGGACAACAACTGTGTCCTTGCAACTCCACCTGCATGGGCACAGAGAGGCTTTGTTCTCGGTAGCTATTACACCTGCATGGTAAAGTCCACCTGCAGCTATTGTGGAGGCCGCATGAATTGCCGCTCCCAAATCAGGGCGGGGCGGGGGGGTTATTGAGGAGTATGGGGGGGGCAAAAGCATGAAAGTGTTTTAGTTTTCTTCTGGTTGTGTGAATGTACATGCACAGTAACCTTTTAGAAACAGAAAATACATTTAACTGCTCCACCCTCACAAACCGGGGACAGCGCGGCCAAAGACTCGTCCCTGGTTTTGTTTGCGCTTGGAGGAAGACAGTCACTCCGTGTTTGGAACGCTGAAACCGAATCGTTCTTTCACCTCCGGTATCTGGCAGGAAAATAATCCAGTTTTTCTTTGGCTTGCTAATGGGACGGCACAGGAAGAAGCAATGCTGCAGAAGGGTCTCTTTACGGCAGGGCTCATGAAAACGATGTTTAGTGTCAATGGGACAAATAAAGGGTTAATAATCTATTCCAGGACATAACTCATTGTGAGAATGTGATTTGGCCCCAACGGTTGAGTAAACGATCTGATGGAAGATGTTACTTAGATTTGTTCTCGTGGGTTCAATGTGTCTGCAAGCAAATTCTATTTGTCACCAAATGATTTGTTTCCCCCCTAATTCCTCTGTATGTTAAGTCCCTGTCAATGAGTGAATCACGGTTATCCACACACACACACACACACGCGTCCCTGGTTCTGATTACAGGAAGGCGGCAGTGATAGAATATCCTACCAGCCGCGCCCAACGCTGACAACATCTTCTATCTGCTTTGTTGGGGACAGTGGAAGGAAGCGTCCCCTGTAACGTCCTCCTACCCCGGCTTGTCTGCCGCATTCTTCTGCCCCCCCCCCCACATACACACACACGCACAGGGAAGCACTTTTCCTAGTGTCGTTTCAATCTGCTCACGCAGCCCGCCCCCTCCCACCCAACTGACTTTAAATGAGACCAGAGTCCCCCGCACACCAGCCGATGCTGACTCAACAGTGCTCTTCTTCCATTACCCCCACCGAGTGGCTCAGTGGTTCCAGTCCCTGATCACACAGGTGTGTGTTCCATAGCTGCGTTGTGGTGTCTATATGTTGACTGTTATTGTTATTGCACATCTTTGCACTTGTTATAATTACTATTATTTGTTTTCGTCGTGCAGCAAATTCCTGCACAGCTGCCGCTTGCAGTCCGTAAGAAGAATGTTAAGGATTGCCAGACATTTCCCGGTTTCTCCGTCGGCGCGATGCTCGCTATTCCATTGACAGACTCGGTTTCATGCCTCCTTGCGGTTGTTATTGTCGTGTCCAGGCATGTTTATGCACATTTCATTCCCTTTCACTTTGACTCCCTTCTCAACGTCGCTGGCTCTGTTGAAATGCTGGGAATTTGACATCCCTGAACTGAGGGGAACCACAGATAACCAATCTGACAGGACATGTGAGATTATTGAGCAGCGAAGGCGACTCATTCAAAGCAGACTGAGCTGCCTGAATGTGACTTGTGTGTTTAATTTGCAGAGGTAAATGCAGTGCGTCACCTCTTCCTGTTGAGGGATGAGCTCACCGCAGATCAAACAACGCGATGACAGACGCGGCGTTTGCCGTTTTTTTTTTGTTTTTTTCAACCCCAGCTCATTACTCCCGCGCTGGCAAGTCGAATTCCTGGCGGTCCGTATCGGAGCGTTGGACCCCGGCACTGTGCTCTCTGCTGAAACCGGCTCCTCTGGGTCTGAGGGTCTCTTCTGACCCACCATTGTTCTTCTGATTAACCTGAAACTAGCAGGTCACAGTAACAGCCACAATCCTCACAGGAACAACCATATCCAGTCTATTCAATGCAAATCAGTGTGAATGCTGAAGCTGAACCATGAAAGACCGTAGAAAAACAAGACAAGCTTCAGTGGGACCAAATAAATCATCGTTTTATTTTAACTATATAAGTGTGTGTGTATATA
Source organism: Gasterosteus aculeatus (assembly GCF_964276395.1). Taxonomy (NCBI): domain Eukaryota; kingdom Metazoa; phylum Chordata; class Actinopteri; order Perciformes; family Gasterosteidae; genus Gasterosteus; species Gasterosteus aculeatus. The sequence continues at coordinate 2,946,471 of NC_135692.1, read as the reverse complement.
TTTTTATTTTTTAAGATAATGTGTGTCACCAGTGGGGTGATACAACACACACTTTAAAAACCAAAGTAAAATTGGTCAGATAAAAATACTAATACGTGAGTTATTTTGGAATTAAGCCCATTTATTATTAAGCAGCTGATCTGGTGTGGAGCTGTTTATCACATTTTACTACACAAACCCTTTTAATTTAACAAAAGAAGCCAAGCTTTTCAAGGAGTGGGGAACTAAATCAGCGTGTGGCCCTTTTGTCAGCATTAAAGGGGCTGATGTATTTAAAGTCTTGGTTCGGCCTGCGAAGCCTCAATAAATAAAGCCACTACTCAAAACCACAACATCCAGTGAATTGATGCCTCGATGTGTTGCTGAAGGAAAGGATTGAATAAATCAAAGTGCTTTAGCTCTACATGTCTTCATCCACACGGCGCCACCTTCCAATCAATAGTAACAGTCACAGCACGGTCACTGGTCCATCCTCTGATTGAATAACCACCCTGAGACAGTCGCCCATGAAGTGTCACTAATAGCAAAATTCATCCTCGTGTGGTTTCTTAGGCTTTATATATGAAGTGGACATTTTGCGTTTGGCTAAGCCAATGAAGTGAAGTAAAAAGTAAATCGATATATTTGCGAGCGCGAGAGACTTAATTGTGACGTTGGCCTTCTGATGAGTAGCTGGCGCAGGAATAACACCCGGCTGCCTTTAATGACGGGCAATTTGTGCTCTAATGTCTTGCACTTACTTTAAAAGCTGCAATTAATGTGATGGCAGAGAAACCGGGGGGGGGATTAGGACGTCTGTGGGCTGCAGAGGGAGGACCCTCACATGGCGCGTCGCCTCTGACTATTTATTAGCGTTCCCATCCTGCTGGTGGGGCTTTGACGTTTCACACGCGAGGGAACCATTACTGCTGTTTGTTTGCTGTCAGGACGGTTTATGGCTTTAAGCTCCCTCTTCTGGTGTGACAGACCGTTGATTTATGATCTGTTCAGAATCACACATTAACAGCGGTTTAACTGTAACTATCACAGTGTGAAATAAAGTTTTACCAACAGTCGGTACCTTCTAACATTCAGTAAGAAATGCGATGGGCACGTCGTTCATAGTTTACAGCGTGTCCCAGTGGAGAACGGCTTGGTTGTAGGTTTAAGTGCAACTATGTTTTCAGCAGCAATGTTTTTTTTTGTGTCATTCATGCAGAGGACCGTATTCCCCACATCTGGCCTCCTCTTCTAGTTTTACTGTCTGTGTCTAGATTTAACTAGGACGACCCTCACCACCTCTTTCCGCCCTGCAGCGTGCGTCAGTGGGCCCCTCAGGCCCCTCCGGCCCCCCGCTGGTGCTGAGACAGGATGAAGAGGTTCAGGCGACATGGCCAGGAGTCCCAGAGGGAACGACTCAAACAGGAGCTCTTCCAGTTCAACAAGGCAAGTACTAAGAACACTGACTCGATGTACAGCATCGCTAAGCAAGGCAGCTCAACAGCCAGAAGGGCCCCCACTGAGGATTTAAGGGCCAATCCCAAACTCAGAGCCTTCAACCCGTAGGAACCTAACCGACGTTGTGCTGTTCTTTCTTTTTATGTCTTTCTGCTTCCGCTGGCTATCCGAAGAATTACAGCATTAATTAGTCACAAGTCTTCTTGGTGGTCCGGGGTTAATTATTACCATCCCTTTGCACCCCGGAGCTGCAGCCTTATCAGCGTCCAAATGGAATTTGCCAAATGTTACCTGATGTTATCGATGGCTTGTCAAGCTACAGTTTTGTCCTTTAGTGTGTCCACCTGCTAAATAAACACAAAGCTCATTTCCTGCTTTCTAAACGCGTGTGTTTGAATGATGAGTCACAGAAGAATATGCTACAAAAACGGAGAACAAACATCCCAAACCCTTCAATGTGTATCTGCTCTGCAGCCCGTTTAGAAAGAGAGAAGTCCTCCGTTGTGCGAAACCACAAAAAAGGCCAGTTGCAGCTCGCCCCACATGCATCATTTCCCAGACGTTTATGTTTATTTAAAAAGCAGAACGTAGGATATAGATCATCCACGAGTCAATGAGGCAGTATGAGATTAAACATGACTGGATCTGTTTATAAACCGTAGTTTGGTCACTTGGTGAATTTTATTGTTCATCTCCACCTGAAGGGATGAGGACAGTCTTAAAGTATGATGGCTGCTTCTGAAGGTTATGAGGTAAATGTATACAACCCTGTCCCTCCATAACCCTAACCCCCCCCCCCCGTCTGCTCTCGCCCCTCTTCAGACGGTGGAGCACGGATTCCCCCACCAGCCCAGCGCTCTGGGCTACAGTCCCTCCCTGCAGCTGCTGGCCATCGGCACCCGATCCGGGGCCATCAAACTGTATCCGACTGCGTGTGTGTGTGTGTGTGTGTGTGTGTGAGAATCTGTCGGGTTTGAACTTGACGCAGGTTTGTGGCGTAATAAACTGCTTTGGCACTGCTAAATCCTGGTGTGCGGTCACATGGGTCACTAGTTGGGGGGGCTTTAGCTTTTTCCCACGCTGCGCCCACCCCCGGCGGGGTCGGTGTGGCCGCGGCGCCCCCCCCCCCCCCCCATCTTACCGCTCCACTCATTGATGGTGCAGCGGAGCCAGTCGGTTCCCTCTGCCCATTGTCACGCAGGCAGAGACGCAGCGGTTCTGATGCCCTCTCCGGCCGGGCCGTTTCCCACAATGCAGCAGACTGTCCCTCCATACAAGGTTCCACAGGGCACAGATGAAATCGTTGAATGATTGTTACGGTTCTGAAGCGGCGGATGCTTCAGACTGTGTCAAACAACAGGAGCCACTGTTGTTTGACACACAGCACACGAATCATTGGGTGACGTGTTGATTCCCTCAACACGTCACCACTGAACACTGTCTCAACAAAGCCTTCAGCACACACGGGTTGTATGAGGGGAAAAAACCTGCTGCTGGGAGGGGGTTTGGACCAATACTGCGCCCAGGATTTTAATTAGTTTAATTTCTCATTCTAACCCCTCGTTCACATGGGCCTGATGAAAAGAGGCACCTTTGATGAGCTTCAGTTAGACACAGATTCCATCGAGCACCGTAAGCGCTTCAGCGCCGTTCAAGTCGAGATATAAATGAAGAAGCTTTTCACACGGTGTGACTGGCCAGACGGGGTTAAATGAGTGCACTTATTTTTTTGACACCATCCTTTGATCATAGCGAGTGTGGCCTTGACCAGCGGTCAGATATGGAGCTCCGGGTGTGGAGTTCATGGGTCTACATGACGAGAATGCTGCCGTGACCCAGGTGCACTTCCTCCCCCAACAGGTACGGTCAAACACACTAGACGGGAGCTCTTCTGCTTCTTAAAGGCACTGTGAGGAACTTTCGACCAGTTCTGGAACGCTGCCTCCGTACGACCGACATTAATAAGCGGGACCATCAGAGGACAGTCGGACCCGCTGCAGGAGGACAGTCTGGTCCTGGGAGACATTGCTGTTTTGTTTGGATGAAAAGTTCCTCCCAGTAGCTTGAATGTAGCCAGCCTTGCAGTATTCTCTGCTTGACCGTGTAACCGCCTTTTGTTGAAGAGCTTTTTGGACCGTACTTATTGTAGCCCATGATCAGGTGGAACTGGTGACCCTGCTGGATGACAACAGTCTGCACATGTGGACTTTAAAAGCTCACACGGGACTGTCTGAACTTCTGGAGATCGGACGCTTCACTCTCACTGGACCACCTGGGTAACTCGCACACTCGCACCGACCTACAGAACCCTCGGCCCCCTTTCTTTTATTTTCCCATTGTGGTAGTTTTTAATAAAACATCAGGAGGATATTGGCTCCAGTCAGGTTGCTGGCTGCGTACTTTGTGCCCCCCGAATGATCCTCGCCCTGAGGTGGTTCCTCCCGATGGCTCCGCGGGTATCAGGGTGGAGCTTACTGATCCCACACCAATTCTTGGAATGGTTTTGGTCCAAAAGGCACTCCATACAGACCCAGTGTGATGAATTCTTCACACATTTTTGGAGCGTACATCTCAAACTAATATCCTGATGCAGCTTCTTAACGTGACGGCTTCATGCATTGGTTTTTTTTATATCATAAACAGAATAGTTTTGGACTAAAACAAATTAAAATAAAACCTTGTGCTGTGAGTGATTATAACTAAATTGTTAAAGTAATAAATACATTTGCAGACCAGATGATAACTGTACGATTAGCTACAACCTAAACGCCAACCGACATCCCCCCCCCCCTCCTCCTCTTAGAGCCCCTCCCAGTGTGACCAGGGTGACGGCGGTGCTTGCTCACTCCTCGGGTGAGCTGCTGCTGCTGGGGACAGAAGGAGGCCACGTCTTCATAGTGGAAGTCCCCGGGTTCAGAGAGCTGGAAGAGAGGAACATCAGCCTGGACCAAGTGGCCAGCAGGTGGGCAACGAGCACGTGTGTCATGTGGAGCTCTGATCCCACGCGTGATGTTTCTGCTCCGTCTAATCTGCAAAGCATGTGTATTAGGCCAAGTACAAAACCCACCTGGGACCCGGAAAGGGATTTTATTTTGTCAATGGGATAAGTAAATGTCCCATGCAACCACAAGACCAACTGAAAAGTAAACATTCGACTTGCAGCCGCTCAACAAGTCGGCTCATGGTTTTGTGTTATGCTGCAGTGGTCAAACAGATGAGCAATAACTCCACCACTAGAAGTGAACGTGGAAATAATAATGGCCCCGCTCTGCGCGGCAGCTATTAGTGTGGAGGGTTGCAAAATACTGGGATTATTCAAACTTTCCAAGGAGTTACACGGAAATTAACTGTATTTAGCTTGTTATATACAACAAAACAACATTTTCTTATAAATAATGACATTCAGGACTTAATCCATTTGTGAGCACGTGTCCGTTTGTGCCCATTGGGACCGAACTCCCCTGTGCGCATCGATCTCTGGACGACTTTACATGTCCCCCCCTTGCTGGGGCGACACTTAATGGCTAGAATGAGCTTTTGATTGAAAAGGAATTATTGTAAATATTGCGCACACGTGTGTAGAACAGGTTTGGTTGCTGCTCTTTCCACAGCAGCACACCTCTCCTCTGAAGATGCTCCCCTCGTGTTACGTTGTGACGCCCTGTAGTCGCTGCGGTTCACTGCCCCTCAGTGTCCACAGGTCCATAATACCTGGATGTTGATCCGTCTCCTCCAGTGTGCCGGACAACTACACCTGCCGCAGGAATCTGGAACACGTGGAGGCGCTGCAGGAGAACCCGGTGAACCCCAGCCAGGTCGTCATTGGCTACGGACGAGGTCTCATGGTCGTATGGGATCTGAAGAAACAGCGCGCCATCCAGCACATCCCCGGCACACAGGTAGGTGCCCTGCAGCCCAATGCAAGGCCCGGACACCTGTGCAGAATAAACCCTAATCCTTTGTGGTCTTCTCAATGTATCCGTAGCAACTGGAGAGCGTGTGGTGGACCGAGGACGGAGGCTACCTTCTCAGTTCGCACAATGATGGCAGTTACTGTAGATGGACAATGGGCAGCAAGGATGTGGACGAGGAAGATGTGAAATCCGACATTCCTTATGGTGAGGACTGCGCATTCTTTAATCCTAACTGGCTTTTTACGTTTCGCTTCTGGAGCCTGACGATGACTCGTCTTTTATCCCTGCAGGACATTTCCCCTGTAAGGCCATTTCGAAAATAGTTCAGTTATCTACAGAAGAAGGGTGAGTCCTTCAGTCATTTACTCAGTGAAAGGGTAACCTGCTAATGTTTAACTTTGTTTCCCAGATTTTACACAACCTATTGTTACACATTAATCTCTGTGCAAACTGTGTGTGTGTGTGCGTGTGTGTGTGTGTGCGTGTGCGCGCACTAGGCCTCCGTTCCTGCTGTTCAGCGGTGGTATGCCCCGGGCCAGCTACGGGGACAGACACTGCATCACAGTGATCCACGGGAAGACACACGTGGCTCTGGACTTCACCTCCAGGATCATCGACTTCTTCGCCATCAGGGGTGGACCACAGCACACAGGCAAGCAACACACACACACACACACACACACACACACACGTATGTATGCTCATACACTGCAAATGAACGCTACATCTCTCTTCTGCTCCGGTCTGGACTGCAGGGGACCCCAGTGCGCTGGTGGTCCTGGTGGAGGAGGAGCTGGTAGTGATCGACCTGCAGACGGAGGGCTGGCCGGTCATCCAGACGCCGTACCTGGTTCCCCTCCACAGCTCCGCCATCACCTGCTCGCACCACGTCTCCGCCATCCCCCTCAAGCTGTGGGAGCGCGTCCTCGCCGCGGGGAACATGCAGAGCACGCACTACTCCAAAAAGGTAAGCGCTGAGCAGATGTTACCTCTGGAAATATGAAATGTGGATCTTGGATTATATCTAAGAAAATTGATTTTTGTCATTTTTATTAGTTTATTTGCCTTCCCTTTGCATTTCCCGTTACTATTATTTCTCACTGCTTTTGTCATGTCACATCATGCTTTTGTCTCATGTTTCAATAAAATGTTGTCCCCTATAAGCATTAATTGTTCAAACCCTAGACTGTGATTACTTACTTACTACTTATGTGATGTTACGTTTTTCCTCCAGTTAATCAAGCTAGAGATGAGTTATTTACCATCGTCTCAATAAAGTCTATCTTTCCCACTTATTCGATTTTGAACAAAGCAACTGGTTGGAGAATGACATGGGTGCAGATCAAAGGACTTGATGATTCTCAGCGCTGCTCACTTCTGTGCTGCGTGAATCTGCAGAACATCAGATCACGTCTCACGTCTTGCATACTGCAAACTAGAGCCACACCCCCTTTTCAAATGTCTCCATCTAATAATCAAAAAGCATTGCAGGGTGAATTTAATGTACTTTGTTTCCTGTGGGATCACAGTGATGTCGTCACATAAAATGCACAACATGCGCTCAGTTAAGCGATCTACCAAAAGTACATTTTTGTCCAAAAAATATATGCAGCTGATCAATCCAGAGTACTACTAGGCTGCCTTTTAGAAGTGGTTCTAAAGAAATAGTACCTGGTAATGATGGAAAACCATAAAAGAGCGAGCAGAGTGTGGCAGCGTCTGTGGGAACGTAGAATAACTGTGTGTTCAGAGCTGTTCATCATGTATGGTATGCTGCGTCCCGAATGCGGACACATTCCTTCAGCTCTGGTTGGACAGGATGACGTTAGGTTGGTATTATTGTTAAACTTTTCATTTCCCCTCTCTCTTTGCAGCCATGGCCAATAACGGGAGGACAGAACCTGGGCCCAGACCCTCCTCAGAGAGACCTGCTGCTCACCGGGTCCGTTCTCAACTCTATCTATTGGTCTCTGTGACACATTTCCCAGAAATATTTCAAACAAATATCCTCTGTGTGTGTGCGCGTGTGTGTAGGCATGAGGATGGGACGGTGCGCTTCTGGGACGCATCCGGGGTCTGTCTGTATCCCTCGTATAAGCTGAGCACCGCTGGAGTGTTCCACACAGACGCCGACCCCAATGACAACATGAACCAAGGCACCGAAGGAGAGTGGCCCCCCTTCAGAAAGGTGTGTGTGTGTGTGTGTGTGTGTGTGACGAGCACTACCTGCTGGTGAAGAAGCTTTAAACTACAGTTTTAAGGTCAATAATGAACTGTGTTGACGTGGAAAGATTATTCATCTTTATGAGCGTAGACTTAAAAGTGTGCTTCCTCACAGTATGGGTTGGTTTAAAGCATAAATAAACGCTAGTAAAAGTGTTATTTGTCAGTTAAGTGTGCACCAAAACATCTGTGGAGTTCAATGGAGGGTTTTACACGACCACTACCGCTATTTTTAAAAGGAAGATTTTGAGAGAATGAATCAGATTGAAGAGCTTTTGTTTGTTGGAAACATCGGCGGCCTATAAGGGCGCGCAGAAGGCCTCCGATTCATGGAGGGAGATCTGCACAAACGTCAGAGCAAATAAACGCATTCTCTTGGTCGCCTTCAACAAAAAATCTCTCCTCTTGCTGGCGGTGAATTGCTCTGCAACACGCGCAGCCCTTTTAGAACCAAGAATTGAAACGAGTCCATCGACACGCCGCAGTTGCAGAAGCACGCAGTGCCTTCACCCTGATGATGTCATCACAGGGACTTGTAACGAAAGGTCTTAGATCATAGCTTGACTCATAGTAACAGCTTGAACTCGGATCATGACGCTGACGTGGGCATTATTATTATTATTATTATTTTATCACGCATGCACTTATTAGAAGTCGCTTTGGATAGAAGCGTCCGCTAAATGACATGTAATGTAATTACATGTTTCTTTTCTTTTTTTTCCAGGTAGGCTGTTTCGACCCCTACAGTGACGACCCACGGCTCGGCGTGCAGAAGATCCATCTTTGTAAATACAGCGGTTACCTGACTGTAGCTGGCACAGCTGGACAGGTGAGATGAGTGTCCTAAAGATGCATGCATATAGGTCGAAAGGGACAAACCATCAGTTAACCATGATTTCCATTAGTCGTGAGAACATTGTTGTCGCCGTACTATGACTCAGACGTGCTCAGGGATGGAATGGTGGACTCCAAGGATGACGTCGCTGATTACCCTTCCGCTCACTCCTCCCGCTGCGGGAACCGCGGGGTGGACGAGCCAAGTCAGCCGCCATCCGCGCCGCAATCCCGCTTCTCTGAGCCCAAATAGTTCTTTTTGGCTCTGCGGCTGAAGTTACCGTCTGCCTGAGAAGTACTGAGGCCTTCGGCTGACGTAAAGATAGATAATAACTGCAGACTCTGCGGCTAACAAGGGGCTGCCACATTCTCAGCGTCTAACTTGAGGAATCCAGCATGTTAATAAGCCATGAAATAAACTGTTCTACAAACGAGGAGACAAATATCAACTCAACTGACTGTGATTTACACAAATATTCAGTTGACGGTTTCATAAAGCATGAGCGCTCAGTTTGATGCACTCTCTGCGTTATGGTACATAAGTGTTTATTGTAAACTTCCCTCTTTCAAGCTGTGCTCAGTCCCTCTGAATCCCGCCCTTGTCTCTCCAGATCCTGGTGCTGGAGCTGAACGACGAGGCGGCGGAGCAGACGGTGGAGGCTAAAGTCGTGGATCTGCTGCAGGGCCAAGAGGGCTTCCGCTGGAAGGTACTGACGGCTGTTGCGACTTCATCATTCCAATGCTTTCACCCATCGCTCCCTGCCCTGTGGAGCGGCCCAATCAGCATGTTGGTGGTGTTCCCCGGCGCTCAGGGCCACACGCAGCTGGACGTGCGAGAGGAGCCGGTGCTGTTCCCCCCGGGCTTCCAGCCTTTCGCTCTGGTCCAGTGCCAGCCCCCCGCCGTGGTCACCGCCCTCACCCTGCACTCTGAGTGGAAGCTGGTGGCCTTTGGCACCAGCCACGGCTTCGGCCTCTACGACTACCAGCAGAAGAACAATGTCCTCATCAAGTAAGCAAACACGGAGGAAGAGCTCGGGTAGGAGGTACCTCCACTTCATGTTCAAAGTAGCCGCACAGCTCCAGTTCAGTCTCTGTGACAGGGACATAAAGACCAGCTACATGTCTTTGCCGGGGAGCACGGTTGCGCAACCCTTTTTCCCATAGAGGAGGCTAAAATGAAAAAACACATCCTATTCCCCCAAATCTCTCATTTCAAACAACATGAAGGTTTTCATTTGTACATCTGTGTTGATCAGAAAAGATCACGGTCATGCATGTGTCACCTCAGTATTCTTCCAATCGTAGGTGCACCTTGAACCCCAGTGACCAGCTGGCCATGGAGGGTCCTCTGTCCAGAGTGAAGAGCATCAAAAAGTCCCTGCGACAGTCCTTCAGGAGGATCCGACGCAGCCGGGTCTCGCTAAGGAAACATCACGTCAACAACGCAGCCAAGGTCCGCTCGGTGCATTTGGCATTTGGTACTGAGGCAGGACGTGACCTGCCCTGCATTTCCATTCCTCATCGCCCCCTTCTCCCCAACTAGCTCCAGGACGCCAACGCTCGGCTGGAGGCCGAGCTGGCAGAGATGGAGATCGCTCCGGTCCAGAGGAAGATCGAGGCGCGCTCCTCAGACGACTCGTTCACCGGCCTCGTGCGGACGATCTACTTCGCAGACACCTTCCTCGCAGACAGTGAGTCCCACCAGGGCACAAACCCCCACTGTGGGACTCCTCTGGTTGTGTAGAATTCTCTGAAAAGGCTTTTCACTTGATTTATTCCCTCAGTAAACATTGCAAAGGTTCGCTAGATTCAAGTCTTCAATACTGCATGATGTTAATTTAGTGAATTATGGCCCATTTAGAACCACATAAGTCTGTAGGTCACTGCGCATTCCAAATATGCTAACTTCATTCATTTCATTTTGTATTGCCCAAAATCGCATAATTACAAATTTGCCTCAGAGGGCTTTACAGTCTGTACACATGAGACATCCTCTGTCCCGAAACCCACCATCGGCAAAGGAAAAACTCCCTAAAACATGAAAAACTCTTCCATGAGGGAAAAAAGGAAAGAAACCTCAGTGAGAACGTCAGAGGAGGATCCGTCCCCGGGATGGACAGACTACAATGGATGCCATGTGTACAGAATGAACAATGTGGAAGATGTACAATACATTCAAAAGCACAAAAAACTCTGTGCATTAATAAAACGTGGATTATGGTAGAACGAGAGCGTGAGAGAGGAGCTCTGTGTGTCCTAAGAATTCCCCCGGCATTCTAAGCCTATAGCAGCTTAACTAAGGGCTGGTCCGGACTAACCTGAGCCAGCCCTAACTATAGGCACAATCAAAGAGGAACGATTTAAGTTTTACTTTAAAAGAGCTGAATCTGCCCCCGGACTGAAAGTGGAACCTGGTTCCACAAAAGAGTTAATTGGTAGAAAATAAAATAGGGTGATGGCCGTAATCCAAAATGCTGGCTTCAAAAGGCTTCGAAACCACAGTCCGCGTTTTGATGACCACACCCACTTGTTATATAGAGTCTATGGTCACAACGTACATGCAGCGTACCTCCCGGGTTTCTCATGCGTCTCCTCATTCTCCCGCAGGTTCACATAACACGCCGTCGCTATGGGCGGGGACCAACGGCGGCTGCGTGTTTGCTTACATGCTCCGCCTTCCTGCCGCAGAGCGGAGAGCGGACGAACCGGTCACCGCACTGCCAGGTGAGAAACCCTCGCTTGTTTTTAGGGTGGACTGCTTTCTCGCGCTTTGCACCCTCCCTTTGCCTTCTTCCCCCTCGTTTACGTTTCCTCTTTTATTTCCAGCGAAGGAGATTCAGCTCATGCACCGGGCCCCCGTGGTTGGCATCTTGGTGCTGGACGGTCACGGGGCTCCACTCCCCGAGCCCCTGGAGGTGGCCCATGACCTGGCCCGCTCGCCCGACATGCAGGGCTCACACCATCTTGTGGTCATATCTGAGGAGCAGTTTAAGGTCAGGATTACACACACAAATACACACACACACTCTCATACACAAGAAACACTCATTATCACCTGCTACGTTCTCATGGGCCAATCCACCCCCGATATGCTGACCGCAGTAACATTAAACCATTCACTTAGTTTGTACCGCAGTGGAAGATTCTCTGAACATGGATCATGTACCATCTCTATCGCCGAGTTACAAACTGTCAATGATGAACATAATCAAGTTATTAACAACCTGCAAACGCCTTAAATCTTGTTATTTGAGTCTAAGCTGTCAAACTACTCGGGCATTAAGTAGTGCTCAGTTCTGACCTCTGACCTCTTCAGGTTTTCGGCCTGCCGAAGGTGAGCGCGAAGACGAAGCTCAAGCTGACGGCCATGGACGGCTCCCGGGTGCGGCGGGTGGGCGTGGCCTGGTTCGGCAGCAGCCGGTCGGAGGACTACGGCGAGAGCGGCCTGGTGGTCCTGACCAACCAGGGCGACGTCCACGTGGTGTCGCTGCCGACGGTCAAGATGCAGGTCCACTACCCCTGTGTGCGGCGAGAGGACGTCAGCGGCATCGCTTCCTGCGTCTTCACCAAGCACGGCCAGGGTACGGCGCCACGAGCGGCCGCTAGCCAGAGCAGGGACTCACAAACCGCTGCTGTGCAGATGTGGAAGACCCAGAAACGCTGACCAATCAGAGCAGATGTGTTTTGTAGCGATGCAGGAATATTCTTCTCTGGTCAGGGAAAGAATGTGAACTAGAACTCAGGATTTCTAATTATACTTGTGACTTTTCCCAAACGCATGCTTTAGTTCTTTGCAGTTCCGCTAAATCAAGGAATCATGAGACGATGACACTCAGCGCCCCCCCCCCCCCTCTCCCATAGCACATGACACCAAAGTGTCACTTCTCAGTCAGAAGTGGTTATTTTTGTGTGAGGTAGTTGGGCCGGTCTGCTGGTTGCTGTGTGTGTTTATGATGGCTGACTTTAGACCCGTCCGTGTGTCCTCCTCGTCCCTCAGGCTTCTACCTGATCTCTCCCTCTGAGTTTGAGCGCTTCTCCCTGTCTGCCCGGTGCCTGGTGGAGCCCCGCTGTCTGGTGGAGGCTCCGACCGACTCCTCCACCCAACGTGGGTCGCTGCTCGATGGCGCTTCATCTGCTCACAGGTAACACATCTGGATTTTTCCTCTGATTTAAAAGTTCCTTTCAGTACCCGTGACCTTTTTCTTTCCTTTTTTTTAATCCTTCTAGAATTACCAAACAGGAGAGCGAGGATGCAGGTAAAATGTCTGCCTGGCACCTGTATGCTAAAAAGCCCAGCATCATTCTCCATCATGCATGTTGAGCACTCGCACACAGACACACACTCACTGACTGTGCTGACGTGTCCTCTGCCTGCTGCCTGTGTGTTCCAGAAAGTGCAGCTAGACGTGTAATGGAGCATGCTTTGCTGAATGACGAGCGTGAGTACTGGGGAGACAGAACTCAAGTAGTGAAATGATGCAGAAGACTCTTCGCTTTCTGTATTTCAGACGCGTCACCAGAAGACAACTTTAAAAAACGTTAATCCGGTTTCAAAATTCTTCATTGTGTGACTATTTTTACACACAAGGAACTTGACATGAATCAGAAAATACTGTCAACAAAGACACAAATTCTCCTGTTTTCATAAATAAATACAGTTGGGCTGTTGATAAAATGGACCCACCCCTCTGTAAATACCTTCAGAACAGGGATGGAAAAGTCCAGTTTTCAGAGTCTAAGGAAAAAACAATTGTACACAAAAAAGCTCAAGTTCAAAACAATAAGATCTCAATGTGAAACTTGAGTAGCTAAACAAACAGCTGTGCATTGTGGGTGTTTTTGAAGGGAGGGCTTGTGATTGGTGGATTGACTCTGTCCCGCATGTTCCATGAGCTGCTTCTCCTAACGGGTCTGTCAGCTTCCTGAAGCAGTCACCTGTTAACCCGACCTCCTCCCAATGCATGATTTGAGTAACACGCCCCTGAGCCCAGGGTGTCACATGTCAGCGGCCCGTGTGAAGTGCAGACCACGCTGGTCAGTTACCCTCCTCTTTTGTCCTCCTGCAGAAGTACTTCAGGAGATCCAGAAGTCGCTGGAAGGAGATCACACGTAAGTATTCTCCATCACTGACTGATAACGCCTGACCACACGTATTACTGGGTGACTGGCTGTGGTCCCAGAGTAGCCCAAAGTCTCCAAGGCAGCGACCGCCTGTCCACCACCAACAACACCATCCGGCCTAAATATTAGATAAACATTTATTCATTGCTTCAGGACGCAAAGAGGATACCAACAAATGTCTTTCTAATGATCTAATTGTGATCATTGTCTACTATTAAGTGACATGGGGTTGAATATGAAGCCGTTCATTAACAGGACTGTGATGTCATCGATATGCAAAGACTGCCGCCCCCTGCTGGTACGGGGAGCTACTGCCTCTCCGACCGCACTAGTGTGCGCAGTACTAACGTGCTGTGTGTTGGCCGCAGGTCGTTCCTGGAGAATAATGTGAAGAACGCCGTGGCTTGAGGCGTCCGCTGACACTTGAGGTGAGACTCGTGGGGCGCCGCAAACTTCTGACCTGCTGGTTGTGGGAAGCGACCTTCTTAAACTGTTCTGGAACCTGTTGTCTCCTCAGAGTGAACTGACAACGCATGAAGCGCTGCACTCGCCTCCTGCTCACCAACGCAACCACTACTGCCCCCCCCCCCCCCCCCCCCCTCCTCACCTCAGTGACTGACCTCCCCACTCCAAGCTCCCACGAGACCCCCCCCCCCCCCCCCCCCCCACCGTGGAGAGACAGTGGATGGCTCACTCCCTGTGCGGATGGAGGGGCGACAGAACAGACACCACTTGTGCCTAAAGACTGTACCCAATCAATCACAGCGGCCGTTACCCCCCCGAAGCCACTTGACATGTGACAGGATCGAACCAGCATCTCCCATCTGCCCCCCCCCCCCTACTCCACACAGCCTTCACCACCAGCGGCCTTCTCACGGGGCCCCGGCTCTGTGCGGTCCCAGCGGCCTTCTTCCGCCCACGTGGACGCTGCTGGAAGGAGGATTTTATTAATGTTTGAAAATATTTTATAGCTTGAATTCTACACGATTTGTGCCTACTTTTTAATTTATAAGAGCAATACTGTGGAAGCCCATTTCTGCCGGGAAAAGGAAAAATGAACCTAGCAGTAAAACATGATTAATATTACAACTAATTGACCGTACTATGACATTATGGGCTGAATTGTAGAATCAAAATACTTTATTTGATTCGACATGAAAAACTAAGTCATTAAGTAAATTAATGACAGAAAATGTATCTAAATTGTTTTTTTTACACAAATTTCAGGAAACTGTTTGAATTTAAAGTTTGTTTTACTGTACCTTGGTATGTCAATAGCTTGTCTCATCTTTGCTATTTTAACATTTAAATGAGCTTCCATAGTATTCAAACTCTCACGTTGTCAATGATGCCTAAAAAAGATACGCAAGTTGTTTAATGGAAGCCGTGCTGGTGTGAAAATGTTTTCAGTCATTACGGTTGATGCCCCGCCCCCCCCCCCCCCCCGTCCACTCTATACCCTGTAACCTGCCACAGGTACGCCGTCACTACTGCGGAGCTCACAGTGCTGTACTATTGGGGGGAGGGCAGCTTTCTATGGGGTCTGATTTTTAATTATTTTTTATGTAAACCGTTTTTATATCCCAGCAATGAATGATGTAATTTAGGAATGTAACTAAGCTATTGTAGTGAAATGTTAATATATACAGTATGTATGGGACTCAGTCTGTACCTGTGGGCCTGTTGTGACTTGGGTTGGCTGCTATTTAGATCGTACAAGGAAATATTTTGGTACTGTGTCTCACAACGCTGGGTGTTTAGCATCAGCCTAGAATATATTTTTGTAGTGAACTGATTAAGAACCCCTGTTTTTTTTTTTTTTTTTTTTTTTACTTCACACTACAGTTTTCTTGTGGATGATTATTACATGTTTTCTTTCCCCCAAGAAACCAATGCGTCTGTTTTTATTTCCACACGTGATCCCTGTCTGCTGTCGGTTTAGATTACAAGGCCTTCATTTTACCTCCACTGATTATATTCCAGAACTCTTCTCTTTAATTTTTCCCCTCTTCCGGTCCAGCCTCGTTATCGGGGCCGAGGTATCTCCAGTGAAGTGGATCGGTCGTCATACATGCGGAGCAAAGCGTTTTGATCATCCATTACAGAGCGCGGCGCTTTGTCCACTGGCGGCTCCGCTGTAACCGGAGCGCTCGGAGGACGCGGCTAACAGCCACCGCTTTGTTCTGTGATGACGCTGTTTGTCCTTTGGAAGCTGAAGACGGGTAACGGGGCCCGGGTGGGACTTGGGCATTGAGGTGGATGTGCTACGACGTCAGCAGGTTCCAGTTCGCCCAACTAAGCTCTGAATGCTTTAGTGTTCAGTTCCTGGCGTTATGTAACACATAGATGCAGTCAGGCGAAACAAAAAAACAGTAGCACATTCTTGCGGTGTATTTACTGAATTTGTATCAGAATGACTGTCAACCGCAGCAACAAAAGTAGATGTCGGAACAGATCAAACGGTCGACCTCTTTCCGTGCAACTGACTGAGCACCGAGCAGAGTCCACCTGCTCGTGTCCCCACAGAGTTTATCTCCACATGAAGTTTGATCTCATCAGTCAGAGTTTCTGCGACGGGACATCCCGGCCCACATCGTGCTGGAGGAGCCTCCGTGAAGGTCTCAAAGTGCCAATAGTGTTCCAGTAACAAACGCAAAAAAAACATTAAAATCAAGCCAAATGTATGGATGGTACTGGCATGCACCGCCGTTGCCATAGCAACATTTGTTTAGCATAACGTTAAACCATTGAATTGAACCTTAAGGAGCCTTTTCCTGCTGCACAAAGAAGCAGTGACCACCAGGTTTTAATTTAACGGTAACAACAACCGTTGTCTGTAACCTGCAGTAGTTTAACCCACATCGCACGCCAACAGGATGCATCATGTAGTTGGACTTTGTTCTCCGGTTGTACATACAGGGTTCCGAGCTTTAATAGAGCACAAAAACAAATATTCAGGATCAGGAAACATTTAGTTACCAAAATATGCCAAACATACAAGGAATTTGTCTTGGCGGTTAGTGCGCGACAGTAGACAGACAAGACAACAGTGCACAAGTAATAAAATAAAGTAAAATGAAATGCTAATGCAATGGGTTAGTAGAATAAGGCTATGGGTTAGTATAAAACAAGGGAATAAAAGTTAAAGTTTTTAAATATTAAAAAAGTTAAAAAGAAAAATATTAACGAACAAGTAACAAAGTGACGACAAAGTGATGAATTGCAGTTAGTGGGATGTGCAGTATGAGGGGGAGTGACCGGTGGAGTGTTATAGTCAGGCAGTGGGGGACCGGCTCTGTTGATGAGCCCGACTGCCGTCGGGAAGAAACTGTTGGTGTGGCGGGAGGTCGTAGTCCTGATGGACCTCAGCCTCCTGCCAGATGGAAGGGGCACAAACAGCTTTTGTCCGGGGTGAGAGGGGTCGGCCACCATCTTTTTAGCTCGCTTCAGAGATTGTAGATGTGTTGTGGAAAGTACAGTTACGTCAGCAGCACCTTATATTTTCTGGAACGCAGAGCAAATCATAAAATGCCCTTTTTTCTATCGGCAAACTAAAATTGGTGGCCGCAGAAATTGAGAGGAAACGGCCGAGCAATGAAGCCCTTCTCTTTCTCCCCCCCCCCCCCCCCCCCGCTTCTCCATCACTACCTATTGTTGATCGCCCCCAAGCGGCACCTCTCACCTTTCCTCCCCAGCATTCACCAGCTGGCCACATGAACGCAGCAGAGCCGTGTGACCAGAGCTGTATTATTCAGAAGGCAACTTGTGTCGGCGTGTGCACGTCGATGCACGCCAGCTCCCCTTTTGTCAACGGGGGGCATTGTGTGAGTGCATGAACCACACGCAACCTTGGGGGGGGGGGTATTGAATATTTTGCTCCGTGCCTCCCTGGTAAATGTTTGGTGGGTGGGATATTGGTGTGTATCTTCATGAGCATGGCTGCATGTTTGTATCACAGCTGTTGAGGACACGCCGGAGCACTTCGCAGCCCCCCCAGACATCTGGGTTTCACCTGAGAAGCCTGGTAAGCTACATTACGCTGAAATGAGCTGTCACTGCTTACCTCCCCCAGGGTGCACAGGCTATACAACTACATTTAGGCGGATCTAAAGATAGCCTACCACTCAGGTTTAACCTGCCGATAAAAGCTGTTGTCTACTCTTCAAAAGGAAGAGGAGAGTCTTTTTCCTCCAGCGTAGAAAAGGGTCATCGCCACTTTTGTGTTGTTTGTCTTGTTAGGGATGCGTTGCTGCCCTGAAACACAATAACAGAAAGCAAACCAGGTCAGTGATTGCTAAACTGGGTCTGACCTGGGTGTCTTTAGCGTCAGAACAAGGATCAGCGACTTAAAGTGTGCAACCCGGTCTAGATGTTGAAAGGTTGAGTTAAGGAGCTGGTTTCACTGAGTTTGACAGACATGTTACTCAACTTACAGCCTGCAATTGTTCATTTTATCGAGTGCGCGTCTACCAACGTACAATATCTAACACATAAAATAAAGCATAACAAGATATAAAGACAATTCATGAATCTTTCTTAGGTTATTTCAATACTGAAGAATTGATAGCATGTCACCGGTCAAGTCACAAGGTAAAACAAATGCCACAAAGCCGAAGGTGGCAGCAGCCAGAAAAGGTTATCAGCGGACAAATGTGACACAGGACGCCCCTCAGTCTCCCTCCGAGCCGCCTAATAGGAGACATAAAGGAAGCCTGAATTCACCAACGCTGAACAATAGAAAGACGGATGCAGGTCAGAGTAAAAAAAAAGGTACAGAACCAAAAGAAGTTGGGAGCAGACTAGGAAACGGAAAAACTCTAAATGACAGAACACAACTTCAACATGACAAACGTAGCAAGACAGGCAAAACCACCAAACTCGAGCATCTGCCAAAAAGAGCCCTGACTGAGGGTGGGAGGATCACCAAGAAGCTCCCCACCCAACCGGGAAACCAGAGAAGGGACAACGTGACCGAGGAGGAAGAATCAGCGAGTGACACAGGAAGCTCAGCAGAGGTGACGGTGGAGGAAACTAGCAACGACGAGAAAGAGGAGGAGCGGAGAAGTAATGAAGAGCCATCTGAGTCACATGGAAGTGAGGAGAGCAGTGAGGAAGAGGCTGAGGCATCAGGTACAGAACCGATGGCAAATGAGGAATCGGACAAAGGGCTTTCAGAGGAGGCTAAATCAAGGAGGGAAGCGGACACGTCTGGTGAAGAGGAAGAGTTAAACAAGAAGGACGTTGAAGTATCTGAGGCGGTCAGCAGTGATGTGAGTGGAGACGAGGTGATAACCCAGGAGGACGCCCTTAAAAAGCCAACAGCTGGCAAAGCCTGGAGACGACGCGGAAAGACTCAACGTTCCTCGGAGCCTGGACAAGGATCGAAAGACAAGATGTTTAAAAAAACAAAGGCTGACAAGCAGGAAGAGAAGGCAGAGAAACAGAAAGCCAAAGCAGAGAAGCAGAGGTTAGAAAAGGAAGCCAAACAAAAAGCCAAGGAAGAAAAAAAAAACAGGAAAAAAACACAAAAAGAGGACAAACACACTTCTGCAAAAGAGAAGGTTAATCCAGCAAAAGACCTTTGTATTAACCACGTTGACACAGTAAAAGGCAAGAGCCTAAAAGGAAAAATCAAAGAGGAAGAGGATTCTGTAGAAGCTGATCCAGATGTCGAAGAGGAGGAGACTGAACCAACATTGACCAAAGCCTTCAAAGGCCAGAACCGGATTATGCTTCTCAAAACCAAAGGTAAAGGCCTCAAAGCAATTCCGGAGCCAGAGGAGCGGTCGGTCGCTGAAGCTGTCGCCAAAGGTCGGCCACAGAGTTTGCTCTTGGGGAAGGTCAAGATGGCGTCTCTCCGGCAGAAAGCAAATAAGGTGTTGGAAAAGGCTGACGAAGAAACATCAGAGAGCGAGGCCATTACTGGGGAATCTGGCAAACCCAAGGAACGTTTGATAGCAAGGAAAAAAAGTGCATCCACTCTTCGCCGAGTTTCAGGTTGGATTCAAAAAAACATGCCCCATGGATTTAACATGAGAATGAAGATTTCTGCTTGGACTAAAGCCATAGGAGTCTCCCACTGGTTATCCTTTCGGACTATAAAGCAGAAGCATGTGCCCAGGAAATCAGAAAAAAAGGGTAATATCTTCAAACATCGAATGGTTATGAGAGTGGCCAGTAAAACTAGTCTGGCCAGCAAGAAAAACAGGGGCCCCTCGGCAGACATAACGGGCAAAGAGAATGCCAGCCTCAAAGGAAAGGCGGGAGAAGAAGGGGAAGACGTAGTCCCAGCTGGGGAGAAAGAAGTAGAGGCCAAATACGCAGTGGTACTTCCCAGGATGAACAAACTGCCCAAGGCAAAGATGGCCGAGGTTCCCCATGCAGCTCCTGGACCTTCTACTATACCAACAGGAGAACCCACCGTGCCACAGCCAAAACCCCCTAAACCAGGTGCCAGGCTTGTTCTCCCTGTAAAACCAGATCTCAGCCTTCTGAAGTCCATCAAGAAATCCTTGCCTGGGGACTTAACAGCAGCTGCAGACTTGGCAGAAAGGAGCCCTGGGTCCAGTAGTAAACTGGAGGGATCGTCCGCCATTGGAGATGTAAAGAGGAACGCCACCCTCAAAAATCAAGATGGAGTCAGTGTGCTACAGGCTGCAAGAGGGAAACTGAAAACCTCCCAGATCAACCTGACAAAGATGGCCTTGCCAGGTGGAGCAGTAAGTGGTGGGGTGACTCAAGCCAATAGGCCAAACCCAGAGAGAGAGGCTACAACTGGGATACCCAGGTCCACAACTCAGCTGTTCCCAAAGGGGGAGGCAAGTGCTGCAACGTCAGGTGTCCGGTCCTTGTATGAAGAAGAGGCAGACAGAGAAGTGGCCCAGCTGATGGGTGAGGGGGGGATTTATACGATCCCCCAACCAGAGGTGCACTGGGCTGGTAACCCACAGATGAGTGGAGACCCTCAGGTATGTGTCACAATATTGGTGGTAGATAGTTATGAGTACATCACAGCACTCTGTCACCTAAAAAAAAAAGTAAAGACATGACTATAAGTGGAACGTGACAAAATATAGTTGGATGAGTGTGACCCAACGATTCTTTCAAGGTCAATCATCTGTCTTTGCGGTCTGTGGGATCAGGACTGGCTGCGTGCAGAGAACCTGTTGCCCCACCAGACAGTGGAGAAGTTAACAAAGTGGACAGTCTATGACGATGGGGGCCAGGCCAGCACCGTTCCTGCCCACAACGGCAGGGGCCCCTGGGAATCAGAGGACCCTACGCAGGAGATGCTGGAGTGTCGACTGGTCAGCACACAGGTATTGACACGGCATGTCATGTTACAAACACCATACTGACAATCTAGCTATTCGGAGGGCGTGTTGAGATTTAACCAAAAGCAAACTTAAGTCTAGCTTCACCCACCCCCATTTACCACAGGATTGATAGCAGTTCATATTTGTTTACCACAAAGAGGTCATCAAATCCCTTAAAAGACATCATCTTTAGCTGCCTAGCAATGTATGCATTGCTCAGACTCTGGCTGACAGAGAATCTTTGATCTCTCTGTTACTGCCCTTTCAAAATTTGGGAGATTTAAGTATTCCATGCTAAAAATCCTTGGTTTAAACCAGGGGTCTCAAACTCAATTGGTCCGACCGGCGAACGGTTGACGTGGGGGGTGGCACGGCTGATACTTTTCAAAGAATTTGTTTGTGTTTGCTTGTTTTCCATGCAATGTCACTCTGCTTTCACTCTAACAACATCCCTCAAGCTTTAATTTAGTTATAGTTCATTTCAAAGACAAAAATAACTCGTCAACCTGTGACCGAGGGTTTACAACAGCTTGAGCTTGGATAAATAACCTTTGTTTTGCTTCATTTATGTTTCCTTTATATTAATCAGTTGTTGAAGCAGGCTCATATTTGTAATTCCTTCTGTTCAGTGTCATAGGTCCATTTGCTCATATTTCATTATGAGACACCTCTTTTTGCCTCATTAAATAGTTTTACTGCATTATGCTTCAAACACTTCCTTTATTGATTGTAAATTAAAAGCTTTCTGGCGTTTGAGTTGACTCAATCTCTTGTTTTACCAAAACATTACTGCCATGTATTTGGCCTTAATGCAGCAATAACAGTCCTCCGACGAGGTCTGCTGAGGTAGACTACATAAAAAGTACCGGCCTGGTTGGATTATATTGGTAGGCAGGCCCATACAGTATGAGTTGTCTTTGTTGATGTAATGATGTAATGATGAAGGACGTCACTCCCAGCAGTGCCAGCTACCCTTGTGAGTATCTGTTACTATAGTATTAAATCCAACTAGTTCTGGGAACTCGTCTCCAAGGCGGACAGTGAACAACAGGAAACAAAAACCTGGACCACAGTTTTTGGAAACCGGAGCTCCTGGTAGGGACCATTGACACAACAAAAAGCCAAATGGTCCATACTTGTCCAGATAACAGGAAGACAGTCGTTCTGTCCGGCACAGGTCGCTTCGCTGCGGCCTGGCAATCAGCAGGTAATTGTTATAGCATTCTAGCCTTGGTGAGCCGCAGTAAAAACGTCTCGATCGGATTTCTCGAAGTTGCATTTTCTCACAAAAACCATAGAGATAAATATTACCTCCATTGCAGAAAGGTTGCACTATTGCTGTCTCATGTCTAAGATTTGGAATGTCGGCATATCTGTTCTACTTCGTCACTCACAGCCGGTGTGCACACAAAAGAATCAGGGATTAACGACTGCTGTTTTATTTATTTCCTGCTCTGAGCCGACACAATGGAGCATAATACACACACACCACACCGCTATGAGATTGCAGTATATCAGCTATCACACAGCTGCGAGTGGATTGGTTACCCACTGTGAAAAGGTTGTGGGTAGACCCGGCCATTAGCAGAGGGGAAGCAACAAAACCCATCTTCAACCATTACAGGCTCATTTGCTTTTAATTCAATGTTAGCCAGGCCAGAAGATGGCTGTGGAGAGAAGGTAAGGGTGGAGGCGTCTGTCAAGGGATGCTCCAGATGAACACTGGTGGTACTTGATACCAACTCATAGCCTCAGTGCTTCTCATATCTGTGTCCTTTTTCCAGGTGGTGATGCCTGGCTGCAAAAGAGCAATCGAGGTGGATGAGGTGGAGGATCTCTCCCAGCTGGAGTGAGTTATCTCCCTTTGCCTCCCTTGCAGCCCCCCCCCCCCCCCACAGGTTACCTAAAGTCCAAATTTGTTTGTCTCCTGTTGTCAGGGAGGTGTGTGAGAGCTCTGTGCTGCTGAATCTGAAGAAGCGGTTCCACCGTGACTGTATTTATGTGAGCTGCATTCCTGATCTCGCACTATCATCTTGGTTTTTTTTTTCAGAAACAGATTCTCATTCATTTTATTTGGGTGACATTTTCCCAACACTGCATCCGGTAATGATTTGCAGTCATCACAAACCTTGACGTTTTTTAAGAGTAATGCTAACGCTAATGTGGCGGTGAACATCTTGTGAGATCACAACAATCAAAGAATATGAAGAATATTGCGATAACACAACTCAAAATCTATCACAATGGCAGACACGTAACAGTACCTGTGGCCTTTGCTAAATGTGTAATTTCCTTATTCACTGAAGGCCTGTTTTTCTTTTTTCCCCCCAGACTTACATTGGAAATATGCTGCTCTCGATTAACCCCTTCAAACCCCTCAGCATCTACTCCGAGGAGCTGAGAGAGAAATACCAAGGCAGCGAGCAGCATCGGAACCCACCGTGAGGCGCCCTGTTAGCAATTGTTTATTCCAATGCCGTTCACTCAGGTCATCATTTCCTTACTGCGGATAACTCGAGTCTCTTATACCTTTGATGAACTGGCAGCGCGTAATAAACGCTTTGAGTTTCTTCAGCTTGCCTTGTGTTTTTCTATTACTGATGTTTGCCTTTCTGTTTTCTGCTTCAGTCATGTGTACGCCATAGCCGACGCTGCTTTCACTCAGTCTCAGGACTCCACACAGGAGCAGTGCATCATCATAAGGTACTGGAAATGACCCCCGACCCCCAGATTTCTATGCAGCTTTTGTCCAATTCTGGCACTTATTTAAGCAGCAACCAAACTCCTTGTCTCTCCCTCACTGAGAGAAAAACACTCAACTAGATCACGACTCTTTTCTGTCCTGGCTGCTAAATGGTGAAATGAGCTGTCTGGTGCCACCAGGACCGCAGAACAAACACAAACTAAAGACACACCTCTTCACACTATACCTGGACTAATGGACAATGTAGCCTCGCTTGGCTCATGTCGTTGGTTAGCCCGGTGGCCAAGTGGGTAAGAAACTGACCTGTTTCAGTGCTTTTCATTTCTTATGTAGTGGCCAGAGTGGATCAGGGAAGACTGAGGCCTCCAAGCTCATAGTCCACTACCTCAGCTCTGTGTATCAGGGCAGAAACGACAATCTGCGACAGGTAATTCATTCACGCAGGGGGGGGGGGTGTAGCCTTCATCCGCCATTCCTTATTATCTCATTGCATCACTTCGTTTTGTCTTCTAGCCCATGGAGGTCTTTCCAATCCTTGAGAGTTTTGGGAACGCCAAGACCATCCTCAACAATAACTCCAGCCGCTTCGGCAAGTACCTCCACATCCACGTCCTCCAGTGAGTCCACCTGAGATCTTCTGATGTTCGACACATGTCTTTGACGAGATTGGTTGCCGTGCCTTTACGTGTCGACTGTCTCTCATCTTGGTTAACAGCGGGGTTGTTGTAGGGACCTCGTTGTCCAAATATCTCCTTGAGAAGTCCAGGGTCGTCTTTCAGGTGAGGACGTTGGATGAGTGTGCTGTGTGCTGATGTTACATTTTACTAGAGAAACACATTGCCATACATTACGTCGCAGCGGTTCTGGGGCCCGAGGACGAGGTGGTTGTCGTGGTCTTTTACTCAGCGCGAGGCGGATCTGAACAGATCTGAACACGGTCACAAACCACAGAAACAAATGCGAGCGATGAATGGGGAGACGCGAGAAACACACAGGTGTACACCGAAGACAACCGGCCACTGGAACAGGGAAAGCAGGGTGTATAAAACCTGTACAGTCGAAACCAGAGGTTTACATACACTGTGCAAACAGACGCAGATTTAGTAATGAAAAATTCTCTAAAATATTCTCTTTCTCATTATTGTGACATTTAGCAAAAGTTAAATAATTTTGGTATTCCTAACGGACCTGAAACAGCAGAGGTTTAGTCTGATTTAACTTCAGACAGTGAGAAAAAAAAAGTGTGTCTTTTTGCACAGTGTATGTAAACTTCTGGTTTCGACTGTATGTGTGTGCTGGGCAGGGTGACGAACCAGGGGCAGGAAGCATGTGTAGTGAATGAAACATCAGGAGGAACACAAGGACAGGAGTGACAAAATAAAACAGAAGACACGCAGAATGTTAAAGTCAATGTGTGAATAACTGCGTAACCTTGTCGGATGTTTCACATTTGGCTTGCTTGTGTTGGCTGGTCGGAAAGAGTCTCAGGTTCCTTCTTCTGGTTGAGTGCGTTTGCTTCTTTAGGAAATGAACAATCAGGAGCCTCAGCTTTCGCACCTTGATAGAAGCTACCTTCCTCTTCAGAATACAAAATATCTAATATTAGGGGTTTCGTCTTGCTAGACACATGCATCCATAAGGATTACCTAAAATGTCTGCATCCATATACTGTATATGTTTGCTGGATTAGTGACTGAAGCCGCAAAACACAACAACCCAACATGCCTTAAACGTTTGCAATGGGACTGTTGCTGCCTCAAACCTCTAATAACCTCAGTCACAACATCTGGACAGACAGATGATAATAAAGTGATGCAGAGCAACATTGGAAAGGTTTTAGTAGGCATGTTCAAGCAAAATCTTCCGATTGGCCATTTAAGTACATTTGAGTATCTTCAGGGCCATTTCAAATAAGTTATTTCATCAACTGTTTATTCCATCTAAACTAACTGTTTTGATAACGTGTGGTTGGCTTGTCAGATACAAATGAATAAAGCTGGAATCTCTCTAGTCTGGAGATATTCAGCAGCCATTAGCAGTGTTGATATTGCTGGCACCACTATGCACACATACATACTGTGCATGCATGCACACAAACAGCGCTAGCAAGGTTTTCCTGTGTGCTCTTTATGTTGCTCAAACATTGTTATGATGAGCTAAACTTCTTTTTTGGGTATACAGGGTGAATATGTTGCCAATTGTTAAACCCTCAAGGCGGTCGGGGTGAAAAGGCTGCAATTTGCCATTTACAATACATCAAATATATGGACATGAATTGAATACGTATCATATAATGCAAATGAGGCATTGTCTATCTTAGATATAAACCAATCCACATTTCCAGAACTGGAATGTGATGAATGAAGGAATTGGATTTGGACCCTGTGTTGAAAATGTATTCTTGTTTTATTTAGTTGACATGAGGTGTTTTTCACTCAGCAGCCACTATAATATCATTTTTACGACTGAAATAAATGTTTAAACGATGCATTTTCTAATGGGAAATGTTAGGGGAGTTTACGGACACGAGTAAACTAAACTTGAATATGTTTTTTATGTTATATTTCACTTGTCTGAAAGGATGAAAATGGAAGAAGAATCGCCAATCTGATCAGTGTAGCATTCATTCCCACTGTGGGATCGACACTGATTTACACGCCGTCGCTGTTGCACCTGCTGGGAGTGGCGATCGTCCGTTGAAGTAACTTGCTGGCTCTTGTCTCTTTTCCCGCGTAGGCCAACGAGGAGAGGAATTATCACGTGTTTTACGAGATGCTGGCAGGTATGAACGAGTGGGACAAAGAGGAGCTCTATCTGCAGGGAGCCGAGACCTATTACTACCTAAACCAGGTACATCGCACCAATGAAATCACAACTATTCCCCAACTCAGTTATGTAGGCTGTAATGTTATTCTTTCCTCTTCCCTTGCTATACCTTATACATTGGATTGTCTCTTTCCGCCTCCAGGGGGGTGCGTGTGAACTAAAGTTGAAGCAGGACAAGCAGGACTTCCAGCTGCTAGTTCAGTGCTTTGAGACCATCGGTCTGCATGCTGACCAGATATCCACCGTCTGGGCCATACTCTCCTCCATCCTGCAGCTAGGCAACATCTGCTTCAGCTCATACGAGGTGTGTGTGTGCGCGTGCAGGAAAGTGAGTGAGAGGTACACAGATCCGACAACGATATCATACACGTTGGTGCTTTTTTCTTCAGAGCGAGTCGTTCGAGGTGGCGCGGATCTTCAGCGAGGCCGAGGCCAGGAGGGTCGGCTCCTTGCTGCAGATTTCCTCTGAGGCCCTGCAGACCGTCATCACTCACAGGGTCACGGTTAGTGGCCTCACGCACCGGCCATCGGGCCTATGGCTGAATTAGCACACGTAAGCCTGCAGGTGTGCACACTGATTAGGGATCTCGTCCACAGGAGACGACCTACGACAGGATCTACTGCCCTCTGTCTGTGGAAAGTGCCATAGAATACAGGTAGGAACATGTTGATGCCAGGTTAGGCTTTCTCCGGTTCTGCGGAGTGAGGCCTATTCAGAACACTCGTATTGTCTACTGACCAGCAGGTTGAAAAGAAGTCTGATTGTATAAAAGTATTCCAGGGACGCTACTTCCCCCTGCATGTATTACCTCAGTAAACATGGGTTAGGGTTTCATAACCCTTCTTATGTAAATGATGGTTGCATTTAGACTAAAATAGAACATACAGTGGGTACAGAGAGTATTCATACCCCTTTAAATGTTTCACTTTGTTTCATTGCAGCCATTTGCTAAAATCCAAAAAGTTAATTTTATTTCTCATTAATGTTCACGCAGCACCCCATCTTGACAGAAAAAAACAGAAATGTAGAAATTTTTGCAAATTTATTAAAAAAGAAAAACTGAAATATCACATGGTCATAAGTATTCAGACCCTTTGCTGTGACAATTTTCTATTTAACACACACGCTGTCCATTTCTTCTGATCCTCCATGAGATGGTTCTACTCCTTCATTGGAGTCCTGCTGTGTTTAATTAAACGGATTGGACTTGATAAGGAATGTTACAAAAGCATTTCTGCAGGCAGCACTCAAGGTTCCTGAGTGTTCTCTGTCAATGAGAAATAAAAATTAACTTTTCATTTCAGCAAATGGCTGCAATGAAACAAAGAGTGAAACATTTAAAGGGGTCAGAATACTTTCTGTATCCACTGTATGGTGGCAGTAAGTCACTCCTCCATATTCCAAGTAGGTTTTTTTCCGTTTGTTGTGAATAAACAACATGGTGACGGCCTCAATCCCAAGATGGATTTAAAATGAAAGTCCACAAAACGATGTGGTGCAACATGATGACAACATTGGCGTCTTATATACCGTCTAGGCTCGGGTACCGAGTACCGACCGACAGACCAGCAGCACAATGAGAGGTTTTCCAAAGGGACTCGGGTGCTTGTGTTTGTACACAGGGGCTCCAATTATCAACACCAAATGAGCCTTTCTCATTGTGCCTTTAATTATTTCAGGGGAAAAAAAGATCATGAATGTGAATGTTAACACCATTATGAATGCATAGCCCCCTCATGTCCTCTCTTGCAGAGATGCCATTGCCAAAGCCTTGTATTCAGTGCTGTTTGACTGGTTGTTGGAGCAGACCAATGACTGGCTGAGCCCCACAGAGATGGACAGCACCGTGGGCATAGTTGACATCTACGGCTTTGAGGTTTGTCATCTGCTTGGACTCAGATCTGGAAATTCAAAAGAAACTGAGCGTCTTCTCGTGGTGGTCTATGTGACCTCGGTGCTGCGGTCTTCCTCTGCAGGACCTGGGAGTGAACAGCTTTGAGCAGCTGTGTATCAACTTTGCCAATGAGCAGCTGCAGAACTTTGTCAACAAGGCAGTAATCTCCCAGGAGCAGGTCAGTGGACCAACTGACCCCTTAAGTCCCCCTTCAAAAAGGGTCTATGAGCTGTGAGCGGGTCTCCATCAGTATTTGAAGAGTCGTTTAATGCCCTATAGATCAGTTATTAGCCTTTAAAATGAATGTTTGTGCTGTCTGGCCAGCACTCAGCTGTTTATCTCGTTGTTGGCTCCAAAGACTTCACCAACGCATTGTTGACTTTTTCGGAAGAGTTTTGTTTATTTGCATTCTTTTTTCTCACAGCAGAGTTGAAAAGTCATCCCGTCCTCCATATTTCAAAGTATACATCAACAACTCTTAAAGCTGTTAATTAACAAGTTCAAGTCAGAAGAAAAAACATTGCTAATTTAAGTTTTTAAACTGCGGTGAATCTTTCTGCACCTACAAAAGAAACATGTCAGCCTCCAATCACGCCCGCGAACCCGAATATGTTACGTGGAGAACAGAGGACCCAGATGCAGAGGTGCGGAAAAATGTCTTTTATTCTTCCCAAACTCGAACTAAGGGGGCTGCCGTCAGCAGACGCAGTCCGGAACAAGACTTACAGTAGATCTCAAAAAAGACAACGCTGGATTGGTAAGGACAAGGACACAAGGACAAGGCAACAGCTCAGCGTTCAACAACAGTCTGACAGGGGAGTAGAGAAACAGTGGTTAGAAAGAGTCAAACAAATTAAGCAGTGAGCAGAAACAGGTGAGTTGAGAATCAGTGTGAGAGTTGATTGCTATGGAAAGCGGCTGTGGGCGTTTAGGGCGAGTGAAAGCATGAATGGGAATGAGGAGGTGTGTTAATGAGTATCAGCTGGGTGTGCGTGTGTGTGTGTGTGTGTAGAAAAACAAAACAAGGAGGAATCCGGATCATGACAGAATATTGTAACGTCGATCGAACACCTCGTCCCTGAGCAGGACAAATAGATGGACTACTTGTATTGTCTAAATTAGGAAAGTTAAAACTACTAGTCTTGTTTTAAAGGTACGTAATTCTATGAGTTTTAGATCCATAAATCACCGAGGTCGCACTGGGGTCATTGCATGAGTCACCTGGCCCAGATTATGCAGTGATGTCTGTTCCAAACTGCTTCTGTACGGCTTCTTCCTCCCATTTCCTCTTGTGATGGGCTTATTGCTTAAAGGTTTATTGTCAGCCTGTAAGGCCAGTTATAGTATATGCTAATATGATACCAAAGCCAACAACCGTGCTGGTCTTTGTTTTTATCACCCAAGTAGAACCTGAAACCGTTTCCACATGCTTAAACTTAGTGCAGCGTGCAATGTTTGCATATGAGCTGCCTGCAGGAGGAGTACAGTGCAGAACAGATCCAGTGGTATCCGATGCAACTCAAGAACTTCCACTCCTGCCTGGAGCTGCTCTCCTCCAGACCACACGGCATCCTGCGCATACTGGACGATCAGACTTGCCTCCCCCAGGTACACTCCCACACAAGGGTTTGACAGATTTGAGTATGAAATACTAAAGTAAGCATATACCTGTATGTTTTATTGGTATTGCTCATCAGGCCACTGACCACACCTTCCTCCAGAAGTGCCACTACCACCACTGTAACAGCCCCTACTACGCCAAGCCCAAGAACCCACTGCCAGTCTTCACCATCTACCACTATGCAGGAGCTGTCACTTACCAGGTATTATGCTCTACTTACAGCGATATACTATACAGTATACAGCAGATATTTTCCAAGCAGCAGCCGGTGCTGCCAAAATAGTATTAAAAAAATGAAAGAACTCTTTTTACAGGTTCATAATTTCCTGAATAAGAACCACGACCAGTTCCGGACAGAAGTGGTGGAGCTTTTTGCCAGGAGTCGCTTAAAGGTGAACCGACTGACACGCCACACGTACTGCTGAGGCTATGGCTCTTTTTTTCATAGCGTAGCAAAATTAGCTCGGCAACCACAGAAGAAGCCCTTTGCAACAAAAGATGAAATCGGATTACACTGGTTTGTGGGTTATCAAGAAGCCACATCCAGGTTTGAAAAGCGAGACCTATTGATGAATTTAACTATTGAATTATTAAACCAATGCTGAAGTGCCTTCAACTTCCATCATTTCTGATGGCCAGCAGGGGGCGACTCTTCTGAATAGAAATCTGGTTGTAAACGTTTATGAGAAAATGACACTTGATATATTTTAACATTGTAAACGTTTGTTTCTGGTGTCAATCTCTCATTTTCAAGTAAAATAGATGATGAAGCAGGAAATTCTTATGGGAGTGGCTACTTTCTGATTGACAGGCCGCTACCACTGCCCTCTAGGGCTGTCGTCTCATGCCCCCCCTGTTCCAACATGGACAAGTCATGCCCTGCCCTACTACGCTTACCCTGGTGTTCCTAACCTTACTGTGACCAGAGCCTCAATCCTCTCTAGCAAAGGTCATAATGAACACGTATGTAGTTCATTTTTCCTCTTGAACCCCGGGAGTCATAATCACACGTGCAACTTGGGGGTAGCACTGAACATAAATCCGTTTACAGTTCTATTGCGTAGCAACATAAACATAAAAACACACCTGTGGCCTTTTAATTTAACAAACTTCATTTTGACAGTTGACCCGGGATTTTGCACGTCTTGTCAGATGGTGTCGGAGCTCTTCCGGAAGGTTCAGGACGCTTACATTCAGCAGAGAGAGCTGGGCTGGAGAGGAAAGGGCCTCCGCCAACAGCCCTCCACCGCCGCCTCCCACTTCCTTCAGTCCCTGACTGAACTCACCACCCGCCTGGAGAGGTACCAACACATTGACTCACTGCTGGGCCAACTGGGTGATGGGTACGGTTGCACCTCATGTGTTTGAAATGAGACAGTTGTGGTTTGCATAGAACCTGGGGATTCTCCTTCTGCTGCTCCATAAATCTATAAACCAGCCATGAGAGGCTGCTCAGTCCTTCTTTGTGTTACCAAATGGACACTTCAAATACTTATATGGAATAATATCCAGACGTGACAACGGCACTCTCTTTGAGGGGAGAGACTCTGAATCTGAATTCAATTACAAGGTAGATCGTAGACGGACAGAGGCTTCTGCGTGTACAATGCAATATCACTTTCATTTAAACAATAACTTTATAAAAACACATCCAAATAATTTAGACCAGTAGTGGTTGACCGGGGGCCACAATGACACTTCCAACAATAAAAACACTGCACACGGTTAAGAAAAATAACCAACACTGCAAACCAATAGCACTGCAAATTATGTTGGGAACACACAAATACGATTAATGATCCTGTTTAAAAGACACAACACAATAGAAGTGTGGAAGGGGGAAGCAACGGTCATCAAAAAGGCACAATATCAGTTTGTTTTTTCTACAAAAAGAGGACAAGATGGAGGCACTAGAGCATAACACTAAACTAAAGCTCTAGTCAGAGAAAAAAAGCAGTGGCTGTCCTGCTGACCACTCAGTGTCACCAGTTCAGCCTGCAATGTACAAAACAGCCATTGATCACAGAGTACCTATCATCCTCATTACAAAATGCATAATGTGCTTGCAAGCCCAACTTCCTACCTCCTTGGCCCAATGCACCTGTGCACCGGCAGGTAGGACCCTGGGCTCACCAGGTCTGGTTCAGGTCTGACCTTCTACCATAGAAAAGAACATTATATTAATTTCCCCATGGCCTACAGGATGTAGATTAAAATTGCACAACCTACCTCCTTAGTATAGTTTGCTCACCCGCACGGTACTGGCGAGCGACAAACAGAGCAACCCAGACTTCAGCACACGCCGGACCACGAGAACAAACGTGAGTTGCTCAACTCTCACGGGATCTCCTTTATATGGAGAGGTTCTCCTTGAGTTTAAGCCTCCCGCTCTGTGCTGAGGCTCCCAGGTCCTACGCTCCCACCCCTCACATTTGTGTGCACTTCGCAGGGTCTCAGGGTGACGGATAACCTGTGTCCATGTTTTCTTCTTCAACTCTTAGATGCAAAACCACTTTCATTCACTGTCTGAAGCCAAACTACGTCAAGGTAACACCGGATACTACGTCCTAATGCCAGCGTCATCCGACAACGTGTGACCGCGTTGTGTTTCTCTATCGTGCATATCCTCCGCCAGCATCCGGGCATCTTTGACGTGGACTACGTGTCTGCCCAGCTGAGGCATGCTGGGATGCTGGAGACCATTCACATCAGGAAAGAGGGTTTCCCCATACGGATGCAGTACTCCTGCTTCATTGAGAGGTGCTGACAAACACAACTAGCATCCATTTCCACAACCGTCATCACACCTTATCCAAAAAAATGAATTTACGACTTATTATTTTCGTTTTTTTTTATTTATGGCACACTCTTACATTGGAAACTGTGGACTAGAGAAAACCAGAGAAAAGTTCGGTCGCTGATAGCAAATTCTCTGGCATAACGGATGGAAACTGGCAGCAGCAACGCACAGCACTCTCCAGCGGTTATCGTTACCATGACGATGAAATTGATGGGTAAAGAAGCCACATTAAAACCACATTCATCTGGTAACGGGATCGCTGTGAATGCGTCTATGTATTTTCCAGTGTCACACAGTGGACTGCATGTTGAAGTTTTCAGTTTTATACAACATTGTGTCTCCAGTTTGGACCTTATGCTGAAACAAAGCCAGTGGGCCACATTATACCTTATGGTTTAAATATTACTTATAACATATTTCATTCTGGTTTCTTCACAAAACTGACGCAAAACGTTGAGATGCTCTCACGTTACTGGAACACAATGGACCAACTTTGCGTAACGCTTCGGGTTGACAGTTTGATTCCTTTGAAGGGAAATAGCTCAGTGGCTCTGGATACTGTACAGACCAACCATGGGTCACAGGAGGGGCGGATGTTGATGAGTATTTCTTTGGAATCAAGTTAATAAACACTACTGTCGTGTTTCTAAATACACACAAGACGGGAGAACAAACTGCTCTTAATTGAAAGTCTTTGTACAGGGAACCCTGCCGAGGTTACTATAGACATCCTTAAGCATTGTGGACATCCATGTACCAGAATAAAACAGATTTAGAAATAATTCAGTTAATGGTCTGGAAGAGGCCAAATTTGTTTTCATAAATGAAAGTGTGCAATACACTATTGTATAAAAATTGTAATCTTTCCCACCACTAGTTTCATATACAGCGGGTGAAATAAGTATTTAACATGTCACCATTTTTCTCAGTAAATATATTTCTAAAGGAGCTATTGACATGAATCTTTCACCAGATGTTGGTAACAACCCAAGTAATACATAATACATGAGACCAAAACAAAGAAGTTCACAAATGAAGTTATGTGTAATAATGGGAAATGACAGGGAAAAAGTACTAAACTGTTAGGAGTGATGAGGACTGGATCCAAAAGCAAAACCGGAGACAGACAGTTTTGAGGTCCAAAAGAAAGGATTTATTTCTGGTGAGGAGAGGCTCGGGGGTGGGCTGCTGGCAGGGTTGGTGGAAGGCCGGGCAGGGTACGCTGGCATGCGTGTCGCGTCAACGGGAGACAATAATCCCACACGGGAGCCCAGGAGACAGCAGGCTTTAACTGGTGCTAAATTGTTGCTTAGCCACAGGTGAGTGGTGAGAGAGCGCTCTTCTCAGCCGTCCTGCACAGCCTGAAAACACAGGAGCACCAGCCAGCACCCAGGATAAAATATATATAAATTAGTGAGGCCACGAAATCATAATCACCACATGAACATGCTTACTGATATTTATTCAATACTTTGTACAAAAGCCTTTGTTGGTAATGACAGCTTCAAGACGCCTCCTGTATGGAGGAACTAGTCGCATGCATTGCTCTGGTGTGATTTTGGCCCATTCTTCCACACAAACGGTCTTCAAATCTTGAAGGTTCCGTGGGCCTCTTCCATGAATCTTGATCTTCAGATCTTTCGATAGATTTTCAATGGGATCTAAGTCAGGTGATTGGCTGGGCCATTCTAGCAGCTTTATTTTCTTTCTTTGAAACCAGAGTGAGTTTCCTTGGCTGTGTGTTTGGGATCATTGTCTTGCTGAAATGTCCACCCTCGTTTCATCTTCATCATCCTTGTAGATGGCAGCGGATTTCTGTCAAGATGTAAATTTGCCCATTCATCCTTCCTTCAATTATGTGAAGTGTTCCCACCTCCAAACTTCACTGTTGGTATGTTGTTTTTAGGGTGATGTGCAGTGCCATTTCTCCTCCAAAGATGGTGTGTAATATGGCATCCAAAAGTTAAATTTTGCTCTCATTGTAAGGAATGGACTCTGGAGACAGACTCAGACCAAAGAGCAGAGCTCTCAATGTTTATTTAGGACAGTAGGAAACTGTAGGCAGTGGTTCGGAGACACGGGATGGCAAAAGACAGATCTGATCCAGGGAATAGGCAGGTTTGTAGTCGAGAGAAGGCGGAAGGTCGATACACGGAAGCTCACTGGTTCTACAGGAATTCAGGGGCAGAGAAACAAAGGGTTCAACAGAGAAGCATACTTGCAATACCTCACAACTCGCTCGCTGCGTCGGCCTGCTCTTATAGGTCTCCTCCCTCGCAGGTGTTCGGAATTCTGGTGATCAGGAATCAGGAATCAGGACACATTTATTACCAAAATATGCCAAACATACAAGGAATTTGTCTTGGCGGTTGGTGCGCGACAGTGGACAGTGTGACAATAGACAAGACAGCAGTGCACAAGAAATAAAATAAAGTAAAATGAAATGCTAATGTAATGAGTTAGTAGAATAAGGCTATGGGTTGGTATAAAACAAGGAAATAAAGTTACAAATTTTAAATATTAAAAAAGTTAAGAAAATATTAAGCATAAAGTGCACTAACGAACAAGTAACAAAGTGACAACAAAGTGATAAATTACAGTTAAAGTGACATGTGCAGTGTGAAGGGGAGTGACCGGTGGAATGTTATAGTCAGTCAGTGGGGGACCGGCTCTGTTGATGAGCCCGACTTCCGACGGGAAGAAACTGTTCGTGTGGCAGGAGGTCTTAGTCCTGATGGACCTCAGCCTCCTGCCAGATGGAAGGGGCACAAACAGTTTTTGTCCGGGGTGAGAGGGGTCGGCCACGATCTTTTAAGCTTGCTTCAGAGACCTGGAAGCGAACAAGTCTTGCAGAGACGGCAGATTGCAGCCGATCACCCTCTCTGCAGAGCGTATGACACGCTGCAGCCTGCCCTTGTCCTTGGCTGTGGCTGCAGCGTACCAGACGGTGATGGAGGAGCAGAGGATGGACTCCATGATGGCCGTGTAGAAGTGGACCATCATCGTCTTTGGCAGGTTGAATTTCTTCAGCTGCCTCAGGAAGAACAACCTCTGCTGAGCCTTCTTGGTGATGGAGCTGATGTTCAGCTCCCACTTGAGGTCCTGGGTGATGATGGAGCCCAGGAAACAGAAGGAATCCACAATAGTGACGGGGGAGTCACACAGGGTGATGGGGGAGGGTGGGGCTCTGTTCCGCCGGAAATCCACAACCATCTCCACTGTCTTTAGAGCGTTGAGCTCCAGGTTGTTCTGACTGCACCACGACACCAGATGGTCAGACTCCCATCTGTAGGCGGACTCATCCCCACCAGAGATCAGTCCAATGAGGGTGGTGTCATCCGCAAACTTCAGGAGCTTGACGGACTGGTTACTGGAGGTGCAGCTGTTTGTGTACAGGGAGAAGAGCAGAGGGGAAAGAACGTAGCCTTGGGGGGAACCGGTGCTGATGGTCCGAGAGGCTGAGACATGTTTCCCCAGCTTCACGCGCTGCTTCCTGTCAGACAGGAAGTCTGTGATCCACTTGCAGGTGGAGTCGGGCGGTGCAGCTGGGAGAGTTTGTCCTGCAGCAGAGACGGGATGATGGTGTTGAAGGCAGAGCTGAAGTCCACAAACAGGATCCTGGCATAGGTCGGTGAAGGACTTCAGGTGGGTCAGGACTAGTGGCGACCAGGTGGCGCCGATTCTGTGCGCAGCGCCTCCTGGATGACGGACTCGAGCTCCCAGTGAATAGGTCCGACGAATTATGAAGCTGGAAGGATGGGGTCGGTCGTGGATGCTGGGGACCGTACGCGCGTGAGAGCGTGTCCACCTTAGCATTCTTCCCCCCTGGCTGGAAAGACACGGTAAACCAGAAGTGGGTAAAAAACAAAGCTCATCGGGCCTGACGCGGATTTTGCCATTTAGCCCCTTTCACGTACTCCAGGTTACGGTGATCCGTCAGTACCACAAAGGGGTGTCGAGCTCCCTCTAGCCAATGCCTCCACTCTTCAAGGGCGAGTTTGATGGCAAGCAGTTCCCGGTTGCCCACGTCGTAGTTCCTTTCTGCCGGGGACATTTTCTTAGAAAAGAATCCCCATGGGTGCATCTTGGGAGGGGTCCCCATGCTTTGGGATAGAACACCACCAACCCCTTCTTCGGAGGCGTCCACCTCGACAATGAACTGGCGGTCGGGGTCCGGTTGGGTCAGCATGGGGGCCGAGGTGAACAGCGGTTTAAGGGTGTCGAAAGCACTCCGGGCCGCGTCGGACCATGGAAGATTGCCTTTCTTCTGGCTCGTATTTACTGGGTTGTTACCAACATCTGGTGAAAATTCCATGTCAATAGCTCCTTTGGAAATATATTTACTGAGAAAAATGGTGACGTGTTCAATACTTATTTCACCCGCTGTATATGCCTGCAACAGATTTAGGCGAGTTCACCGTGAGTTCAAACTGATGCTCCTGGTGGAGGTAACAAGACGTTTGCAGCACTCTTTCAGTATCCATGGATGTTCACTGCAGGTGCAGTGTGTGTTTGATGTGCATTCAGGAGCTCCTCACCTCGTTGTGTTTCACAGATACGGGGTGCTCCTCAGCCAGAAACTGAGCCAGGAGTCCGACAGAGAGCAGTCAGTGGCTTTGCTGGCCATGGTGGACGCAGAGGAGGGACAGTATCAGATGGGTCTGACCAAGGTGCCGAAATGCCCCCTGGTGACACAGATTGACCTTTTATTACCGTACATATCGACATCTTTGTATGTGTATGTCTGCGTTAGCTGTTCCTCAAGGAGCTTCTCTACCAGCTGCTGGAGGAGAGGTGGAGCAGCACCCAGACCTGGGCTGCCATCACCATCCAGAGGAACATCAGAGGCTTCATCTGCAGGAGG
Organism: Gasterosteus aculeatus; assembly: GCF_964276395.1. Classification (NCBI taxonomy): domain Eukaryota; kingdom Metazoa; phylum Chordata; class Actinopteri; order Perciformes; family Gasterosteidae; genus Gasterosteus; species Gasterosteus aculeatus. Next base: position 2,908,916 of record NC_135692.1, on the reverse strand, counting down.
AACTTCAGGTTCTTCAAAGAGAAAGCCATCGTCATCCAGAGCCACATACGAGGACACCAGGCCAGGTAGAGAAAGGAGGAGGAGCGGAGAGGGGTTCAAATGAAAGGGTTTTTAAATCGTTAATCTTTAAACACAGAAATAGAAAAAGGAAATTGCTGTTAAGATGCAACCTTTTCAATTTAAGGTCCAATTCGGCTGAGTGAAAACTGATCAGCAAGGGCTGACTGCACTGGCTGCAAAAACCATAAACCTGGTTACGCCTTGGGGCGGGCTTTCTGTGATTGACAGGTTGCTGACGCTCCCCGTATACAAAGTCTCTACGTCGCTCCTTTGCATTCCAAATATAGTAACTTCCATTTGATGGTTGATGCCAAAATAGCTGAGCTGGTTCAAAACGGCAACCAACCAGCCAATGGGTGATGTCACCACCAGGAGTGGCCACTCCTTATAGACAGTCTATGGGAAAACACATCAAAATAAACTTCACTCAATTGATAAAAAGCATTTTTTTTAAGTGTAAAAAGATATTTTCCCTCTCAAAACAAAGAAGTGGCTCTTGGTCACGTGGGGCCTCCATCAGTTAGTCAGTTCATGTTGTGTGGTGAACGGGGGGGTCTCCTGTCTGCTTCTACAGGCCGGCAGCAGGCCCACTGTAGCTTACCCACAGCTTACCCCATACGCTGAAACAAAAGTGCTCCCACCATCCGTTTAATGTTTGTATTTGAATAGATAAGGAACACCACTAGTTATGGAAGCGCTCCCTGTCGTTGTGTTTTGCTGCACTCTCTCTGTTTCCAGGAAGCACTACAAGCGTCTGAGGCAGTCCTTCAACCAGTTCTGGGCGGTGATGATGATCACCAGGGACACCGTCAAGAGGCGCCATTGGAGGAAGGTAGGTGAATGAGAGAGAGAGAGAGAGAGAGAGCGCGAGAGAGAGAGCTAGGTTGTCTTGACAACCTCATATTTTATTGTGCTATAAATCTTCTTCTTGCACAATACCAGCATGAGCTGCAATAAGAACCTCCCCGCGATAACGACCATGTCTGTGGTCAAAGTGTACTTTCTTTTTCCATTTCCTCACAAATGCCCCGTTTGCCTGTAGTGCTGCCTGTATTGTTGCGTCAGTGTTCTGCAAAGTCCAATTATCGCCAATCTTTACCTTTTATTTCCTCACCCGAATCATGTTTTAAAAATCAATGTTTGATTTGATATTCAACTCAATACAATGGATGATCCAATGGCTGGCTCACAAACTTTCTCCTTTTACATCTGCACATTTCTCTCAAAGATGTTTCTGAATGTATGCAGCAACATGATACTGATCCACTTTCAGCACTAGATGGACTTTTAATCTAAGTTTCATGAGACTGCTGCTTTGTGATGGATTATGAAAATGTAGATACACAGAATGGTCAGTCCACTGACTCTCTTGCTGTCCATCTGTCAGCGTCCCACACGTCAACACAGTGCGCGTATCTCGGCCATCAGGGTGCGTTCACACCTATCGCAGGGAGAACCGTAGACGGGTCACTCCCTGAGCCGTTAACACTAAGCGTCGGCCCAACGAGTCCCCTCTGACCGGGCCGTCGCAGCGTGACTTTGGGATGCACTGCTCCAAAAGTGGATTTCAGTATTCACTTTTTGATTCAGCTCAAATGGGGGCAAAACATTGGAATAATGAGCCATATTCCTCTTCTTATTTGTTCTCCTCTCCTTAAAATATGAGCATCGCGTCATAAAACGTATGCTACCTGATCACAATAACGCGTGTATAACAAGGGAAAAGGTTGTTTGATGCAGAAAAGTGTCCTGATATAAGGTGATGTCGTGAACATGGAACCACCTCGTCGTAACAATGATCTTTGTAATGTGTAGAGCTGAGTGTATGACTGAGGATTGCAGCGCAGGTAGCGAGCTTCTTTATATGATCTCATCCACGTCCTTTAACCACCTCTGTTATCGTGCATTAATCATGTCACTTGAGCGCACACACACACACACACACACACACACACACACACACACACACACACACACTCTATCTCTGCGGCGCTCCGGTCTTGGACTTCAACCTCTCTTGGTGAAACTTGAAGCAGCACAGTAACTCTCCTTCCGCCTCCTGAAACCTGAAGCCTGACTTCCAGCTGGAGGCTCTGACAGGTAGGCTGCTTCTATTTTCACCCATTTGTCACATGACAAAAGCCCCGTAGTTCACTCACGTGAGAAACCGCTCACGGCACATGGACCCTCTCTTCATCTCTCCTTCTCCTCTTGCCACAGTTTTCTCCTTTGTGTTGGTGCTTTTGCTGGAGTTGCTCGACGCTGGATTAGATTGTTTTATGAGGTTTGGACTCTGAACAGCAGAGCTGTCCGGCTCTGTCAGCTGAGCTCATCTTAGAATAGTAAGCGCGAGTAACTGAAAAATGAGATTCGGTTTGATTTTAGGACTGAGGGGGACATCAGCGTCCATTAACTCTGACACAGTCAAAATGATTCATTACGTATTTCCAGCAGAACTATTACACGCTCAGAAGTGGGTTCACACCCAATCGTCACACGGTGACACTTTATATCCCCAATACTTCCCCCATCAACTAATGTGTAGCTTTACTTATTAAGAAAGCATCTTACATTTATCTTGATTATCAAGTCAATCAATCCAAAAAAAAAAAGTAAACTATCATAGATTCATACATCAATATAATTTGCATTAAGTAGATTTAAGAAACAACTTGTTTTGCTAAAAGAGAAGCAACAAGGATTGTAATCAGAGCTGATTTTAGGAACCACCAAACAAGTTAATTCTATGACAATATACCATATTCTTTTTTACAAAAGTTAACATTAAGTCTGTCTTTGTTAGTAAAAAAAAAATACAAAAACCACTAGGTCAATAGGGTGTGTAAGTAGAGGAGTATAAAGTACATTTATCTCTCTGGAATGTAGTGAAGTGGAATACGAAATACGAAATATGTATAATGTTATAACCAAAGGACCAAGTTTCAATCTCAATAGCTTCATTATTTACGCTATTTGAGAAACAATAGTTACAATCCACCATCGCCTGGTTCCCCCTGAACCAAAGATTTGAATCTGCTTTTGGCTGAGATAAAATGTCAAGATGAATACCAACATCTGTCCACATATTCCACTAGACAAGTGGTTGTTTTATGCGGCTGCTAGTCAGGAGATTGTTAATAGATAGATAGATACTTTATTGATCCCTCAAGAGGGAAATTTTGGTATCACAGCAGCATGTACAGGGAAGAAAATAGAATAAAAAGATACTCATTATATACTATATAATAAGATAGAAACATTAAATTATTAAGTTAAGTTAAATTAAAGAAACTATAACTGAAACAAAAGAATAACCTTCCAAAAGAGACAACAATAATAATTTGTAAAAGGAGAAGAGGAAGAGGAAGAGCAGCAACATAACAGCAGTACAGGGTTATTATTGTCATTATTTAGCCTGGGATGATTGTATTGTAGAGTGTTATTGCACTGGGCAGGAATGATCTCCTGTATCGGTCCTTGTGACAGCGGAGCTGAAGGAGTCTGTTGGAGAACGTGCTCCCCTGTCCCTGTAGCAGGTGGTGGAGGGGGTGGTCAGGATTATCCAATATGACAGTTTCTTCAGTGATGTCATTAGCATTCATCCTCTGGGGAACATGAATGACCGTATACATATAATACATATCATTTAATGGAGGCCTATCCGTTGGGATGTCGTGTGGTGGGGAGTCAAACGCTGTCAAACACCCCCCCTCCAGAGCGGTGGCTGGCACCCCCCCACACACACACCCACACACACACACCCTCCCACACACATACTTAGAAACCTCACAAATGTGGATGTGTTCTTTTCATAGTTTGAATAAAAACTATTAATTGCTCCAATAGGTTTAACCATGCATGGACCACATATCCTTATCATCTCTAGGGGAGGAGTTCAGTAATGAATAAATATTTGGCCGTGTGAGCAGTCTGCCTTAGAGGTACTCTGTACGGTGAGTACGGCATGTTGCCTTTCATGAGGAAACAATTAGACTTATAAACTGGGGAAGAATCCCCCCCTTTGAGGGGAAATAGTAAACTCTAGGTTGTAGGGGTGTTGGGCTCAGTTATGATTTGTGACACACCTGTTTGGTTTGGGAAGGTCAGCCATTGTAAATCCTCCCATGTGGAGGTGGAGCAGGGTTGGGCCGACTCCTTCATGGACACCCATTCTCTTCATTCTGTGTTATTTGAGCTGATTATTGAAGCGAGGCCTTAAATAAAAAAGGAGAATTTGCCGTATGAAAACGTGTGCACGCCGCCCACGTTTGGTCTGAACTACAGTTCTCACAACGTCAGAATAATCTGCTGACCAAAAGCAGGAATGCGCAAACGGACGTTCATCGCTGCATGGGATGGTTCAGTTCATAGTCACGACTGAGTGATGGCGGCTCCCATCTGCTGGCTGTAAACCTCCTGATAAAAAACAAACCTTCTGGACTTTTGGAACCGGGCGTCACGTTGTATGAGGCGGGGCGACCGGACTCTGGGCGTTCCAGAAGAATAGCTCTGATGGAACGCGCTCCTCGAGCAGAGGTTAGGGAGTGTTGAGTGTGCCTGAACAAGAGGATTTCTCAGTGATTCAAAAACAAGCTTCGGGTGAATGACGCTAAATCTATGGATATGATTATGATTATGAAACAACAATCATCATGATTGACTAACTGGCCGTGCTGGTGTGTGTCATTCAGGAACTTCATGAGACAAACCAAGTGGAGACAGTGAAGAAGACTAAGTGTGCCTCTCCAGGAATGGTAAGGGAATAAAGTCATGGCGCACCTGCTGTCATATTTCACAGGAGAATACGGACTGTCACGTTGTCTCCACGTTTGTTTGTCGGTTTCTTGCCGTTAGGATGTGGGGAGGTTGGAGATCCCCGCTGAGCTGTCAGCCCGACTTCGCAGCGGAGCGGGTAAAGCCTCACACAACCCTGCAACCCCCCCCCCCCCCTCCTGCCACTGTGCCAATGACTGTGATTTCTCTTCGTCTCCATCCACTAGGGCATCAGCAGGCTTCAGGGGTCACCGAGGTCGCACCTCCGCAGGTGAAGGCTGGGCACAAGCTTACCCTGCCTCTGGATGTGGACAGATACCCGTTCTCTCGCTATGCCAAGTCCATATTAAAGGTGAGCAAGGCTGAGGCGCACACATGCCCCTAGTCACAACCCAGGCTAGGATTGTTCATTACGCCGTAAAACACACCCCGCCTCACACTTCAGATGGTTGGCGTCACACTACAAAAACATGTCGGTCAATTAAAGACGGTTGTATTGCTCAACGGCACGTCGGCACGCATCGTCAGGCTGAGAGGAAACACTCCGAAGCAATATCGAGATGTGATGAACCACTCTCCTACATTGTTACCCTTTCTCAAAGATGTTTCAAGTATTTGAATCCACTTCCGGTCCAGACAGCTACATGGAAAGTAGTACAGGGCTGTTTCCAATTCAAACCACTCATGATTAAGTTATCTATTTTTTATCTTATCCTGAAATAAGATTAGGTCAGTCGATGTAAACAAAACAACCAATTTGTTCTTTTTGCTCAATTGTGCTTTGGTAGATAATCCCCACTGGTATAGAATCAGTTCCTCTTCAGGTCTTCAGGTAGCTGATGGGGCGTGAACTTCCTCGGCACCAGGAAGCACCAGGCACCAACCGTGACCAATCCCGTTTGCATTTCACATGCCAGTTCAAGCAGCATCAGGCAGGAAAAGAAGAGGATGTACACACAATGTTTTTTTAGAAGGGCTTTCATGCAGATTGGGATGAAAAATGATGAAGTGGACAACTTGACTTTGCCATTATTGTGTCTGAAGTTCTTGAGTACAGCAGCGGCCTCTGGTGGGGCGCCACTGTAAAGAGGCAGATGGTTGTTTTGGTCGGTGTAAGAAGGCAGGTAGCATTTCATTGAAATAATTGTAAACGTAGGAGGTAAAAGTTTTTTTTCTCCAAATGACTATGTAGCTGCTTTTTAATGCGGCCTCGTTGAAGTATGAAAACATGTAGAACAATCTGTATATAATTATGAACCTTAAATATGTACACATACAGAAGATGGGGCATTCCTATTTATATTCAGTATTTGGAGTGCTGACAAATTCAGTAATATTTACTCTCCTTTTAACTGTGGTTTGATCTTCACCAACTCCTGAACTCTTCAGCAGCTTAAGCCTCTATTTATGGCTTGTTGATTTGTTATTGTTGTTAATATTGGAAATCCATTACAACATTCTATTCAGAAGAATTACTTCCATTTTCTAAACAGGTTTCATATAGAGATTCATTTAATAAAAAGGAGAAAATCCTTACAAAAGGATGTGATGTTTGCATAATCCAAAAATACTTAAACCACAGCAGGAAAACAGCAATAACCCCACGGACATAAGGAAAGCCTGTTTCCGGAAATGGATTATTTGTTTTGAAAAAAACATATCATCACTGGATCATACTCATACGTGACAAGACATCTAACACACCCGCTCATGGGTGGATGGAAACGGATGTCTTGCTTTTCCTGCCTGAGGTCCCACATGTTGTATCCTCCTACAGGATACATGGAGCCAGCCTCAGGGATACCCCCTCCAGAGATCCCTCACCCCTCTGGAGCCTGAAGATGCCAGAACTGCACTGGATATTTACAAACTGGTATATGGGAGTGATTCAACTAGTTGCCATCAGACTAATTTTATTTTCATTTGTTTGATTTATTTGACTCCTTTGTTTTCCACAGATCTTGCGGTTCACGGGTGAGTCAGAACTTAGTGGCTGGCAGCAGCAGATGCTGGGTAACTACATAGTGGAGAAGAGTCAGAGCCAGCCAGCCTTGAGAGATGAGATCCTCGCCCAGCTGGCTTACCACACGTGGGGCCGGCCCGAGGAGCAGGACAGTCTGAGGGGCTGGCTGTTGCTGGCCTGCTGCCTCGGGGCCTTCACACCCTCACCAACCCTGGACAAACCCCTTCTCAAGTAGGTGTTACACTTTGGTTAGCCTTTTTGTTGGCCTACCGGGCTAACTTCATCTGAATGGTGCAAAGTCATACCCTATTGACTGTAAGGTGATTGATGCAACATTTTCTCTGAACTGAGCTCATTTATTTTTATATTTGGAATTATTACCCTGTGCAGGTATGTGTCCGACAACGGTCCACGGGAGTACCGCTCGCTTTGCCAACACAAACTGCTGACATCGCTGCAGCTCCCGGCTCCCGCTGCCCGCGTCTACCCCCCCACCCAGCTGGAGTGGACCAGCAACCAGAGAAGAGGCACCATGGTACTGGACGTACACACCTTCAACGGTGAGACTGCCTGACTCTTTACAAACTGGAGACTCTTTGTTGTTGGCAGCGCCACTCGTGTGTCACGATTTTACAAACAAAAACCAGCCTTTTTTTAAAATCTCAGACGAGAAGCTGACAACCGAGGTGGAGTCGTGGACCACAGGAGAGCAGCTGGCCTCATGGCTCCTTCATTTCAGGTACTTCCAAATCAGCAGTTTATCAACCTTCAGTATGTTGGGCGGACACGGCAGGCAAAACATTATACAAACAAATATTTATGGACATATCAATTTGTAGATGTATTTTGCATCCATAACTTGTCTTGTCGCAGATTAATAGAAAGAGAAACCTCCTATTATTAAACCCTTAAAGGTTTTACTTTGTGTATTTTCTAGATTGCTAGATTTCTCCTAAATTCACCCAAAATTACCAATAGATAAGTCCTGTCTTGTCTTGATGTTAGTGATTACCTGGGGTAAGTTTCAAGATGATATGTATTAGCTATGATGTTTACCCTTTTATGTCTCGACAAATGTTTCTTTACCGTCGTACATACTACATGTGGTAGTTTTCACCCCTCACCTATGCATTGGTGTGTCATAGAGGGGTGTCGGAGGCAGGGCAGGGCTGGTCGGTGTCGCTTCTAACTGATGAAGGCTGGTCAGATCTGGCTGGTTCGGACTTTGTCATGGATCTTCTAGCTGGAGCTGAATCTGAAGTGCTGCCACCTCCTGGGACTCCCTCCTCTACAAACTCTGACTACCTGTTCAGTAGGCAGGAAGACAGGTAGAGCGCTGAACCACTCACCAATGTCTTTGAGGCTAAGTCTGTGCCTTGCTTTAAAGAGTTCGCTAACTCCATGTGCGTCTCTTTCCTCTCAGGATGCCAGCTACAGATATGGACGAGTTCATTCCACCCGCCCCACCCATGCAAGCTCCTGGGCTGCCTCCTTTTGAGGAAACCCGCTGGGGAAGAGATTATCCACAGGAAGGTAGGTGGGAAATATAAAAGTCGCATGCTTATGGTTAAGGTTTTTGTTTTGGTCCTGATGTGATCTCAGCCTCCTGCCAGAGGGAAGGGTCTCAAGCAGGCTGTGTTCAGGGTGAGAGGGGTCGGCCACAATCTTTCTTGCCCGCCCCCCAGGGTCCTGGTCCGTTTAAGTAGTGAAGGGATGGCAAGTTGCGGCCACGCACCCTATCAACAGAGCAAATGATACTCTGCAGTATGCCCATGTCCTTGGCAGTGGCTGCGGAGTACCAGATAGCAATGGAGGAGGAGGGGATGAACGCAATGATCACAGTGCAGAAGTACACATCATTGTCTTTGGCAGGTTGGACTTCTGCAGTTGTTGTAAGAGGTACATCCTCTGTTAAGTCTTCTTGGGGATGGAGCTGATGTTCAGCTCCGACTTGAGGCCCTGAGTGATGATGGAACCGAGGAAGCAAAAGGACTCCCCTGCTGCGAGTAGGGAGTCATATAGGCTGATAAGCAGTATTGTTCTTGTTCTCGACTCTGTTTAGAACATCCAAGAGCTTCTGGGACTTGTCGAACTGGTGACAAGAGGTGCACTCATAGTGTATAAGGAGAAGAGCAGAGGTGTTCCGATATAGTTGATCGAAGCATACACTGAACACTACAGGCCCAGTTGCTCTCTTGGCATCTCTCGGGTGTTTTCGTCAATTGCAAATGATTAATTAGACCTTTGTCCCAATCTGCTTCTGCACACACCCTCTGATAAGCCGAACTCACGCTTAATTATTCTACTGCTGTTTTCTCAGTCAGTCAGTTACTCTGGATTTACTTTCTCTCTATTGTGTTCGAACTGAGTGTTCTCACACTGGCTGGCCTGTGGAGGTCATGTAACTGAGACAGTTTGAACTCGGGCACAAATGCAATCAAGTGACTTTGGCATGTTTCAACAAGGCTTGATTACCAGTGAGGTATAAAACTGCTCGTCAGAGGGCATAGACCCTCAGAGCAACCCAAAAGCACACATGCTTACACCATGTCTAGTTAGTGGGGATTTGATTCATTCCTAATTTGTTTGGCAGACTACATCACTACACTTGGTAACAAGGTTGTTAAGTGGGTCTCGCGTTAGTATCTGATCTTGAAAACAAGTCTTGTTAAAGAAACCTTGTTCCAGACCTAATGTTCACCAATTCAAACGGGTCTTAAACCTCTAGGTGAGGAAGACACCACTGTACAGGTTGTTGTAAATTGAGTAACAGAAGTAACTAATGAATTGGCCTAATTCTCTAATTAACAAAAAAACTGTAATAAGTATTTGCCATTTGGGGCAATGAGACAATCTGTAAACACAACCTTTACATGGTGTCACCTAGGACAGGACTGGGACAAAAAAACAGCTGGGGCCTGAGGTCCACCAACATTGGTAGGACACAAACCACCAGGACCCCATCCGTCCAATTTTCCCAAACCCGTACAAAGCTGAGCATTAAGGCCCGTGCACAGGTGGACCAGTGTACTCACTGACACTTGATCTACTCCTAAGTGATCAGAGGAAGATGTATGTATAAAAGAATGTATAAAGTACACTGTTATTATCAACATTAATGGAATTAATTATGATCTCATCTTTGTTCTCCAACTCATTGCAGGTCGCGGTCGACAGATGGATGCCTACGTTGATGACTTGTTTGACCCAGTACTGGACCAGGGACCTCCGGTTAGTAATGTCATCAGCTTTATCTTATTTTGCAAATTGTACCGTACTGTATTTGTCTGTCTCCAGAGGATGTTTTCATGGTGTATTGAGTGATTTTGTTCGTCCTTTGTGGATTGTGTGTCTGTGATGTAGCTTATTACTGTGTGAAGTCACTGAGTTGTCTTTTTTGCTGTGTGTGTCTTTTTGTGTGCGTAGGACATGGAAAGAGTAGCCATGCTAAACCGCAGGATGAGGGGAGGAGGAGGGATACCAATGTATGGCACTGGTATGCAAAGTGGATCTCTGTTCCCTCAATAAATTTCACACCATCTGGATTAAAATCACAATGTACAGTTAAGAAGCGAGTCCATCTGTCTCTGTCAAATTAAATTATTATCTTTATTTATTTTTTCTTCAGGTATGCCCATGGCAATGCCAGGCTATGCTATGGGTAAGTGAGAAGATTCATTTGTGATACGCCGGCTTTGACCCCTTTCCACCTCAAGTGTCAAAATAAAAGTGTTTGTCTCTCTGTTTTATACATTTTACATCCTTATGATGCCTCTGTTCAGGACAAACGGTTAACCCTTCAATGCCCGGCTATGCTATGGGTAAGTTAGAATGTTCATTTGTAATACCCCGACCGTGACCCCTTTCCATATCAAGTCTCAAAATAATGGTGTCTTTTTTTTCTACTTTATAAATTTACATCCTTTTGATTTGTTCAGGAGCAGCGGTTAACCCTTCAATGCCCGGCTATGGTATGGCTCCCATGATGCAAACCATGCCAGGTAATCCTCTTTGGACTTAATTCAATAAACAAAGGGTAGGCGCCCCTTGGAGCAGCTATAAGACATGGGGTGCTGGGGCTAGCTGGTTAGCATGCTGAATTCAGTAGATATCTCTGCAACACACTATATAGACACCTTTGGCACCCCCTGACAGCCCGTTGATAATGTTAGTTTATGTTTTTTTATGTTTGAAACAAAAATGCCATTTGTTGTGTGTATGCGTGCACAGGTATGATGATGCCTCAGACTCCCATGCCTGCGCCGCCTGTCGCCGACCCCTTGCGGATGGCAGCATCGCAGCAGGCCCTCATCAACCAGCAGGCCTTACTCATGGTGAGGACGGGCACACAGCATGCTGTCCTTCAAGCATGATTATTCCTTTTTTCTTCATTGTTTATTTGCCCCTCCACCCACATCCACCTTTCCTTACTCACTCTCACACCAACCATTCCAACCCTGTGCTCACATGTCCTCTCTCCTGCTGCTCTGCAGGCCCAGCAGATGACGATGCAGGCGATGAATCTGTCCCAGCAGCAGACCCAGGAGCAGCAGAGGAAGCAGAAGAAGCAGGAGGTGAAGCAGCATTGGGGGGAGGAGAAGCAGCGGAGGCATAAGTCTGAGCGACGGTCCGTGAATCGCTCGCCCTCCCCACTATCTGCATCTCCCTCGCCCCCACCTGCCCGGACCAAAGCGCCAGCGGCTAAACGCACCAGCAGCTACAAGCCGCCTAAGCCAGAGGTAATTGTCAATATAGAGTGTTGAGTGTGCTATTGACAAGGTTTTATTTGATAAAAATGTCCATGTCACTTTACCCCCAAATTGTTTTTCGAAGGCCTGCTGTGAATGAATGGGTGTAAATAGGGGTGTGACATGCAATGTAAATGTGCTAAGAGGGGCATGTCAATGGTGACACAGGGAGCTCGCGGAAAGCTACGCAACATTGCGACCTTTTCTTTAATTCCCTCAAATGTGAACAGACTGATATCACCGGCTCTTTTTCTTCCTCATACGGTGACCTTATTATTATTTCCTCCTCAGCCAGAAACAGAAGAGGACTTGCAGTCTTTCAGAGACAAGAAGAAATACTTCCAGGAGATTGGTCAGTGGATCCGAAAAGGAACAATCAATAGACATTTCTTTTTTAAACAAAACAATTCACATGCACTCAAACCCTGCTGGTTCGTTCACTTCTGACTTTGCAATATCTCGAATAGAACATCAATGCACAGAGGTTTAGAATAGAATCTTGCTTGATTGTGTTGAAGACAACCATGTAATCGATCAAAGATGTTAAAACGTGAACCCAATATAAATCACTGTGCTTATGGTATAATGAGTTTAAGCCATGCGTTTTGTTATTATTCACCATCTCGCTGCACTACTGTCCCCCCCAAGGTGTATCCAAAGCCCCACGTTCTCGTCCAGCCCCCTCCAGCCCACAGCAGGAACGCTCCCCTCCATCGCCACCTAAGTCGCCCCCCCAAACAGCAACTAAGCCCCCGGGTGAGAAGATGAAACAGCTTCCATGGCCTAGAAATATTTAGAAAATATTTCTTCACTTCCCGAGAGCTGTACTTGTGTAGTTTGTAGATCTCAATTCAGTGGCCTGAGAGGAAAAGGAGCAGCTTGCTATGTACTTTCTGTCTCTCATGACAGTGAAGAGTCTCCACACCCCTCCTGCCAGAGTTGAAGAACCCCTACCAGCAGCACTGACAACCCCCACCAGCAGCACGTCTACTCCCACTAAGAACACGCCGGAACCAACCTCCAAGATCCGGGAAATCATCAAAATGTACAACAGCCGCCCCCAACAAGAAGCCAAACCCTTTGAGCCTGTGAGGTTAGTTTCAACGCTGCGCCTGCATGAGGTCCACACACAATCTGCTGGCTCCTGCTCGGACCAGGCGGCCACCAACTGTCCTACCGAGTAAAGCCGACACCGTGAAAGTGTCTTTTATTCTCTTTAGTGACCATCAGGGGGCGACTCCTCCGAAAAGAATAACTCAATGTACTGTTCTTCATCCTTTTCACAGACCTGCTCCGCGGCATTTCATAAAGAAGAATGACCCCAAAGAGGAAGCTCTGGCCAAACTCAAAAACATGTCACCAGCGCAACAACAAAAGGTCAGCTTAGCTTTTCTCTTCTACCTCTGAGTATCTCCGCCCGGAATCATACGGTATGCTACGTCCTCACACCTTCCACCTCTAAATGCTCGCAGAAACAGTGGGTGCCTCCGCCAGTCGAGCGCAAGTCTTCTCCTCCCTCCACCAAGGGACCCCGCGTCCTCTCCAGCAACATGAAGCAGAAACAGCGCTCCCTGGGGGACCTGTTCGGCTCGCAGCGCTCCCAGCAACCTCCGCCCGCCGCCCCGCCTCCTCCCCCGTCCCCGCCGCCCGTCTTTCAGGGCATCCCTGACCCACCGCCCATGGCGGCCCCGTCTCTCGGTGAGTGTGGCCCCTGTGTGTACAACCCAATGTAAGTGAATGTCAGGGGAGTGAATGTCTGTCACTGACCCCCATCTGCTGTGTATTAACTGCAGACGTGATGCAGGATGAGGATGGTATTCCCTCTCAGCTCCACCGCTTCTCTGCTGGGGTTTACTTCTCTTACTCAAAAATGTCAGGAAAACTGTTCCTCCGAAAAGAAGTAAGACACAAGTACACAACTCCCAACATTCCCTGTTATATTCACAATAGACCCAATTACTTTGCAATGTTTCAGGTGTCCCTCATAGTGATGAAACCACAGATAATTACAGCTACACAGTTTATATTTAGCAGCTTAAAGAAGGGAAAATCTTAGACTTGTATTCCTCAGGTGGTCCCGACACCAAAAAAGGCTTATTTTGCTGTCACCACATACTGTGTGTCATCAACACAACCCTTGATACGTACTTCACAACATGGTTCTGGATGACCCAAAACACACCGATTGACACATCTCACTACACAGCGGTGGGAATCTGTAAATGTTCTTTGTTTGTGTGCAGGTGTTTTACCCCAAAGAGATGTTCGACCGGCCCTACATCCTCAATCTGTTGTGTGAACAGGTTAGTATATTTACATGTACACGGATACACTAGATTCATATTTATTTAGTTGACATACAATTTGATACAATCCCAATCCTGATGTGTGATTTGTTTCAGATTATGAGGGACACCTACTCTGACAGCTGTGTGAGGATCAGCAAAGAGGAGAGGAGGAAGATGAAGGACCTGCTGGGTGAGTGTTGGACAGATCCTCATTCATCCGTTGATTCTCCATCGGTTTGCTGACTAATAGCCAGTTTTCTTATTTCCCATTGGAACTCTAGCAAATTTCAGCGTGGGAATGACTATAAGCACTATCCAGAATGAGGTCATGAAGAAGAGGATCGTCATTGCTGCTCGAGACAACTGGGAGAACTACTTCATCCGTCTGTTCCCTGTGAAGGTGATCATGAAAAAGAGATAACGTGGAGTCTGAAGCATCATCGAGCCGCTTTGTGCTTTGACAATGCAAGCGACATGTGAGGATTGGATGGAGTACGCAGGGGGACATAGAAGTTGAGTAGATGACGCCAAACAATTGATGGTAGAGGAAGGGAGCGTTTTTCCAGAGTTGATGAGGATTATCAGCAAGTTAGTTTCATCTGTGTGCAGCATCGCAGCTAAAAGCAGCTTCACCCCAGTTGGTTCTAAATGGAAGTTCTACCAGTGGACCGGCTTCTTGAGGGATACACTGGGTTTATGTTACCTTGTTTTTGACCAAGATGGTTGAGCGTAACATGTCTATTTAACGGCATGTGCAATTATTATTATTAGACTACATATTTACTGAGGTAATAAATTGCTAGACAAGTAGAGTCTTGTTTCAAGCATTAGCAGTTGCTAGACAGCTGCCTGTTGACCACTGTCCTCTCTTTGTGTCTGTTGAAGTCGTTCAGTGGGGACAGTGAGCTTTTAGGCGTGTCCCATCGGGGCATTCGTCTCCTGAAGATGGTCGGAGCGTCAGGCATCAACCCCAAACACCTGCGACTGCTCACATACTACAGGTAAAAGTGCAACCCGCCGGTTTCATCTGTGTTTCACTTCAGGAATCAGGAAACATTTATTGCCAAAATATGTCAAACATACAAGGAATTTGTCTTGGCGGTTGGTGCGTGACAGTAGACAGTGTAACAATAGACAACAAGATAGCAGTGCACAAGTAATAAAATAAAATGAAATGCTAATGCAATGGGTTAGTAGAATAAGGCTATGGGTTAGTATAAAACAAGAGAATGAGGTTAAAAATATTTAAAAGTTTAAAAATATTAAGCATAAAGTGCACCATTGAACAAGTAACAAAGTGACAAGTGACGACAAAGTGAGAAATGACAGTTAAAGTGACATGTGCAGTGTGAAGGGGAGTGACCGGTGGAGTGTTATAGTCAGTCAGTGGGGGACCGGCTCAGAGCGGAGGACACGCTGCAGCCTGCCCTTGTCCTTGGCTGTGGCTGCAGCGTACCAGACGGTGATGGAGGAGCAGAGGATGGACTCCATGATGGCCGTGTAGAAGTGGACCATCATCGTCTTTGGCAGGTTGAGTTTCTTCAGCTGCCTCAGGAAGAACAACCTCTGCTGAGCCTTCTTGGTGATGGAGCTGATGTTCAGCTCCCACTTGAGGTCCTGGGTGATGATGGAGCCCAGGAAATGGAAGGAATCCACAATAGTGACGGGGGAGTCACACAGGGTGATGGGGGAGGGTGGGGCTCTGTTCCTCCTGAAATCCACAACCATCTCCACTGTCTTTAGAGCGTTGAGCTCCAGGTTGTTCTGGCTGCACCACGACACCAGATGGTCAGACTCCCACCTGTAGGCGGACTCGTCCCCACCAGAGATTAAGTCCAATGAGGGTGGTGTCATCCGCAAACTTCAGGAGCTAGACGGACTGGTGACTGGAGGCCCGTCTTAAATCAGATTAAAAGACCTCTGACTAGCGAGCTCTTCAGTTACTTGAACATTTTCACTGTGGTCAACAGCGGTTTGCTCTCGTGCTTAATGCACTCAAAGGGAGGCACGTAACAACGGGTCAATCTAACAGCACCGTTTATTACAGATATATTCAAACATTAACATAATGTCTTTAAAAGCTTCATTTGAAAAGATCACCAGAAGCTTACACAGAAGCTTACACAGATCTGACGTCATCACATTTAGCGCATGTTTCCTGCATGTTGATAGTTTTTCAGAGTTGCTGTCAGTTGACCTCCAGGGTGCAGACAAAGTGAAACTGGAGCTGACGAGAGAAACGTTGGTGATGCAGTCATCCAGAGCCCCTCAGATCACTGCCATGATCAGGCTCTTCCTCCAGGAGCTCCTCAGGGTACTTGTTTAGTGTTATTAGCCTTTAGACTCCTTGAGTCTAAAATCATCACCATTCGTATTATCTTTCAGCTTTGCATCCTTTGGCCGTGTGACCCACATATCAAACTCACATTCTCGCCCTCTAGGACTCGGGCCATGTCGTTGCCCTGACAAGTTATGTGACGGATGACAAAAGTCTGCTTAGCTTTAGCAAGGGTGACGTCATCAAACTGCTGCCAATGGAAGGGCTCCAGACAGGTGAGATGCCAGCAGGCTTTAGGTTTCAGATATGCTCATTGTTTAATGCGTATCTCCCTCTCATCCATGAATATCTTGTTCTGTGTTCCCACTAGGCTGGCGTTTCGGCACCATGGGGGGGCGCTCTGGTCTTTTCCCCTGTGACCTCACTCAGCCCTCGGCGGCCCCAGACTACCACAGTCTTCACCTGGCCCGAAGAGATGTCCGGAGGAAAAGCACAAGGGGCGCCAGGCCTGCAGGCGGGCGCGTGGGCAGCGTGGATTCAGAACTGCTCGGTCAAGAGGCGTCCGTCTCGATCCAGGGCTCGCAGCCGGAGAACTCCTCGGGCATGGCGGAGTTTGCCATGAAGTATTTCCGGTATGATGACTCGTTGACTGCGTTTGTTTGGGTTCACGATGTGTGTGTGTGGCTCATTTTTTGCTGTTATTATTTGTTCATTGTTCAGAGTGGGGAATACAGGCCTGCCAGAAAGTGGAAGGAATTTTGCAGAGGCCGTGCAACACACAGAAGTAAGTAATCCTAACATCTGTTGTGGTTGTTACTTGCGCGTACTACAGTTATTGTACATGGACACATCTGCGTCCTCACACAACAGTCCTACTGTTTATACAAGCTGTCAAAAATCCTGGTTATCACGGGTGAAGGAAATAATGCCCTTCAACCACAGCATGGGACGTTAGACCTGCTCATACCACAATAACTGCACTGCTTTTCGTTATGTTATTCACTGGATTCTGTCTTTACCTGACTTACATTTGACCCTTAGCCAGTAATGAATTATGCGTGACTGCGTCCATCACCACTGACTGCGTTGGTTCCGTCCATCCAGGTTCCCATACGCGAGTCCCTCATTCTCTACAACGATCCTGAAATCAACAGCTTGTCTGTCGGGTGCTTCTTCAGTGAGTCCGTCTACACGAAGCATGCAGATGCACACTGAGACCACCTCTGTTCATCCCCCCACTCCTTCTCCCGTCCCTCTGTCCCTCCAGACGTGATGCAGTTCATGGGTGACATGCCAATGACGAGGAATAACACCCAGACAGACTGCTTGAGCCACATTTTACTGGTCAGTGCTCGTTCAAGCGCCGTGATTTCTGTAGTTTCCATGTGACTCTTTGGGATTTAAGGAAGAATTGATCTCATCTGTTCAGTTGGGGAAGGAAAAGGAGCTTCTGAGAGATGAGATTTACTGCCAGATCATCAAGCAAACCACCAACAACCCGACTAAGTGAGTATTTTTGACATTCTCAAAGCATACTTTTATATTAGGCGCTATTACGCTCTTCATTTACGGTTTGACAGCTTCTGGTTCACAATAAAAGGTACAACCACGTGTATATTTGTGGCACCTTGTTTTACAGCATTTTACAGTTAACTTGGTTAACATTGTAAATGCTAAATGGACCATATCTCTTTTCTGGCATTCCGACCACTGGAAGCTCTACATGTCATTCACCCATTCATGCACTGCTGACAGGAGGCCACACACATCCACACACACACACACACACACTGCCACCTGCCCATCAGAAACATTCATACCTTCACACACTGCTGCTACAGCTACAGGAGCAGTTTGGGGTCAAGCGTCTTCCTGAATACACACCGACATGCAGATTAACAGAGCGCAGAATCAAACCGCCGATCGTTTTAGCGAAGGACAATTGTGTTTTCCTCCCAAACATGAGTTTTTAATTCTTAATCTCCAGTTTCGAGGCTTCATGAATAGAGCATGATGCTCATTCGGCAACTGATTGTCCATTTATAGACCATAAAGCAGGGAATTCTTTGGGGCGGGGCTTCCGTGTGATTGACAGGTTGTGGCTTGATTGTTGGGTCATTATGTGTCTTTGTTGTCTGTCTTGGAACTTTAAAAATAGAGCATAAAAAGAAGTAACCGGCCACTTCATCCAGAATTATTTCCCTGCAGTTAATTAGCATTTAAGGTTTGATTGGAATGCTGAGATTGTTTGTTTGTCCTTTGTGGCGTCTTCACAGGTCCATCTGCACCCTCGGCTGGCGGCTCTTCAACCTCATTACCGGCTTCTTCCCCTGCTCCGACACTCTGCAGCCGTTTGTCTCGCACCACCTACGCGACATCTCTCAGGACTACGAGCACCCGTACCAAGGTGGGAGAACCGCACACCACAGGGCCTACGCTCCACACAAAGCCCCCGTAGAGTTAACACAAGTACGTCCGCTCTCTTTCAATGCGCACGCGTGTCCTCAGAGCTGGCGAGCGTGTGCCAGGATAACCTGCAGCGGTCTCTCAGCTTCGGGGGACGCCGCAACGTCCCCTCCAGCGTGGAGATGGAGGCCATTCTGGCGAGTTGACCCACACACTCACACAGGCGTCTTCCAGCTGTCGCGCGTTTTGTTTCTAAGTGTGTCTTGGCTTATTGCAGGCTGGCAAAACGTCTCGACGGATTCCCGTTCAGCTCCCAGGAGGAGTGGATTTCCCCATCAGGATACGCAGCTTCAGCGTAAGACATCAAGCCCATTCTCCCAGGCTGGAATGGATGGACTGCCTTGTTGCATATCCGCAGCCCGGGATGCATTTATTATGATGCCCTGCAGCACATCTTCCATAATCTCGTCCCTTTGACCTTCTAGAGAGGATATCGGAAATTATGATTATAGAATCCAAATACTGCTCCTCAACTTGAATACTATCTCGTACTACCCCTTCTGCTTTAGGTTAAATCCTTCTTTAAGGTCCTCTAACCAAGATGTCCCCATAGACATCCTTGATAACATGCATGAATTTTGCATGTTCTACATGTTTTTGAGAGAAATCCATAGCCCAAGATGGGGCCCGTTCATTTTTTACATTACATCACATTACAGGTCAGTTAGCTGACGCTTTTATCCAAAGCGACTTACATTACCCGTGGCGGTTTCACATTTTGCCCGGGGAGCAATCAGGGGTTGGGTGTCTTGCTCAGGGACACTTCGGCTTGAGACATGGGGCAGCCGGGAGCTCAATGCTGTAGCTCCAAATTCCAAATGCTATGTTATATGTCTCCCTATTTGAAAGGGCCAATCCTCCACTACCTCGAGGCAAATAATTCTTTTATGCTACTTTTTGTCATTTCAAGAAATCAAACAATGACACGCCTGTGTTTTATAAAGTTATCTGTAAAATGCTGCCGTTCATTTCCTTATGTCTAGTCTCTTTTGGTTCTAACTCATGTGCGTGAGTGTGAATAGCTTCAGTGTGATGATTGATTTGAACACACTTTGGTTCTTTCTTCCAGATGGCAGTGGAAGTGCTCACAGAGTTCTGTAAAGAGATGAGCATCACAAACCCCACAGAAATCAGAGAGTTCTCCATCCTCGCCAACGAGAATCAGGGTAAATCCGACTTGTGCCGTTTCTTGAGATCCAGAATAGAAAGCACAGTTTCTATTTCCCAGCTTGTTGTGTACAAGAGGTTTGCTTTACAGGTACGAGCAGTGCCCCTTTTTCTGCTCTGACAAAAGTACAACTCTGAAGCTTCTAGAAATAAATAATAATAAAAATAATGTTTTTTTAACTCTCATATGATTTAAAGGGACAGGCCACCCAAATGACATGTATTTTATGTATTGAGATGTTCCGATACCTTTTTGGTCCTCACCGATACCACTATACCGGAATATATAAATACCAGATGATATCATTTATTAAATGTTACATGTTTAATATCATGAGGTCTAACCCTTTGGGAAATATGAGCAAATACAGACAGAACCTTCAAAATTGTTTAAGTATTTAGTTTGACAGAATACTTGAAAATTATTTCCATATTTCTATTTTTATTTTTTTGCTTTGGCTTTTCCACACCGCCGTTTCTTGTCTTTCCCCGCTGACATGAATGACTGAATGACGTAAGGAGCGAGCCGTCTGCATATGTCCCCTTGTGATGTCCGTACGGTCAGGCAGGACGCACGCCACCACCTGTTGCTTTTCTTCCTGTTTGGCGTGAACGAACTGACTCACACACTCGAGACCTGATTTCAGCGTTTAGGCTGCAGGGGAGGATCAACCATCTCATGTTTGAGCTACGAATCTTTTTCTGAAACATTTTAATAAAGAAAAAACCAATCACTGACCGCAGTGGGACAACACAGGTGATGACAGGTTAGAGGTGCATTACAAAATATTTCTGAACTGTCATTTAACAATTTTGGAACTTGAACTTAACTTTCTTTCCAATATTGTAATTTTATTTTTTTGTGTCTTATCCTTTCTCTTGCACACACAAGGTTACACGCTTTCTATTGGTCGTACCGTGACCGGTTTATGGCGAGAAATTTAGATTGTAGTCCCAATTTACTACATGTTACTACACAATAACATGTATTATATAAATAGCAGAGGGGACCTGATCCCCCCCCCCCCCCCCTTGAAATAAATAAGGCTAAATGCTTTTCATCCTGTCAGTATTAAATCCACCCCTCCAGCACCATGGATAGCGCCGGTCGGCCCAGGCGTCCATGACACGTCAGATGCGAGTCCAAATGATACAAAGCGTCCGATTGACGGGTCAGCGTGCTTCTCCTCCTGTCAGGCGAGATGTTGCGTCCCCTCCAAGCCGAGGAGTATCTATTTGACTTCCTGCTGGACGACGGCTCCGTCTTCTTCTCCCTGAGACGACTGATGTGGAGGAGCCCGCTGTCCTACAACAGTGACCTCTACGTGGAGTTCCACTACCAGCAGGTGACCGCAGCAGTCCACCACCTGCAGGAGAAGTGGTAGTAGCCTGGTTCAGGGTCCAGCTCATTGCTTTCCACGCGGCCTCTGTGTTCGTGCAGCTCCTGGTCGACTACCTCAGCGGGCGGCTGATGGTTGCTCCCGCTGCGAGGGGCCCCTCGTCGGTCCAGCAGATAGCAGAGCTGTCAGCCCTGCAGCATCTGGCCCGAGGACTGAGGGACCAGCCCTCGCTGTGAGTCACGGCTATCCAAAGGCATCTATCCATCCAGGCGGCAGCCTCCGCTTCTGCCGAGTGAAGCCAACGCAGAATTGTCTCCTCTGGTTGTAAAAACCAGTTAGATTGTCCTGAGGTTTTTAAGATAATGACTCCACTCCTTAATTAATCCATTGTTCAACTTGAGTTTATTGTTTGTTTATTAAGTCCATCTCACGTTTTACAGCCATGTGTATTAGTCGGTATTGAAGCTTTTTTGTTTCGCGTATGACAAATCCCCTTGTTCCACACAAGGGGATTTGTTGATGTTGTTTGAAAGTCTTGTAACTGCTGCTTGTCTATCAGGCCAGAGATGAAGGAGTACCTGCCGCCACAGGATGGACTCAGCAGCAACGCTGAAGAGATCCACTCCTTCTGCCTGGGGCAGATAGCCGCCATGCACTCGCTCAGCCCTCAAGACGCCAAAATACAATTCATTGGTGGGTAGCTTCCCCTCCATTTTACTTTATTTAAAAGAGACCCCGTACAGTTCAAACATGAATGTCACTTCTTCTATCTCCCTCCTCCCGGTTCTTTGTCTTTGCTTGTCCCCCTATTCTTCTCTCTTCCCACCTTAATTCATCTTTTCTCTATTCTACTTTATTGATCTCTTCTTCTTCGCGTCTCTTTTCTTTTCTGTTACTCTTGAGTTCTCCCTGTTCTTCCTCTTCTTCCTTGATGAATGAAGCCTCCGTCTTTCAGAGATGCTGTGCACCATGCCTCAGTTTGGCTCCAACTCCTTCCTGGCCCAGAAGGTCAGTCAGCGTGGCTGTCCCTCCCCGTGCATGGTCACCATCGGCCAGGAGGGAGTGCTGTTCCTCCACCCCAAAACACAGGTACTTCCAGCAGCCGTGGCAGTGAATTAGAACAGTTATGGTTGTATCAGGGTCAAAGGTGTATATCTGATCCGATCCAGTTTTGGGCTATTGTTCCAGTCTCTGCTGAATCCTGCTTCCAAAAAAGCCCTTTGGTTCCCTTTTCAGGGATTTCAGTTTTTCTTTTCTTAGTCGGAGATACCCGGTGTTTTCATGTTGGGGCTCCGATGTCTGCTGATTGAAGTGAGCACGAAACCAACGGAGGCCGTCTAACAGAAGCTTGTTTCTTCTCTGCAGGAGAGAGCGTTTCTGATTCCTCTGGCTGATGTGCGGTCCATGCGCACAGTCCGCCCCAAGAAACAAGGCAAAGCGCCCTCTGTGGAAATCCATTACAGCCAGGGCCGAGCCAAAAAAGTCACCGTTCATCTCAAACAGGTACGACGTCGGGCTGCGGCGGCACTAAACAAACTAAATGCCTTTCATCAAACATGTCACCTGTTAGTGATCATGGTGCTGGTCTCTCTTGCAGGCGAAGGAGTTTTGCCACATCCTCGCTCTGATGATGGAATAGCTGGTCTGACCGTCTGTCAGCAGCTCCATTTCACACCTCTGGTTGACGCACAAACACACACACACACACTCACAATATTGGGAATTGTTGTTAATCAGTGACTTTCAGTGACCGTTTTTTGTTAGTTTCGTTTTTTCCCGTGTAACTTGATGGGCAGAGTGTCATTTACTGGATCAAAGCTTTTGATGAAATCATCGAGGAGACGCGGCTCTGATCGGGTCAGCAGGGATTTGAGTCAATCACCAACTGTTGTATGAATCAACCCAATGCCTTAAAAATGATTATTTTTGTGAGTTGAAATCCAATGATGGAATTTTTTTTTAAACTAAGCATTCGTTGATCATTATTGGAAGTTTATGTTGTGACAATGTAATGTAAAGCAAGTGCAGCATTAAAGAAAAGTGTTGATTCAATCTATATATTTTGTTTTATTTTGTATTAAATATATTTTCTCTCAAGGAGGCTTCCAAAAGAATAAATCATTTCCCGTGAGACCTTTTCAGGGCAGGTGGCTTATGAGCTTCTCTGACTTGAACGTCGTTCTGGCCTCAGACTCAACATTCCTCCGCTATTAACACTTTAAGCAGTTTAACGGGCTGCAAGCCGTTTCAGCCTTTGTGCAGAATTTTTTAGCATTTCGTCTGATGGGGATCAAACACCTGCAACCAACCAAGAGCCACTTTTTAAGAGGTTCCCCGTTTTATTTAAATCAGAACTTTTACCTGTTGGTCCGCACAACTTCATGTTCCCTCTGGTTTCAGGTTCCCACGACGTCTGGGCCAAAGCAACAGAGCCTCCTGAATAAAGTACACTAACATAATGATGATTACAAAAGGTCATTTGATGTATGAAATAAAAACAACCCTTTGTGATGCTATTGAATCCTTCCTGTCTCAAGACTCTTCATTCGCATGTTGTAGTTTAGAGACCTTTTTGTACTTGTCATGCCTTGACTATCTGAATCTCATCACTAGTACTGTACATTAGCATCACTGAGTTTATCCCTACCGTTTGCTTTGTTTTATGCTTTTCAGTCTGTTGCTGTGGCTGCGATTAACACAAACTCCGCTAACACACATTACAGCAACACATGAAAACCTTGATCGTGCTCAGATTTCACAGTGGTTTCTTAAATCACTTGAAAAAAAACGAGCTTCTCCTTTAAATCTGCTGACCCTACATGAGGTATTTCCATGGGCTCACTGCAGTTTAGTAATTCATATTCACAAGTGTGGGTCGCTCAGAATCGCATTCCAGCAGGCACCAACCAAACCCTTCCGACCTCTTAGTCATCGGTGTTCACCACGGGAAGTAGAATCCGTAAAACAGAATTGCCGTCAAAAAGAGGGTTTTATGTCTTAAAGTTTTTGTTCCAGCAGTGACACATGAATGTCATTCAAAATTATGTCATCGAAAACGAAACCCTGTGATGATTCAAATTGACACGATTCTTTATCTTTGTGTTAAACTTAGATATTCACTTTTAGGAATTTGGTACCGTGAAGACATACAGGTGTATGAAAACTGAACCATATTCTCTTAACACACAGTTAATGTTGCATTTGGCTAAACTTGACTCTATGCTTTTAATGTATCCTGTTCAAAGACGCAGAGAGAACTTCACGTTAAATAGAGCATCTTTCCAAATATACACCAATTATAAATGTTTTTCTTTCATCGGATCCAACAAACAGGCCTGGTATGAAACCCCCCCATGATGAATGCTCATCTTTGGGGAATTGGAAATCAGACGAAGACCCGGTGGGCCGACAGGTATTGATTTACACGAGTGGGTGAAGTTACACTGCGGAGGCAGCCGGGCAACCAGACCTCAACGTTTACATCAGCAGGGAGGCTGCAGCCTGAAGGGCACAGGAGAGCAGGAAGATGTGGGACTCTATTTCCTAATAAGGCTTAATGGGTTTGCATTTTTCATAAACCATTTGCAGCTACAACTTTTAATAATATTCAGATCTACAGCAACCACGAGGATTTTCTTCCATACACCTTTGAGAGGTGATGTATCACTTGGGTATATGTTTATTATATGGGTTATTTTCTTGCGACTCTTACTAGTGAATATATGTAACGTGCTTGTTGCATAATGGCTACTTCATATATGTGGAGTTGATGTATGTCATGTGGACCCAGAAAAAGAAACAATTATTTTTTCTAATGTTCCCCTTCATTGCATTGAATGAAGGGCATACATATTTCTGTCACACATTGTTATATTAGTAGTAGTATTTCCCTACTAATTTCTTTTGCAAGATTTAAATACTGTATGTGTAGTTTGTTATTCAGATATTTCCTTATTGTGAGTCTCAAGAGCATCACAGAGTCCTTTCTCTAGTTTGCTAAGGACATATTAAAGACCCATTTTAACTCACTGTTAATGAGTAGATGATTATGCTGCTGATGTATTAACACACTACTTCAGTAAAACAGCAATAGAATTGTGTAAAAGTACTCTGGAAAATAAAACAATTTCCAAACAATTGTCATAAATCATCTCGGTTCTTCTTGAATTGTTCCATTGGGTCAAATAGGACATTTATATGAACACATAAGTTGAACAGGAAATACTTCCCTAGCATTAAGATGCTAGGGAAGTATTACACAGTATTAGTATCACAGCTACGGAGTAACCGGATGTGAAAAGCGTTGCGTTTACTCCCTGGAGCGGAACACGGAACGAATTAGGATTTGTAGTAGTTTTAGTTAGAACAATTACACATATTTTTCACATCATCATAGCGTTATTTTTAATATCAATATAGCAACTTAATATTATGAATTACGGGTTTAAGGGTCACAAAATTGCATTACCCCTCCTGAGTAAAGGTTTTAGGTTTCCTATTTCAAAATAGAACCATAAACAATCGCAGGCCATATAGCCCCGCCCACTATGGTCCTGACCTATCACGAAGACAGAGAGCCGTTACACCGTCCAATCACAACGCACTATTCCCCGCTAACGGAGGAAGTCTCCCCAACATGGCTGCTGCTGTGCACTGACGGCTCAGGAGTGCATTTGAGAGAAAGACATATTTTAAAAATATATATCAATAAAGACCTGGAAAGTCCGGAGGTGAGTGTGCAGACTAATACTTCACACCGACGATCTATGTGGTCGTAGAGACTATCGCAACAGAGTGCGTCGGCTCAGCTCGGAGCCTCTTGTTTGTTAGCAAATGCCTTTGACACCCGGGGACGAGGACGTCGCATGTCTGCCGTTAAAACCAACTCCTTCACCCATGGCTCCTTTTAGCGCCGCCGGGTTCTTTCCGAAACTAACGTGTCGTAACGTTTAGGACTTTACACCGGGCAGCACGAGCCGTCATTGTGGGTCTTTGCCGTCAGTTAACGCTTCGTCCTCAGTGGCTGCTCGTACCTGTAAAATGTCCATCATAACCACCTGTGTGACGTCAGCTAATCGTTTCAAGTTGACGAGGAACTCACTGAGGAGCATTGTCATCTCTGCGCGTTCATCTGTGGTCACAAATGCAAACAGCGCTTCGGTCTCAGGTGGACTCGCTCGGCTCGGCTCGGCTCGGATCGGCTCGGATCGGGGGCCTCGGCCGGTCTGTTTGGGGGGTTTAATGTTACTCGCACAGTAAGAATAGTCAATAAAGCCTCTCGTGTTTTGGCTGAGCTGTGTCCACTCTTTGCCAGAAGCAGACCGCTGACTCTGGAGATTAGTTGTGCAGAGGAAGCTGCTTGTATGGGGGTCGGGGTGGGACGGGGTCGGGGTGGGATGGGATGGGGGGGCTTGGTCTGCTTTTCAATAGATCTGTCACGCTGTCATATGGACCGGCACCACACAATGTCACAGAGTGTGAGCCAACTGAGGCGCTTGTCCATGCATGTTGTTCTACGGCCCACTGTTTGAATCGTGTGCCGTGTGATTCCTGTTAGAACTGCTTGTTTCATAGATCCTGGCTATTTGTCATTTATCCACAGACCTCTAAATGAATGTGGCGAAGAGGATCCCCGCGCTGCACCTGAGCTACAATTAATCCTCCGAGAAGTAACCACTGATCCAGCGCCGACCCCCCCCCCCACCCCCGCTGGTCCCTGCAGGTGTGGCCCCCTGTCACACTGGCAGAGGAGGCAGGGCAGGAGGTGTTGCCAGGCGGAGGACCGAGGCCGCACCCGCCCGCCTCCCCCCTCCATCTTCCTCCACTGCCAACCCGAGCCACTCCGCTTGCAGCCTCCGCTGGCAGCGGGCTGAGAGGGATCCGCACGCGGGCCCCCAGCGCTGTGGCCTCCGGATTCGGACACCGCGGAGCGGCGCCCGCCGGGCTGCGCCGGGTGCCGTTGGCTGGTTGAGGAGCAGAGCATGTTGAGTGGCTGCGGTCGCCATGGAGCTGCAGGATAAGAAGCGGGTGAGTTTCAGTCGCTTGGTTCGGGCACCAGGCCGCGCCGTTTAAGTGTCCCCCCCTGGGGTGGAGAGCTGTTTACTGGGGAGATGGGGCCCCTGGGACCGAGCCCTGAGGGGACTGCTTAGCGGCGCTGCAGTGTTTTCCCGCAGAGGTTCAAGCAATTGTAAGAATACGTGTTCAAGATTTGGAGCCTGGTCGGGGTTATCAAAAATTCAGCCGAATAACTTCTCTCGTTCTGGAAAATGTATTTGTCAGATCACAGGTCAAGTACCAGCGCTGCGTTTGCAAAGGCAGGAGCAGTTCAGGCAGCACACAGGCCGGAAGAACAACTAACTAACATCAGCAAGAACATCATGTTTTATAACCCTTGAAAGACAGAGAAGGAAAGATTTCTATTGGCCCTAAACTGGCGTAGAGGAGGACCTTCCACCTCCCGCATCTAAGATCCGGTCACATCCAATGTCCAGACTCCTGACTTAACGTAAACATCGTAAACAGAGTGTGTATGTTGAATAGTGTTGGTGTGTCTCTAACCCCCCTTTGGCTGGTAAATCTTCTAGTTGACCCGCAGACCTTAGATTCCTCAGCCAGGACATAAACTGACTCCCCATCCTGTCAGACTCGTGTCTGCCTGCTTGGCAGATCCTGCTTACCCCCTTACCTAACGCTTAAATCAAGACAAGACAGCAAACCCCCAACTAAGCCCATGAAAATAACTTTTGATTATCACTTTCCAAAGGGTCGTGTGGTTCGTGCGTTCACCTCAGGGAGAAGCATCGGCTTTATCTCCGTAAAGCTGATGCGTTAACAGAGATATGGCTGAAAGGCCCCAATAGACTTCTGATTACATTTCCATTCAAGTAGCTCGGGAGCCAATTGATGGAATTTAACAGCCTCACGGAGCTACGTCTCATTCTTGTGAATACGATGCTTTCGGGCCGGATGGACTCACTGGATGTTGGTGGTAAATAAAAGTGTGTGGAACTCCACACACAACCAAGAGCCAGTGATTCTGGTTTTATTTTTTATTTAGTTCCACCTTGTGACGTACAACCTCACTCTGGTTGTCCACGATCGTCCCTCCGGATGTGCTGGTTAATCCGAGGTGAAATGATCAACCCTCTGTAGTCAAACATACATGCATTTCGCTGCTGCGTGGGAGCGGAAATGCTGCTGCTGAGCCGTTGCTCAAGGGGCTCAAACAAATCTGCTGCCTTCCCGTCCGTGGGTTGCGTTCCCTTTCTTTAATCATCAGCTCACGCCAGCACAGGCGAAGCATGAGGGAAGCATGAGGGAAGCATGAAGGAAGCGCGCGGGTCCCTGTTCACTTTTTGCGTTGGATGTTGATTCGGTGCACATTTGGTTTCATGACTTCAGGCGTGTTGATAAGTAATACTTTGAATGTGTTAGTTACAGTAGAGTCATTGACTTGTCGGGGCCTTGTGGTTCATTACTGTGAAATATTTCACCGTTTAAGCAATTTACATTGTTTAAACTCTCACCAATCGTTTACAGACGCAGTCAGCACAATGTTTTCTGTTGGGCAACATAATCCGTTGTAGCCAATTAGTAATTGATTTTCAACCATTCTGTACTGATTGTCAATACGATCCAGCTCCTCAAATGTCAAATTGACTTATTCTAGTTTGTTTGTGTGAGTTGTCCAGGTCCCTGAAATGAACCCTTGTTGCATTCATGTATTTTAGTTCATGTCTGAACCTGGCTGCTGTTTGTGTTGAATTCTTCATGTGTTCCTTAGTTTCGGTCTGCCTCATTAATGTCACTGAGGAATGCATGACACAAGAAAACCCAGCAGAAGAGGCATCTTTTTGCGCTTCCAGTTTGTCTCGTCTTGAGGTTCGTGGAATTTTGGTTAAATTACTTCAGGATCACGTCTCATAAAAAAGTCCAGGAAGAAGAGACGCGTGCGTTGTTTCGCGAGCTTCTTTGAGCCCTTTCCCGCAGCGTTACTTGTCGTGGTGACTGTGGTTGAGACGCACTGCAGCTCTGGCCGGCCGTTAATCCGTGTCCTCCCGCGCCGCCCGCCTCTTCTCTCAGGCTGCTCCGGTGTCTGCGGGCTTACGTCTGCAGGCTTTGTTGCTCTGGGGAAATGGAGCGGTATTTATAGCTGGCCTGTGGATGCAGAGCCTGAACGCTTTCCCACCAACATCAGCTGGGGCTCAGTTTCCCCTTTTTCTGTTATATAACTTCACTCAACGAAACAGGATTGCAAGGAACGTCGATGTCACGCCATTAATCATTCAGTCAATCGTCAGAAAAGTAATGGACAGAGATTTTGGTTGCTGATTTAATATTTAGGGCCATTTAAGAGAAGGAAGTAAAATGTGAAAAACATTCTTGTCTCTTGTGTGTTTTAGTAACCTCTGGTTCTGCAGCAGGAAGCCAAACGTCCTCCGGTCCTACAGACGTCTGTCTGACTACTTCTCACTTGATTTATTACCTCAGTAAACATAAACGTGAATGTATGGTCTCAATCTCCCGCTTCACATCTTCTTCAGTGCAGCACACATTAACTAAGTAGTACAATCTAACGTGGACCTTTTCCATTTGAAACAAAGTTATTAAAAACCTGCCTTACTGAAAGTGCCTTTTTTTCTTCTTTTAAAGGAAATCTAGAACAAACATGGACTTCACAGACTGTAAATCCCAGTGTCCTTATTCCCTGCTTCTAAACATAGATTATTGATGGATAAATAGATTATTCATTGATTGATGACTGTTTTTTCTGCTCCCTGACAGAATGAATACATTTCTGCTGTCATAAATGTAACTTATTCCAATGTTTGGGATAGGTAAATTGTTCTTGTACAATAATTTAGATCTATCGTTTATGCCCTGGCAGTGGAAATAGATTTTTGTATTTTATTTCATTCGAAGTTTAGATTTACAATAAATAATTTCACCACCACTGTGTAAAAGGAATAATAGTTTTAAAAATCATCAATCAACTAGTTGGAAAAATAGAAGTACAACACACTACTTTTGAATTTACGAGTGAAAGTTGATGTGTTTGTTTCCACTAATTATCTCACAAATGGGTCTCTTGTGACAAAAGAGGCTGGAAGACCATTAAATCAAAGGTTAATCTTGAATAAATAGCAACGTGCTGTCTCTGTGTGGTTGCAGGAGGAGGAAGCGGCGACCCTGGGCCTGTCCACCGGCCAGGCTCTGGCCAAGCTGCGGGACCAGCTCAGCGGCCTGCTGGAGCACCATCAGAGGCCCGAGCGCAGGGGAGCCGCCGCACAGGTAGCCAAGTGCACCTCTTCACCTAATACACCTCAACCCCATTTTATTGTCACGACATCTTTGTGTGAAATCATAAAGACACACCGTTGGTCGACCAGTCCTTAAACACAGCCGTGCCTTACGTAGTAACCCGCTGCGTATCGTTTTGCTGATGTCTGCGTAGGAACGGTGGGTGAATAGCTTCCTTTACCATGGCAACCGTCACTCCTGTCTCCATTGGCCGGGAGCTGCCCTCACTCTGCTGGTGGTGCTGGGTCTCGTCTGTTGCCACGGTAGCCAGCCAAAGGGCAGGTAGGTTGTCCCCTGTCAGCTTGAGCGCCCTGGTCTGGAACCGTGCAACTTTTGTCATCTGAAGCATTAACCGCCAAGTCGGTTAGACCCGGGAGCTGGGACCCGGCTCAGCGAGGTGGCGACACGTCTCCATCGTCTTCCTCCTACTCAGGAGTTTCTCTCCAGAGGAGAGCAAAGGGAAGAGGAGGAGGTGGGGGGGGTGCAGCTGAAAGCAGCTGTTTTTACATTATGTTACAACTGACATCTCAAAAAAAGGATTCACGGGATCCTGTGTGTGTGTGTGTGTGTGTGTGTGTGTGTGTGTGTGTGTGTGTGTGTGTGTGTGTGTGTGTGTGTGTGAGTCTGTCTGTCTGTCTGTCTGGCGTGCTGTACACAGAGAGCCGTGGTGTAAATGTGATCGATACCATGCGGCTATTTAGTTTTTCTAACAAGGTCTATAGCAGAGTCCCCGCAAAGGACACTTCTTCTTTCTGTCCAAAACCATTCAATTGGATATGTTAACTGACACTGACTGATTAATGCAAACACCAGTAGTTGGTTTGAATGTGGATGGAATTCATTTGGATTATTTTGTTTTATTCAATTCATTTTTAAGGCACTTCAGAAATGTGTCTGAGTGAGCGGAACCTGCTGCAGCGTGTTTCTCTGTAGCTTGTCTCATTTGGTTCCACTTGGTTCCTCCACAGCTCTGGCATCGAGCTGCTGAGCGCTGCAGCGCTCCTCCTGCTCCTTGTGCTCAACCTGCTGCTGGTCAGACGCCAGGAGCGGCTGAAGAGCAGCGAGATGGTCCGCCGCCTCAACGGCATCATCGCACAGCTCAGCGGTGAGTCGGCCGTCGTCACCCTGCAGGCTCAGCGTGATCCCCCGTCGACCTGTGGCGCCTCGCTACTTCAACTCATATGTGGCCGTATAGGAAATGCTTGTGCCGAGTGTCTGTTGTCAACCGGGGGGGAAATCCTCCAGCAGAACCGCAAATATTATTCATACAGTTTATATATGTATAAAATGTAGATTTTAAATGACGATTTAATATCCCAACCTACTGGCCCAATGTGGAAATGTAATTGTTATTTTCCGTTGTCGGGGTGATGGTGAATATCCTTTCGAATGAGGAAACTATCTAAGGAACAGTTTTTTTAAATGTATTTTTAATCTTTGGGAGACAATTAGGTTCGTGATGGAAAATATGTGACCTAATTCTCATGAACTTTGTAACATTTATCTCTTTTTTATTTATATTTTTTTTATCTCCACTTCCTGGCGAACATGGGATGTGTTTTGGATGTGCATGAATGTTAGTCCCCAGGTTATGAATGAGTGAATTCCTGTCTCACGGTGCCTTTCCACGTCTGTCCCTCCAGACTACGTGTCGGGCTGCGAGGGTGACGTGCGCTGGTCTCCGTCTCTGTACCCGGATCTCCACACGCCCTCGTCCACGTCGTGGTCCCTTCACTGGACCTACCGGGACTCCCGGCTGGTGAACCTTCCCGTCAGCCTGCTGGTGGAAGGAGACGTCGTCGCTCTGAGACCTGGACAGGAGGCATTTGCTTCCCTCCGAGGCATCAAGGTCAGTCTGTGCGTAGACGCACACGCACGCACACACACACGCACACACACACGCGCACGCACACACGCAGCGTAAAGCCAAATTTGAACCTGAGTAAAATATGCAGGAACTTCTGATGGAGTAACAGGAAGGATTCCAGTGCAGCTACTGAGTGACAACACGTCTATTTGTTCTTTTTGACCACTTTGACTTGAATATTGATATATTGACCTTTTTTTATGAATACACCTTATTCGACTTTCTTATCCGCTCTGATCTCGGCAACGTATCCTGGCTGGTTAGACTGAGCTGACCTTTGAAATTCATGAAATATAAATCTTATCTCTTGGGAAATAAGCAATCCAAAGGTATCAGTAATTTGCCCTTTATGTTCTTTTTGGGTGCCAAATACCAGAAGTGGTGCAGAAAGCCGATATTTTATCATCGGTTCACCACTAGAACACTGAAACGAGCTTCTGGCGTCACCGCTGGTAACGGCAAACGGCACGTAAGCATTGATACTGCCTGAAGAGGTACACAGTCACACGTGACATAAAGGAACGCTTCTAAGGTCACAGTGCAGCGGGACGTTATGTGATAATGGAACAGACAGGCCTCACTGGGTGGGATGAAGCTGAAAGCAGCCTGATATGGACAAGCGGCTACGGTTTTACTTTGCTGCACCGAACAGATTAAATATTTATTCCACGATTCTAAAGTGTGAAATGCTGTAACAAAACCATCACAGAATTAAACAATTATTACAATTGTTTTAATTTAATTGTAATTTAATTGTTAATTGGATTTTAGAAGTGGGTGTCTGCTGAATTGCTAGTGTGAAACTATACATCAAGTCTCATGTTAGAAAAACTCTTACTCAACGTAAAATCAGTAACTAATACTTGCAAGCAGGAGATACATTGACACACAAGTCCTGGTTCAAAGCTACTCAAAGGTCTTCTTCTCCAGCGCCAAAATGTACAGCTGAAAGTTAACATGAATGAACTTGGCAGAGGTTTTTAGTTAGTTTAACTTCTGTAGGAACATCTATATGTGTGGAGAAACGTCTATTTGTTAGTAAATTTATAAAACAAGATAGAGTAGGACTTAAAGCAAAGCAGATCTTACGTGAGACTCGATAGCAGTATTCATCATCACACAGTCACTTGGAACCTGACTTCCTGCACTAGACTAGACAACGTCGCCCAGCTCACACCAGCACCTCCTTTGTTTTACCTGGAAATGACTCTGCGTGTCCACACGGCCCTTCAGTGACCCGCACAACCCCTTCCTGTCCCCTCAGGATGATAAGCACATTAAGTTGGAGCCGGGGGATTTATTCCCCCCCTTCTCCCCTCATCCCTCCCCGCGGGCCGACGAGAAGAGGGGACCGCAGAGCCCGCAGCAGCACCGCCTCTTCAGGGTGGCGCGCACTCCGGTGCTGGACGTAGTCAGGTAGTCGTGTGAACTTGCTCCTCAGGACGTCCGAGTTCTCGCCATTTGTCTGCAATCATCAACGGTCGGCGTTGCCTGTGTGCAATGACTGCTGCTCCTCATCATCGCACACAGGGTTGGAAAGGCAACACGATGTCTGGCTGGTGTCTGTATTTCACAGCGACCGTGTTGATGAGATGCAGATACAGGGTGCTACATGTTTCCATAAAAAAAAAAATAAAAAAAAACGTTTTTCTGGGTAAAAATGAGCTGATGGATTCGACAGCAACGCGTAGATGTTGTCGGATGGGGAAAAAAAGTAACTCGAACGATCATGTCTTTTTTTACGGACAGGAACAGTTTGGAGATGGCGTTGGCGCGTCCGATCACCGTGCTGGACAACGAGCGCTTCACGGTGCAGCTGGTCATCACCAAGTTGGTCTGTCCCGTCGTCCTGGTGAGCAATTTGGAGTCTCTGCTACGTGTTTGGAATCCCTTCTTCTCCACCTAAGCCCACCGGAGTGTGATGTAGCACACCTTGTTCTCTCCCTTTAGGGGGCTTTCCTGGTAGTGAACACTGTTCGCTATTTCTGTGACGCCCCGAGCCTCACCCCCACCTGCTACAATTTCATTCAACTTCAGGTACAATCACACAAGACTACGAATGTGCGACTTAGAGAGACTGGAGTGTGTACCCGTCTAAATGTGTAATGTGTGTGTGTGTGGCCACCAGCCGAATGTTAACGGGACGTGTACGGCTGTGTGATTGTGTTTGCAGCTGATGGGTGTTCTGCCCATCTTGCCCTTGGTCTTCCCGGTCATGTGGGTGCTGCTGAACGCCTTCGGAGAGGCCCGGGTCCTCGCCGAGTTCAGCCACGCGTCGCCAGCTGGTCTGGTGAGGGACGCGCACACACACAGACACACACACACACACACACACACACACAGACCTGAGGTTGGACTGATGTCTATGGTTAATCCATCCCATCGAGGGTCGCACAGTTAGGACCATAGAGATCTCCATCAATCATCGTTATGAATGAATGAGTGATTTCATTTGTGAATGTGACGCTCTCGCAGACTTCCTGCTAATAAAATTCCTGCTGTGGCAGAAAATGTGCAGACCTCAGTTTTTAAAACAATAACAAATTGCATTTCCAGGATATTAACAAGCAATGATGATTACATCATTTAAGGTCCATTTAATTAGCTGAAGACCAGAAAGCCTCCAACACCAACATGCAGTACCTCGTATAGCATCACTAAATAGGACATGGAACTGTTTACCGCAGTCATTCCAGTAGGCCAAAAGAAAAATGCCCGCGGTTGTTAGTTCTCATGGTGAAAACGCGCGTTGGATTTGCCCACGCAGGACTTTCCCGCAAGACGCGTTACACCGCTCCAACGGTTGCCGTTGGCGACCGCGTGCATAAAAATGTAACCGTCCTGCTACGCTGTTTTCAACAAGTATGTTCTTTGTGCTTCTATCTCTGCGGCTCTGCGAGTCCCGGCGCGTCTCCACCTTTTTAAATGTCAGGAAAGTATTAGTTTGACCCGATTGTTCCGCTCAGCAGGGTGGCTGTTAACTTAAGGCCAGTTTTATCTGAGTCTGTGCAAATCTTCCTTTCACTCAAATGCTTCCCTGAGCCCGAGACAAAACGACCCAACTGTCGTACTGATTGTACAGTTATTTCTTTCCCCCGTGTCGGCTGCTAGCACCTTCCATTCAGGCAGCGCTAACGCCATGTCGGTCCAACACACACAGAGGAGCCACCGTGAAGGCGTCACTCTGTGTTTTAACTAGACTTTCTTCTCGCCCCAGCTTGCTAAGTTCTCTGAGGACACTCTGAGCAGCTACACCGAAGTGGTTTCCTCCCAGGTATAACCTCTTGCTGCCCCCCCCCCCCTTCCTCCACCCGAACCCGCTGGCTGTTTGCCCCCTTTGAGACTCGCTACCCTCTCTGCTCCTCCCCACACCCCCCATCTCCATTACATCTCCTCCCACTCTCTCTCTCCTTGTGTTCATTGTGTAACGTTTTGCTTTCTGTTTTGCTTTCTGCTTTTTTTCACCCTTCCGTCTGATTATCCGTCAGCACGACGTGACCAAGCTCCTCACGATGCAGGTTTACGCCCACAAACCCGGTTATCTTTGAACTGTTATTAGGAGCTACGTCAGTACATGGTTATTTCATTCATAAATAATGTTGATCATCATAGAGGTTTACTTGTTTTGGTCAGATTTTTGGGACTTAGTAAAGTAACTTTTGGGTAATTTGTTTAACTAAACAATTATTTGTTGTACTTTTTGTTTAGTTTGTGTTTAAGATGTATTCTGTGAGGGCACTTGTGGGAGTAGGCAGGTACAGGACCAGCATGCACTGGGGTGGGCCTATTGTACAGCTAGAGGGGGTTCATTCTTCAAAGCTCCCCAATGTCTATTGAGGATTAACGTATATAAATAAATAAAACTCTTAATGTCCTCCAGTGTAACGCGGGGGCCTGAGTGTTTGATCCCTACGTACATGTTTCCCCTCATACGTACGAGCTGTGATTGTTTGTCCCTCGCTCGTCCGCTCGTCATGGATTCCAGACAAAGTGATTTTAAATCTGCATGGATGTGTTTTTGGTCCACTCACAAAAACGCTGCACTTTGCACTGCGCTTCTCCTCCTCGCCTCATGCCAACAGCATCGTAGTGTTGGATCTCCCCTCTGCCTTCAGCCCCGATCAAACAGCTGTTTTACAGATGCTGTCTGGCTTTTAGGCCCAGTTGCCTCCTCAATCTGCTTGTTTTTGCTATTTATTTTTTATTAACTCAATCAGCATTTATTTTTAAACTCATATCTTTGTGTGTGTGTGCGTGTGTGTGTGTGTGTGTGTGCGTGTGTGTGTGTAGGAGTTGCTGCGCTGTGTGTGGAGACACACGGTTGGCGTCCTGAAGGGAGAGTCTCAGACGCTCTGTTACACTTCCAGCCTTCTACACACTCTGGGATCAGTCACTGTGAGTATCATGGGTGCCCATTTGGGGAAATCGTTGAATAGAAAATGTCCCCTTTTTTTATTCTGCTGGTCACTATTCAGAGATATGAAGTTGCTAAATTTATAGGGGCAATTAGTTCGGCAGGTCAAACTATCCAGGATGTAGAGCTGTGGTTTTATTTGTGGATTGGTTTAGCACAAGGAGTTTCACGAAATCAAATTTCAAATATTAAAATGCTACCAATACTTTTATAATGGTCCACCTTCTGCAACTACCTCTGTATAAAATAGATTAACATTTCAACTGCGTCTAGTTCCCATTAAAAGTGGTGAACTGGCAAATCACAAGGCAGCTCTCAGCAACAATGTAGCCGCTGGAGGACTGCGGACAAAAGATACATGCGGTATGTGTGTGTGTGTGTGTGTGTGTGTGTGTGTGTGTGTGTGTGTGCGCAGGTGCTGTGCTGTGTGGACAAGCAGGGCGTCCTGTCCTGGCCTAACCCCAGTCCAGAGACCGTGCTGTTCTTCAGTGGGCGAGTGGAGCCGCCTCACCACAGCCAGGACGACCTCAGGGACGACCTGTCTGTCAGCTCCGACTGCCGGATGGAGACCGACGAGGACCGGGAGGAGGTGTGTGTGTGTGTGTGTGTGTGGTGTGCGTTCACCGGCCGACCATGCGCCGTACCGTATTCCGCCCCTGACTGGTTGTGTCGCCCGCCGCAACAGGCTCAGGAGGCGGAGGCCCTGCTCTGTCTGCTAGCAGAGTCCTCGGCCCAGCTGGGGGAGGGCCCCGAGCCCAGCGAGACGTCGCGCTGCACCGCCCGCTCCACGGACACCGCTCGGCTGCGGCGCTCCGGTCAGGCGGCGCACACTCGCACCAAACACCACTCGGGGTCCAACGTCAGCTTCAGCCACAACGCGGAGGGAGGCGAGGACGACCAGGTGGACAAAAGAGCGCTGGAAGTCCTGAACGAAGAGGGCACGTCTTTTCAGACTTACCCATTCGCCCCCTTGCGTCTCCAGGACTTCGGGATGGGCTGCCCCGAGGCGGAGGCGGACGACTTTGTGTGCGACTACCACCTGGAGATGCTGAGCCTGTCGCAGGACCAGCAGAACCCGGCTAGCATCCAGTTCGACGACCTCTCCTGGCAGTGCCACCTGCCGTCCCTGAAGCCGCTGGGCCTAAACATCATGCTGAACCTCTGCAACGCCAGCGTCACGCAGCAGCTCTGCCGCTTCTCCGACCACCTGTCCAACCTGGCCCTGCAGGAGAGCCACGGCACGGTGCTGCCCGTCCACGTGCCCTGGGGCCTCTGCGAGCTCTCCAGGCTCATAGGTGAGCGTGTAATGAGGATGGCCGGATATTCCTGCTCTGGTTCTGAAGTGTTGAACTTCGGGACTTTCTGTGTGTGTGTGTTTCTCAGGGTTCACTCCTGGTGCCCGGGAGCTGTTTAAGCAGGAGAACCACTTGGCTCTGTACCAGCTGCCGTCAGGAGAGAAGACCAAGGAGTTCACTTCCCGCCACCTTCATTACTTCACCAAACGTCAGCCTCCCCTCTCCCATCTGATCTCCCTGTTTGTTCGAGACGCTTTCTCCAGTGAGTCCACACACACATTTTTTTAATGACCTTGTTGTAGTTTGCTGTGTTAACTGGTCTCTTTCTTTTAGAGTGCTTCTCAGTTGTATTGCTTATGTCGCTCTGTGAGCAGATAATGTCCAGATGCTGTCGCATGGCTCGGCCGACCTCATCCTGGAGGCCTGCACCGACTTCTGGGATGGCGCGGATATCTATCCGCTCTCAGGCTCAGACAGGTGCGGTGTCGTTGTTGCATTGCGGTAAACCTTCATTCAAACATCAAAGGAGACCTGTTATGCCCTTTTACTACACGATGAAGTGGGTCATACCACGAGGGTCATTGTCACCAGCTCTTTTCAGCCTGCCTTAAAAGGCTCCGCTCAAAACTCCTCGTTTGAGGCCTTAATGCTAATGAGCCCTGTGTTTTGTTTCCAGCATTTGGGGGTTGGTAGACGTGCCAGTCAGCCACATTAACGTGTAGAAGACCTATCAAAGTGAAACTTTCACAAAATGTCCCCTTTTAAGAATCAACAAAATGACCTCATTTCACTTTCGCTCGTCTCTTGTCCCGACAGAAAGAAGGTTCTGGACTTCTACCAGCGAGCCTGCCTGTCCGGTTACTGCTCTGCGTTTGCCTACAAACCCATGCAGGTCTCCCTGTCTGGCCAACTGGACGGGAAGTGCGTGGAGCTGGTGCCCGGCCCCTGCCTCTTCTCCGGGGTGGAGCTGCCCTCCACCACCCCCATCAAACACAACTCCTGCAGGAACAGCTGGAGCTCTGACGGTACGAGTCATTTACGGAGGGACGTATGGTCGGAGTAAGGATACCACTTCAACTCCTCTCTTCCCCCCCTTTGTGTGTCCAGAGGGCATAGGAGAGGGCGCGGAGCGCGATGACTGCGTCCAGGCCCTCAGTGGGCAGATCTTCATGGGCATGGTATCGTCGCAGTTCCAGGCACGGCTGGACACAGTCCGGTTCATCGACGCTCTCGTCACGGCGTGTATCCGGTTTGTTTACTTCTCCATGGAGGATGAGCTCCGCAGCAAGGTGAACACACACACAAGCCCTCATGTGAACCTCCTATATTACCTAGTCGGTTGGGTGGGCCAGACTAATGTATGATGGTCTTTCCTGGGGATGTGTATCTGCTGACAGCAGGAGGCTTCTTCCACCATCCAATACAGCATGCCGTTGTAACCTTTCCACAGTTTGTGACAGAGGAGGGCCTCCTTTTTTCTTTCTACCAAAAAACCCACAACAATGGTCAGAAGTAGACTGTCTATTAGGGCTGCAACAACAAATCGATAAAATTCGATGCGAGCATGGGGGGGTGGACGCTACGGACGGTCGGTTTCGTGCTTTGTCCCATGTCGGTTTTTGTTGACATATATATTTGTGTGTGTTGTACTTTTTAATGCTGTCATATACGGTAGTCCAGTGCGCTTGCGCATATACTGTGGATTATACGGTAGGTGATGTTACGCCTGTAAAAGGAGACACAATGATCCATTAAACCAACGCGGCTAACTAAGAAGCCTCTATTGGATTTATTTACAAATGCCATTGTGAATTCATCTCATAGCACCTGGTTGTGTTTTTAGCTGTACTTAGATGGGGTGTATACATTTACTTAGCTTGCACGACAATGGTGGTAATAATTAAATGAATAAGCTTCAAGTGAACATGGGGTGTTTGTGAGTGTAGTATAGAGAACGAGTTCTGACGTTAAAACACATCCTGTTACATTTTCGGATTTGTATTTTTCTTTTTATAAATGATTATGTTCAAGGAGCAACCTGTATTTTTGCAGTTCTGTTTTAGAATAAAGGGTTGGGAATTAAAGCTTTTTAATCCGATTCAGCGATTAATCGAAGAAATTATTACAGCTGCAACTAACAATTATTTTGATAATCGATTAATCGGCCGATTATTTCTTCGATTAATTGAACATAATTTATAAAAAAAAGAATCAGAAAATTTAACAGGATTTTGTTTTAACATCAGAACTAGTTCTCTATACTACGCTCACACTCACAAACACACAACGTATTCATTAAATTATTACCATCATTGTAGTGCAAGTTAAGTAAATGTATACAGCTGCATGAGTGCATGAGCTGAATTTAAAATGGCATTTGTAAATAAATGCATTAGAGGCCTCTTAGTTGATTTAATGGATCACCATGTGTCTCCCTTTACAGGCATAACATCAACTACCGTATAACCCACAGTATATGCGCAAGCGCACTGGACTATATATATATATATATATATATATATATATATATATATAATGGACCATATATGACAGCATTAAAAAGTACAACACACGCAAATATATTTGTCAACAATAACCGGTATGGGACAAAGCACGAAATATATACAAGACAACAGATTGAAAAATGAATGATCCAAAATAGGCGAGTAAATAAAAACGTCTTGCTAGCTGGTTTACTGCTGTTATTAGCGAGCTAACGCTAGCTTGATCAACAACTGCCGGCGCTGCTGGCTGCTCTGTCCTCTGCGTCAGCTTGGCGTTTTTATTTTATTTTTTTGCTCTGCGCGCAACAATAATGCAATTTGTTGCCAACGCTTTTAATAATCAAATTTTAGCGATTTCATTGTTTCGTTGTTGCAGCCAAGAAATAATCAACCGATTAATCAATTATCAAAATAATCATTAGTAGCAGCCCTACTGTCTATAAGCCGCGGACGTCATGGTGATGTCATCCGTTGCTTTGTGGACTGATGATTTGAAGATGACTTCTGTGTGCGTGCAGGTCTTTGCAGAGAAGATGGGTTTGGAGACAGGCTGGAACTGTCACATCTCTTTGACCCCAAATGGAGAAAGTCCCTGTGATGGAGCTCAGACCAGCCCCGGCCATGTCTCCCTGCATGGACTCCTAACCCAAGGTACCAAACCTCTTTATAAAAACTCAGCTCAACTCAACATTCTGAACCGTTTATGTGGATGTCCAATCGGTCTTAGAAGGTGGGGTCAACTGAAGCAACAAATTCTGCAGTGCGTGCGTCGTACGGAGTCGAGTTCTCCTGCCCGTGGAGCCGTGCAGGCAGCTGCTCAGTGTACCACGTGGAGGACTTGCTCCGTACTGAGCTCTCTTAATAAGAGTATCCGCCGTCTTCCCATGACACACAGATTCCCGGGACGAGGCAGAGGGCCCGCTCCTGGCGGAGGAGGAAGCCCACTCTGACCTGGCCGGTTTCCAGCCCACAGACAGCGACGTTCCCAGCTTCCTGGAGGACTGCAACAGGGTAACTACGTCTTTCTATCAAAACCAGTGGAGCTGCGGCTCCGTTCTTCACAAAGAAAGCCACGTGTTATTTTCACAGCAGATGACGCATTGCTTTAAGGGGATTATTTGTGTGCACTGCCATTGATTTAAAGCCGTCAAATGGGTGGAATTTATTTGAAGCATATTGTCTGTTAATGTCTTTTCTGTCTCTGCTCTTCGGCAGGCTAAGCTACCTCGTGGCATCCACCAGGTTCGTCCCCATCTGAAGAACATCGACAATGTGCCTCTTCTGGTGCCGCTCTTTACTGACTGCACCCCCGACAGTGAGTCCTCTCCACGCGCTTTGACATAATAAGTCACCGTCCGTTTGCGTCGCTCCACTTAATTCTGTGCACACTTTTACTCTTTAAAGGTTCTCATACTGATCCTTTTTCTCCACAGCCATGTGTGAGATGATCAAGATAATGCAGGAGAACAGGGAGGTAACATGTTGCCTGGGAAGCTCCGCCAATTTCCGCAACAGCCGCCTGTTTCTACAAAGTGACCTCAGGTAAGCGCACATTAATATGGTTCGTTGTTTGCTTTTTAATGTTAAAATACAGCATCGTTGTCTTACTTTAGTGGAATCTCGCCATGCAG
This sequence comes from Gasterosteus aculeatus, assembly GCF_964276395.1. Classification (NCBI taxonomy): domain Eukaryota; kingdom Metazoa; phylum Chordata; class Actinopteri; order Perciformes; family Gasterosteidae; genus Gasterosteus; species Gasterosteus aculeatus. Next base: position 2,866,822 of record NC_135692.1, on the reverse strand, counting down.
ATAGTTCTGGTTCTATTAATTCAGGCACGGAGATGTTCGTCTCTGAGGGACTCACAGCGTTGACGAATAAGATTCACAAAAGTTAACAAAGCGCAACACTCAAGAGTCAGTGTCCCGTTATCAGATAATCCACAGAGCGGTGGTGTGAGCAGTTCATCCATTAACACAGCACTCCGTAATACTACTTCTATTTACTGGACGGATTATTATATAACTGATGAATTTTCTCGTAATGAGACAGATCCACCTAAACCTGGATAAAACAAACTGTAATGATTGATTCTATGAGGCGAGTGATGAAATGTATTCTGGTAACTTTCTGCCCCCTTGAGTAGTACTATAATCCTGATTTGCGTCTATGTGAATCCCCCCGCAGCATTGCCCTGGACCCCCTGTACCCCTCTCAGTGTTCGTGGGAGACGTTCGGCTACGCCACTGGGGGAGGATTTAGCGACGCGGACGCTGAAGGTCTGTGTCCTCTGAGGCTCTCTGGACAGCTCAACACGCTGGGCTGCTCCGCCACCTTCCACCAAGGGGAGAGCGTCAGCATGGTGAAGCTCATCGAGCAGGTTAGGACGCGCCGCCAACGCGCAGCGGGTCGGAGAGCGCCGTCAGATGCCCTCATTAACCCTTTGGGGGGAATGTGTTCCAGGCGCGACACACGACCTACGGCATCCGCAAGTCCTTCCTCTTCCTGCTGCAGTGCCAGCTGAGTCTGGTCATCATCCAGGTGAGAGCGGACGCCTTGTCCACGGACATCTGCGCCGCACTGCTAGCTTTGTATGTAGAAATACAAGCCGTGCTGCTGAATAAATATGTGAGGTGTGCGGCTGTTTCTCTGCAGTTCTTGGCCTGTCTAGCTCAGCTTCCTCCTCCCATGAACACCACTGACATACTCTGGCTGTCCTGCTTCAGCTGCCCACTGCTGAGGTACACACGGTGGAGACCAGTGAGACTCTTGAGGTGTGCTGTGCCGCACCGGATGTCATGCCTCCGTTTTCCTGTTGTGTTGGCAGTGTGTCGTTTTTGGGGAAGCCGCCCGACAGCTTGTCCATGACAGTGGCCACAGGGAAGAACCTGGATGCAATCCCAAGGAAGGTAGGACCACATGCCAGTCAAATATTTCAAATGTACCGTAAACTCTTTTGACTATAAGCCGCTACTTTTTCCCCCACGCTTTGAACCCTGCGGCTTATACGATGGTGCGGCTAATGTGTCATTTGTTTACGGGGTAATGGTACGTTCACACCAAAAGCGAAGCGAAACATTCACGTGAGTAGATTCCATGTAAAGTCAATGCACAGAGGCGTCTGGTTGTGAATGAGGCAGATTTCAAACAGGCGGCGGGAAAGACGTGCGAAAGAGCGATACGAGTGAAGCGATTAAATCGCTTTTTATATTTATATCCGCCCGGCGCTGTCTAGCGAAAGTCAATCGGCGTTGAGACGCGCCGCTCGTCATCACCGCCGTCCTGCTGTCACAGCGTGAACGCACGTTATTAAACGGCCGCTCGCCGGAGACACACACAGCTGAGACTGAACGCCTGTAAGTTAGTTTGTGTGTAACCGAGAGACGCACCGATCCGACACAACAGGTCATCAGACCGGCTGCTGGTCCGCCTGCAGCAGCGCTGGAAGCCGCGGTCATCCAGACGCACCTCCTGCAGGAGTCGCTGAAAGTCAAGCTGTGTGCGGCGACGGATGAGGTCATGAACCCGAACCAATAAAGAGCAGAAGTAGTGGTTAAATTGCTTTTGGTGTGAATGTACGATAATGAGCGAGAGCGAGACAGACCGGTGCAGGTTACGGGCAACCAATCTGGCTGTCGGAGAAGGACACAGAGCGGCGGCGCGTAAACCTTCCATTAATGAATCAATGGTGGGACGAACTCTGCGTCAGCAGTCGTTTTTCTGCCGCGTGGACACCTTATATATGTACACACATCTTTTGTTTCGTGCGGCTTGTATTCAGGTGCGCTCTATAGTCCGGAATTTACGGTACTGCTGATCACTTTCTGGCCAAAGATATTGTTGACCAACAACTTAATAGACGTAATGATGATCAGCAAACAGCCCTACATGCGTTCTGTTAAAGGTAATACTATACTGTACCAGTAACAAGTGGGGATGATGATGATAAAAATATGCATCATTTATTGACTGAATAGACGGGACAAATAAAAGCCCTTCATAACATTTGGTCCCACGCTCTCATCGTGTCGCCTTCTTTTTCCAGACCCAGAACTACTTCCTTGGCTGTTTCCTGTTGAAGTTTGGCCTGTCGGTGTGTGCCTACCTGCTGGGCTTTGGCTTCACCCTGCAGGAGGTCTGCTTCAGAAGCAGCAACTCCAGCCTCGCTGACAACACCACTCGTGCGCATGTGCTCACGGCCAGGTGTGCGAAGCACTGGCGTCCCTGACATCACGTTTCCAGGAGGATTTGATGCTGTAAATGATGGGACGTGCGCCGACTGTCGCTCTGTTTGACTCTCGCAGCTCTTCGGTGGACGCTCCTCACTGGTTCGGCGAGCTGTCGAACGGCCTGCTGCTGACTCAGAAGGTCATGGCGGGATTCCTCGTCTTACACACTGGTAGGAGGTCCCTGTAACGTACGCAGCATAAATCATTGTTCGCTATTCAAACCGACCGCTTCATTCTGTTTCTCATTTCCTCAGTGGCGATCTCACTCAGCTACGTCCACCGCTCTCAACCTCTGTGGAGAAAGAATCCCTTCCGCAACACCTGGTGGTGTATCACTGTACCTGTGGTGTGAGTGAACATCCCGCCTGAAGTTATGCCGACTTTCAACCGTCCGCACTCCTTACTTTAGCCTCCCCCTTTAACATTTACATTAACGTCACTTAAGAAGTTAAAACCAGTGAAACAGCTGCCCAATGTTTAATAACACAAACTTCTAAAATGCTAAATACTCCAGCCACACCTTCTAGAAGATATGCATGTTTGTCACACGCAGGACGTTTTTAATTAACCTTCACAATAAGCAGACAACCAGCATCCTATTGACCCTCAGCAACATCTGGCAGACTGAGTCTAAGCTACTGTCTCATCAAATGTCTTTATTGGTTTCGTTATAGCAAAATATCCATTTCAGTTCCATTCACGCAGTGTACGTGTACCTATGGCTTTTATTTTGAAAGGCCACCTGGAAGAAGTGGATCCCGTCTCCTTAATCTCTCTCCCCTCTCCTGCAGTCTGCTCAGCCACCTTGTTCAGGCCACAGTGGATTACCAGTTATGGCGTGACCGAGGCAGCCCCCTGACCTTTGACCTTGGCGACATACCCCTGCTGGCCTGGCTGCTGGCCTCTCTGTCCCCGCTGCTGGTGGTGGTGGTCAACGAGGTGGTGAAGCTGCACGAGATACGGTATGAGGAGAGATACGCGGGGGGCAAGAATCAGTGTGGATTTTCAGAATGATTTTGTGCTCATTCACAAAGTGAGTTTATGTCCCTTGTTTGATCCAAAGCGCTGATCTTGTCCCCTCTGTCCGTTTCAGGGTGCGAGTTCGCTACCAGAAGAGACAGAAGCTGCAGTTTGAAACCAAGTTGGGGATGAATTCTCCATTCTGATGCGTTCTCTGTGAGGTAGTTGGTGTTGTGGGATCACACACTGCACATCAACACTTCAGCACCAGCGGAGGGGGCTTAGTGACGTAAATGGGTCTGTTCTCTTTCCGTTCAACAGGCAACTATTTATTGTCTGGCATTAGTTAGTTTTAACAGCATGAGGAATGTTTTCTGAAGAGGTTGTATCACTGTTCTCCTCTTCTCAGAGACTTTGTGCGCGGTTGCTGTCTGACCCCAAACAAAGGATGTTTTAGTGAAAATCATTTAAGGAGACGCGCACGTTGAAATGTGTCCTCTCGTCATTCACAGGGAAAACTGCTGAAGCTGAAAAAGGAACTGCGAAGTGTTCAATATTAAACAGCTTCATTAGGAAATAGATGGGGAAATTGTTTTTTAATTATCTTCAAAACTATTAAGTCTTTTTGTTTTGTTTTTATCCCACACTGGACTTTCAGTAAGTCGCCTCTTAAACTTGTAAACTCCACACCAGCCGGCGCTTGTAGCGCGATGAGACGTGGTAGGTAGAACAAGAGTGTTGGAAATGATTCAGCAAAACGTTGACACAAAAGCTGGACATGCTACTTAAAGACAACTATTTTGGCTAACCGGCTAGTTCTGGTTGGGGGCTGTAGTGTGAAGCATCAAGGTGAAGAGACGTGTTAGCCGCAGCAGCTAACGCCCGCTAGCTGATTCTTACTTCTGCCACATGTTCAAGCTAAAGATGTTCCTCTCAATGGGTACTAGCTCACGCTGCTTACTGGCTAATAGCTAGCTTAGCCTCTTAAAGGGTTTAGTGTGTCTTCAGTTCCTGCAGCAGCCTCTGGTTGATTTATTCACCATCGTCGTCCTTCCAGGTAACGGCTTTGGTTTAGGAGGCCGGGGTCGAGTGAAGGTGAGATGGCAGTGACCAAAAACAATATGCAACAGGAATGCCCATATTGAGTACGTCAGACTTTTGAATAAGGCTATTTTTGTAATGAAATACAAATGACTTCTAATTAAATTTTGTCAATCTTAGAAGAAAAACAATCTATATATATTTTTTGTCGGTTGTTCTTTAAATTTTAAACCACTTATTCCTGTGGTTATTTATTTCATCCTGTCATTTCTATTGATTTAATATTGCACACTTCGGGGCTCCATATGTAACAGGATGTTTGTTTGCTGGCTATTTACAGAATATGGTCCAACACTGCGTCTGACAAGATGTGATCTGAGCTTCATTCAGCCAGTGAGCCGAACTGTTAGATGTGCTCTACAAACATATCTGCCGTTAGATGTTCGCCGTATACACGTTTATCTAACTGCAGGATGTGCCATCATGCTGCTATTAAGCAGCGACCTCAGCGAGTCCCTCCAACAATCGATGGTTCCACTCGATGTACGTGTGCTCATGCAGCAGAGTTCCCTGAAAGGTGCTTTGTTTTAGTCGGTGTCCTTTCGCAGCCTGTGTGGCTTTTTTAACTCAACAATTTGACAGACAGGAGCTCGGGAGACTATCGCCTAAAAGTACAGAAAATTGAATAGTTGGGTAGATTTTCCCACGATAACCCCAGATTTCATATTTGCTCTGCTGACCTTAAGCGTCTGTACACTGGGACCCTTTCCTGGTCCCCGTTACTCTAATGTGTTCAGGCCGCTCACCTGTAATGTGCAGCAGCAGACGTCTGTATCACTGACGGTCTATTTCAATCAGACCAGCCTTCTTCGTGGTGCTGTCATCATTTCAAATGGACATGGTTTTTGATATTGCTACTGTATGTGGGGTGGTGGCATGAATTGGTCATTTCAGAACTAAATACCATGCTTTTATGCCACACGTAATAACTGTCTTTATACAAATGTTAAGCAATGAAAGTCGTTTTTGTCGGTGCCGGAATAACTGCTTGGGGGGAACAGGGCAGAAATTAGCCAATGATTTTCCGGAAGGTGTTTTGAATCCTGATGTTAATGTACTGATTCTGTGACATAAAACGCTGTATACTGTAATGCTAGATCCCGCCCTCATACGCAGCCTGTCCAATCGTAGCGCAGCACCGTGCAGGTCCGACTGCGATCCAGCTGTACTTCACGTACGCTCGTGCAGTCGTTTCGTAATTCCTTGATATTTGATTCTGGTTCTGATCCTCCACACGCTTTAAATAGCTTTATTGTTATGCCAAATGTTAGATAATAGTTATGCAGGCAGGGCAGTTAATGGCCGTGTGGGCTTGAAGGCTGATCCAACCGCTCGTTGGGGCTTATTGAAGGGTCAGTTGTGGTCCGGATTTCATCGATTTAGCTCTCCCCTAATCCAAATATATTCCCAGTCGTTCAAATGACCACAACCCTCACGGTGGACTTGTGGTTCAGTCGGTCGGTTATTGGGCCTGAATAGACTGAAATTGAAGACTATCACGGTATTCAGACTTTTCCACGGCTCAAACCCCCTTTGTGTGTGCATGTTTTACTGAATGCATCACTAAAACGGCTCTTTAAGATCCACACTTAATGTTTTTGAAGAGGTTCAAGTAAAACTAGTGCAAAAACGCAGTTGCGTTTTTCTGGCACTACTCACAAACACTTTCTGACTTTGCTTAACCCGCATGAAACTACTGAACGTGGTTTTAAGACAAACGCCACAATGCAAGAAAACAACAATGGTTTCAATTTGTGGCATTGGCCCTAGTTGTGTTCATACTTGTGTTTCATGTCCTGACACACACATGGACTGTGCTGCACGAGTAAGAACCAGTGAATGCTCTGTCTTCATCCACACACACACGTTGTCTGTAGTTCTACTGTTTATTTCTCAACACAAACGGACTCCGTGGAGCACGACGTCCATGCTGCTCGTTGCCGAGCCGCTGGTGCCACCTGCAGAGTTGATGCATCACCCGGCACACCTCTGTCACTTGATTTTTAGGGTGGGGGGGTTTTGCTCACAGAATACATAATGTATATGTCTATTTTGTATTTTTTAAAGTTGCTATGTTCAGGACAAATTTGTTTGTGTATTGATTGTCATGTTAATAAATACACTTTTATTTATGAGATTGTTTTGTGGAAAATATTGTCACCCAGAATAATTCAATACTGTCAGAAAGGAGAAGATGAGCTGTGTCAGGAACACTTTTTACACTGATTGAAATTCCAATTCAACATATTGTATTTAAGTCTCAATAATGGCACGTTTGATTTGACCTTTTAGCTTCTTAAACATTGACTTTCTTTTATTTAGTTTTTTGAGACTCCAACTTGCACGAAGATGAGTTTACTGGTTTAATGAGGGACGCTGCTCAGCCTGTGACAACGAGATTTGGCCAAAATGATAAGAATGTGATGCCATCATGGGCTGTCTTAAAGTGTTTTAAGATTTAAGATTGGTCAGCTAGGTCAGCTTCTGCTGCTTAAGTTCTACAAAATACATAAAATAGTGTAATGGTAAATTGAAGTTATTGTAGTGCCAATGATTTATATGACTATATTTGACTTGCAACGCACATACATATTGTCAAATCAACATGTGTCAACAAATTGAAGCACAAACTTAAAACAAACTATATGCAAAATAATATTTTTCATTTTTTAACCCAAATGTTTTGAGTACATAAGTTGGAAGTATGCATTTAGAATGCTCCATAGCTAAACTATATATTTTCAAATCTATAAATTGAATTAAATATTGTTTTCAAACACTATATAGACATTAAATAGTTATAAACTGTGGAATACTATTTTAATAAAGTAAATGGTAAATGAATGTTGACCTCCGGGTGGGTGATCGTCTCCCTGTAGCAACAGCGCACGTGTGGGCGTGACGAACTGGCACGTGTAAAGTAGTTGGAATTTAGAGACCGACTTCCGGTTCACCTGTCAGCGTAAATGACGTTAGATGGACGTCGGTATTTCGGTGGCAGTCACATTTCTTTAAGGAGAAATGAGCGTGAATTGTTTTGGGCGGGTCTGATGAGTGACAGCAGCCGCACTGCTGGTCCACACGCGTTCACGCTGCTGGTGTTTGTACACGCGCACAGCGTTTGAACCGCGCGTGCAAACGTAACGTCGGGCAGTTTCCGGTCGACTAGCAGCTTGACAGAAGTTGCATTCGGGGTCGATTAAGAGATCAAGGTGCCTGTAAGTCTCACAATAACACGTGTTTCCTGTTCGTTTTGAATGACATTAGGCGGTGTCAACACACGCGGACTGGGGTGTTTAGTGGTCCTGCGCGCGCCCCTTTTCCAAACGTTTGCCTCGCTCGCATATGTCAACCAGCGGCTAATGCTAATGCTAATGCTAGCTCAGAGGTGTGTTTGCGGTCGTTCCCGTCGGAAGGCGAACCCGCATTCTGTGCATTTGGGGCGACGCTTTGGTGGTCGCGCCGAACTCCGTTCACGACATTTAACGTTGCGCTAAACACGATTCGCTCGAATGTTGCGCATTGAATGAATGAATGTTGCGCATTTGATGACGTGATTCGACGTGTCCGCTCGGTTTCATCAACTCGAAGCCTTTCCTCCATAAACACAAGGCGTCGGGGGCGGAACCGAGCACCACGCGCCACTTATTATGACATTCGGGATTTTATTCCCACAATCTGCTGTTTAACTTTCCGAAACACATTCTCGTGTTATTTTATGAAACTCTTTGCTGTTTGAAGCCAGTATCCGCTCTACTATTAAAGCAGCGATTCCCAAAGTGTGGGCCGCGGCCCCCTGGTGGGCCGCGAAGGTACTGCAGGTGGGCCGCGAGAGGTCATTTACAATAAATAAAGTTTGATCATTTTCAATTTTTTAAAGTTTGAAATGAATATAAAAATATTTAGGATGCGGCACATTAGTTATGTGAAACATTAATTAATGAAGCACAAACAATTCAAACGAACAGATTAATAAAACAATAAGGCTCTCTCTCGAAACGGCTGCTCTTGTCCGCCTGTCGTTGTTCAACAAACGGGGCGCCCTCTTGTAGTATTAAAGTCAATATACCGCATTTTCCGCACTCCAAGGCGCACTTAAAAGGCTTTAATTTTCTCAAAAAACGACAGTGCCTTATAATCCGGAGCGCCTCATATATATGGATCAATTGGTTAACCGGTTGATCCATACTGGTTGTACACGGCGCTCAAGGCTCTCTGCCAAACATGCCAAAGCTCGTCTACGACGGCGAGATGCTGAGCGGGCGCTCAACTTGTGAGATATGGAGCTTGTTTCAGGGCGCGTCGGAGAAACAAAGCTGTCGTTCTCGCCGAGCACTTCATGAGATTAAAGAGTGAGAGACGGTGCCCTTTTCTCTACAGTAGCTGAACCATCTTAACGGGGAAAATAAGTTATTCCAAAAGCAGCCGAAGATTTAAGGCGTGGATGGCGAGGGGGCGGCGGGAGCGGACGCACCTCGCGGCATCGGTCGGACCCTGAAAGCACCGTCTCCACCTCACTGTCAAAAAGAACAACAGCGAGCGCGTTGAAAACTCCTTCGAGCGCGAGCAGAGATTCTCCTCGCGAGCAACGAAGCTCACGTTTCGCAAGCGAGCAAATACCTCGCGGAGACGGACTTTTGCTCGCGCATGTTTGATTTTGGTTAAATTCTTAAGGTCATTTAATCATCCCTAGTTTATGTTTTGATCAGAGTTGTGATTAAAGGTTCGGGTGGGCCGCGAAAGATTTTCAGATTTCAAAGTGGGCCGTAGCATACTTCAGTTTGGGAGCCGCTGTATTAAAGAAAACTGCTACTCATACCAGCGTTTGCACACTTTACCTGGAGAATATCTGCAACGGGGAAGATCATGAGGGTTTGTGATGAACTAATGAGGGTTTTCTGATCGTCTCCCTACTAAATTCTGTCCAATGTGATTGACCAGCTTCTGTCATGTTGTGATCTGAAATGCTGAAAGCTGTTCTCCTTCTACCTGTCTGTCAGTAGTCTTGAACGTGTCTGTATACAAACACAGACTAAACACTCACCGACATTGGAGAAGATTTCTGTCTCTTAGTCCCGATTCTTTCCGAGATGGACGTTGGAGTGTCAAAGTCCCACGTGTTTCTCAACTACTGTCCCAGAGCCCTCTTCTCCCAGTGAGACAGGCGTCTTGCATGTCCCTCGGCCCGCGTCATCCCAGTGCTCATCGCTGTTGGTTCACCTCCAGTGCATTCGCTCTGCGCGTGTGTTGCTTTCACCAGGATATCACTAAAAGCCTTGCAAACGTCTGGCGGCCAGTGTCCGGCGGTTAATCAAATGGCTGGAGGTCGCCCAACTGAGCTAAACTGCAGCAACTTGTGCTGCAGCAGCTTTCAGTGGTCCTGAGGTCAGAGGTCACAGCAGCTGCAGTTTGGCTTGGTGCGTCTGCACATGATGCACTAAACGCTTCTCTGTGTGTGCGTGCATGTGTGTGTGTGTGTGCATGTTTTTCTTTCTCTGCTGAGTTTCTTTGCCAGCTTGTTATTTTTGTAAGTGATGTAGTCTGGCTGGGTTCTCAAAACGGGGTCACAGGGACCTCCAGGGGTCCGTTAAGTGCACTTTAGGGAGGTCTCAAACTAAACCAGCAACCCTCATAGGTCACTGTAATTTGTGGAAACAATCTCAATTGTAAAACCTGATCCCCATTACTATCAATTAGTTACTATCAAGCAGTTGCAAATACAATCTCACCACAATGCCTATTATAGAGATTCCAATCATACGTTGCTTTTCATCAACAGATGGAGATGTTTTTGTCTCCATCTCCATCTCCATTGAGATCTTTTCAAGATCAAGTTTAAACTTTATATGAGTAGGGCCCATGCGTTTATTTCAATTGTGGTCTGGACGCACTGGCCACTTTATTACGTACACGTTGCTAGTGAGAGGTTGGACCCCTTTTGCCTTGAGAACTGCCTTAATTCTTCGTTGCATACTGTAGCAGCCTAATGTCTATTTTATTCTGTACACTGGGTGGCGCTGTTCTTGGGTCCTGTGTGCGCCTATATAATTGATACTATATTGACAATTGGTATCAGGTGTTGGACCCGGAGAGCGAAAGGGTTTTGACCGCTGTGGCGACACGAGAGAGTGGCTTCTGCTGGGAACAAACATTATACGGCAAAAATAAAACGCAAGATCAACAACACACACAACGGGTCGGTGGATTATTCCCGCAGGCAGGGGAACGCAGGGGTGACCAAGGCTGGAAGAACTGCGCGTCAGACAGAACTACCCGGGGCAATCCAGCAGCCCAGGTAAAAGGACCGGGCTCCTTTAACACACAAACATGAGTCATTCCTCAGAGATGTTGCTCTATATTGACATGATCGCATCACACAGTTGGTGCAGATTTGTGGGCTGCACATCTATGATGAATCTCCCGTTCCACCGCATCCCCATATTGGATTGAGATGTGGTGACTGGAGGCCGTGGGAGTACAGTGAGCTCATTGTCATGTTCCAAGTAACCAGCTTGAGATGATGTGAGCTTTGTGACATGAACACTCAATAGGCTGCAGCATTTAAACCGCGCTCAATGGGTGCTGAGGGGCCCGAAGTGTGCCAAGAAAACATCCCCACACCATCACAGCAGCACAGCCCGAAGCGTTGACACAAGGCGGGGTGGATCCATTCGGACCCGAACATCTGAAATTAAGACTCATCAGACCAGGCAACGTTTTTCTAATCTTCTATTGCCTCACGGTGGTGAGCCTGTGCAAGTTGTAGTCTCAGCTTCTTCTTGTTAGCCTACAGGAGCGCGTTGAGTTGCAGCCATTTGATTGGCTGATTAGCATTTTGTGTTAACAAGCAATTGGAAGTTGCTGGTGCACCATTTAGTGTTTCTATAAAAGTGTTGCCTTCCACCTGACGGAAGCGTCTAAATAAAACACCGCTATCTGTAAACCCAAACTACTCGTCCCAAGCAGGGAACTGTGTAATCTAGTTGCTAATACTAAGTCTAATATATCTAGTCTAGCCTAATGCACAAAGACATGAGGGTAAAAAAAGACCTTTTCATAAAAGTCGGGGGTTCCTCAGAGAAATCCACTTCTCGTGGTCTGCGGGAACGTTTGAGAACAGCGAGCGCCTGTTTTGTTTCCTGGCTGGCTGATGCTTCGTGCTGCGTGAGGGTACGCCGTCCCAGCAGGCCAACACGTCACTGAGGATTGCACATGACACCAGTTAATGCACCTTGGTTTCTTGCAGGACAGGTGGGAAGGAGACTGTTGTCGTGTGTGTGTTTCAGGTGGAGCATACCGCTGGGGGCACGGCGTGTCATGGATGCAGTGATGGAAGGTCCTAAGAACGCCCTGCGCTCTGGGAAAATGGTGGCTCTGGCCGCAGGGCTTTCCGTCGGGGCCACCGTGGGCTACATCGTCTACCGCCATATAAGCGGCGACAGCCACAGTGAGTGTCCCCCGTGGGGAAGCTGCTGTGCCATTCCATCTCCGGCCAGATTTCTGCATGTTTGCTCATGCAGAGGCAGCCCCATGCTCCCCCTCCATGGGCTCACCACCTGTAGGGGAAACCGACCACATGGGGGGCAGTGACAGTCGGGTCTGGACAGACGGGAAATGGAGACTTTGGAGTTTACCCCGGTGAACCACAGGGTCTCCTCCCTAAGCGTTTGGGTCTTATGGGGACGGGGGGGGGGGACTCTGACTAATGTATGTCACTATGCACCAAACAGCAGTTCAGAGTATTCAGCCTTTTCACCCCCATTTAGAGGCGGGATCATCGTCAATTGGCCTGCTGGAAGTCACTGAGGTAATGAAACCACTCTGCAGTGGCAAAGCCTTCGGGGATTGATGAGATCCGTCCAGAGATGCTGCAGGCAATTGGTGTTGGGGGGGTCGGCGGGGGTCGGGGGGGGCGCCTAAGGAGTGGTCACCTGCTGCAGCTGTTGCCCCTGCGAGCTGACCTCGGATAAGCAAGATGCGAGCCCGTACATGATCGTGTGAGTTATTAGAATGATGATTTATCCGTGACTTGACCGTCGTGTCCATTTTGCCATCAGCTGCTCAGGAACCGAACACTGAGACCAAGATGACTCTTCCTATAGAGGTCTATAGGAACCTATCCAGATACCAAGCCACGTTCCTGGACACGGTAAGTAGCTTTAAAAATAAACCGAATACAAATCAATTACAGAAAAAAACGCATTTCTTTAGCAATACATACTTTACATGTATATATTTATCACAGTACCACTTACCTTCTCATTAAACCATTTTATTTTTTTTAATATATATATTGAGGATATTAAAACTATGATGGAACACATGGGGGAGGGAGGCAAATCTCACTATGCCCCCTCATCCTCACCCCCTCTCACTATGCGGTCAACTGGAAAAGAATGCAAAGATGCATCAAACTATTAACAGTTGTCAAATGTGCTTTTGGACCAGATAGCATTAACGTGGGTTATTTAACGTTTCTAAGAATATGATGATAATGTACCAGTCAAAGGTTTGGACCATCTATCTCATTGAATGAGGTCATCACTTTAATGTTGCATCTTCTGAATGGGGAGTTCACGATTGTACTGTATTGCAAAGTAAGCGGTTAAGACGAGCTCAGTAGGATGATGAAACCTGTGCTGTGTAATGTTAAAGAGCCACACCGGTTGGTTGCCTCGGTCGAGCCCAGCTAGTCCTGAAGCCCTACGCCAAGGAAAGCAGTGGGGTTCGTAGTCCTGCAGAACTAAGATACAGATCTGAAAATGGCCGTGCACCGACGCTCCCCATCCAACCTGATGGAACCTGAGAGGTTCTGCAAAGGAGAATGGGAGAAACTGCCCAGAAATAGGTGTGCCACGCTTGTGGAGTCATACCCAAGAAGACTTGAGGCTGTAATTGCTGCCAAAGGTGCTTCAACAAAGTATTGAGCAAAGGCTGTGAATACTTATGTACATGTGATGTTTACGTTCTTTATTTTTAACAGATTTGCAAAAATGAGCAAAAAACAGTTTTCACTTTGTCGTTATGGGTTGTTGAAGTGAAGTGAAGCGCTGTGAATACTTTCCGGATGCACTGTGTGCCTGAATAACCTTGCTCTTGCATAGCTAGTTAGCCTGGTTAGATTAAGCTAAATAAGTACGTGTTAGATGAAGCTAAATAGCGTCTCCAGTTAACAAAATACAAATTGAATATGAAGAATGATGAAGTAACATTTCAATATAAAGAATTTTTAAATTTTGAGGAAAAAGGTGAACAAATGCGTCATTTCTCAGTAGCCCAGAGGACCTATTCCAAAAGCTTGCGTTGTCCAATCAACCGTCCACACGGTAAAAGGCGACGTGCAGGAGGGGGGTCAAGCCTAACTCTGCTCGTCTGCACCTCCCTCAGGTGGCCCAGAAGTCCGGAGCTCAATTGAGGATTGTGGCGGAGCCCGGCTCCCCGGCGACCGTGTGCTTCCTCCTGCACGGCTCCCAGGAGCAGGTGCTGCTGGCCCGCTGCGTGCTGAAGAACCTGGTCTCTGACTGCAGGCCGGTGGTCGAGGCTCTGGAGGTTCCTCAGACCTCGTTTGGGCGAATAATCGGTATTGAATTATGCTTCTTTTCAGTTTTATATTCTGCTCCAAGGATCTATTTATTGTTTAGTTCTGCAACAGGATTTGTTAATAATAGTATTAATATGTCATTGGTTTTATCCCCGTGTGCTGTTTGACTAACTGTGTGTGTCTCTGACTCACAGGCCGCGGCGGAGAGAGTCTGAAACTGATCACCAGGACCACGGGGGCCAAAGTGACGTGTTCCAAAGAGAAGTCGCAGAGCCCCGGGGCCACAGGCAGCGTGACGATCACAGGGACCAAGCAGGAGGTGCAACAGGCCAAGGTGGGACGGGTTCACTCGCGCACTCCGTCCACCCGCCGTGCGTAACTGTAACTCCCACTTCTGCCATCTGTACGCAGGAGCTGATTCTAGAAAAGGTCCGAGAGGACACAGTGGTGAGGAAAAAGATCTCGCAGTCTTCTGCCCTGCGGCAGAAACGGGGCCATACGGCTGTGGATCAGAGGACAGACGGCGCAGGGACAGAAGCCCCAGTGGTCTCCAACAACAACAACATCAACGGGCCTTTGCCCCAGACACAGAAGAGCAGCCTCATCCATGCCAACGGCACCTCAGGGGAACCACACAGTGTTTCTCCCCAGATGGAGCAGCTTAACGTCACCAACACATCCAAAAAAGAGGAGCAGCAGCAGCAGCAGGAGGAGGAGGAGGAGGAGGAGGAGGAGTCCACAGACTCGCTCTCTGAAATTTCCAAATTTGAAAGTGAGTTTGGCGTCTCTGTAGTCGGGTCTACGAGGGACGATGCACAATGCAGCAGCCTCACTGAAACACGCTGGTTCTCCTTCCTTCTCTGTTGTCCAGTTCCCAGCCCGGACCTGAGCTTCCAGCCTGACGAACATCTGGAGGTCTATGTTTCTGCATCGGAGAACCCCAACCACTTTTGGATCCAGATCCTGGGGGTCCGTTCCCTCCAGCTGGACAAACTGACCAAGGAGATGACCCGCTTCTACAGCAGCGGCAGCCCCGCAGTGAGGACGACTCCCCCCACCAAATGCATACCAAACCTCACACGTGTTTAGTGTACTTCCATCCTGTTGGCGTTGAGCCTGCATGAAACAGGGCGGCTCTCCCGGCACATGATAGCCATTGTGTGTCAAAGGGTTGGCAAGCACGGTATTTATTGTATATCATTCATCAGAACCCAAATTATTATTATTATTATTATCTTATACTCGACACGCCGCGCATCCGGAAAGTGCAAATTTCTTTTCACATTTTGTTACGTCAGGCTGATTGAAAAAGTATGTAATTACACACCTCGTACCACCACCTAATACCTCATAATGGCAACGTGGAAAAAGGTTTTGGGGAAATGTTTGCACATAAGTATTCACAGGAAGGAAACCTCTGAACATGTCTGTGCACGGACGCTCCCCATCCAACGTGATTCTACAAATCCTTCAACAAAGAAGAGTGGGAGAAACTGCCCCCCCCCCCCCCCCCCCCAAAAAGTGCTGTTTATTGCATCATACACAGAAATACTTGAGGCTGCAGTTGCTGCCAAAGGTGCTTATTGTGCAACGGCTGTGAATACTTATGTTATATTTTTGTATTGTTATGGGGTATTGTTGGTATAAGTTGGTATTTAATCCATTTTGGAATACGGGCGTGACAAAATGTGTAAAAGGTAAAGCCCTGTGAATACGATGGAGGAGGAAGGCGAGGAACGCGAGGAAGTACAATTATTGGAGCAGATATGGAATCCATTAATATATCAGGATCAGGAAACATTTATTGCCATAATATGTCAGACATACAAGGAATTTGACTTGGCGGTTGGTGCGTAACAGCAAACAGTACGACGACAGTGGACGAGGAATAAAATATAATGCTACGGGTTAGTGGTATAGTAGTAGTATATAGTATATTCAACTTGTTCAAGCAAATATGCTGTTGTTTTTACAGTAGTCAACACAAATTCCAATTCCTGTGGTAAACCTGCAGAGGGTGGAGACCATCGTGGTGGGGGACATCGTGGCCGCTCCGTACCACGATCACAGCACGTGGAATCGGGCCAGGGTGCTGGGAGCACTGGGCTCCGGACTGGTGGACCTTTACTACGTTGACTTTGGGGACAACGGGGAGCTGCCCAGAGACCACCTGCGCCGTATGAGGTACATCTGTGGACTCTTGGTTCCTCCTGTGGTTCCTCCTGTGGTTCCTCCTGTGGTTCCTCTTGTGGTTCCTCCTGTGGTTCCTCCTGTGGTTCCTCCTGTGGTTCCTCCTGTGGTTCCTCCGGTGGTTCCTCCGGTGGTTCCTCCGGTGGTTCCTCCGGTGGTTCCTCTTGTGGTTCCTCTTGTGGTTCCTCCTGTGGTTCCTCCTGTGGTTCCTCCTGTGGTTCCACCGGTGGTTCCTCCGGTGGTTCCTCTTGTGGTTCCTCTTGTGGTTCCACCGGTGGTTCCTCCGGTGGTTCCTCTTGTGGTTCCTCAGGTGGTTCCTCTTGTGGTACCACAGGCAATATTATCATTTTAACGATATTTTCAATAAATGGGGCTTTAATTGCTTTGCTGTGTTGGTGTTTCAGGAGTGACTTCCTCAGCTTACCATTCCAAGCCATTGAGTGCAACTTGGCAGGAGTGAGAGCAAAAGGTAAAAGCCCTCGTCCTAAAAAATGTAAGTAAGGGTTTAAAATGAAACAATTATTGATTGGCCTTTTTATTATTCCCTCTAAATAATCCCCCTGGTTGGTAAGACGAGCTGTGGACTGAGGCGGCTCTGGACGACTTTGAGCGGCTGACGTACTGCGCCTCCTGGAGACCCCTGCAGGCCAAACTCTGCAGCTACTCCCACTCGGACATCTCCTCCTGGCCCAGCGTCAAGCTCTGCGACAACAGCCAGGGAAAGGTCAGCTGCAGGGTTTTCTGTGTGTGTGTGTGTGTGTGTGTGTGTGTGTGTGTGTGTGTGTGTGTGTGTGTGTGTGTGTGTGTGTGTGTGTGTGTGTGTGTGTGTGTGTGTGTGTGTGTGTGTGTGTGTGTGTGTGTGTGTGTGTGTGTGTGTGTGTGTGTCATTTATCTGTCATGCATCAGTGACAAAAACAACTGCTTCTGCCAGAGCGTAGATATTGGCGAGGAGCTGGTCCGGCGGGGCCACGCGGTGGCCTTCCAGGAGGGGGGGAGCGAGGGCGGAGATCTGGGCTGTCTGCAGAAGATGCTGGTGAGTCGCTGACCCCTCATTGGCCTCATTAACACTGGTGACCGAAGGGTTAACCAATAACTGCTCTAATGGCCACTAGTTCCGTTTAATATCTATAGCGCTGTTTTTGTGGCAGCAGATTTAATACATTAGAATTCTTTAATATCAAGATATTCAATGATTAATAACATTTAAATTATGGCTTTTGGATCAATATCAACTAATTAGATCTTAATGTTGGGGCTGAAGGGAGTAATACATGCAGACACACAAATCACACGAGTTCTTCATAGCTTGATTTCATTATGTAGATGAACTTTATACCTTAAAGTTGCACCAGGGAAGATTATAAACTACATTTTATATTAGTTATATTCTTCATGGATGCCTCCCCCCTGTGTGTGTGTGTGTGTGTGTGTGTGTGTGTGTATATTTGTATTTTACATCTTATTAGCTTAAACGGAAGTTGACAAATGACCCCTTACAGAACACAACGTAGCAGAATTGGGTTGCAGCAGCACTATTTTGTCCAGTGGGCCTTCCAGGTCTTTTATCAAACAGTCACATTCATGTCCTGTCCTACTATAGGACGACGTGATCGGGGCGTCATCTGAGCTGAGTCTCTCCTGCATCAGCTTATCAGGTGAGTTCAGTAACTTCCATTTCCCTCGTGCACTTCATATTTGGTGGGTTCTTTGTGCATCTGGGGCGATATGGCTCTTATCTTCTACCCAGTCACAGGTCAACTGACGCACACATAAGGACCAGGCAGCAGCCTCTTGTTCTGCCGTAATAAAGTGTCTTATCACGTGCATTACCAACGGGGGGAGGACACACGTCTGATTGTATAGCAGTCAATGAGAAAATGACTGATTTAAAATCCGAAACATGAGTTTGTGATTTCACAAGTAAGAATACAACTACCGTTTAGCGTTTCATAACAAAATAAGGTTGGATCCCAAATCAAGTGATTGGTAAACGAGGAGATGAGGAAGGATAAAGAAGGAGACGGCAGCAGAGACGTAATGTGGATGTGAAACAACAAATGATCCGAGTAGCTGCTCAATTAGAACTCCTTAATTTACGGGCTTCGGGTCAATTCTGCTGGGACTAAATGCAGAAGGAGGCACAGATATTTCCCACACGTGTTTTCAGTTCATCCTTCCCGCTCAAATATATTGTCCGTCTAAATGCACAGTTCACAGTTTATCAAAAGTATACCGCTCCAAATCCAATATTTCTAGCAAGCCGATTTTAAATTACATCATTGCACATTGTTGAGTGGCCATTAGTTGTTTTCTCTTTGTCCATCAGAAGCTGCTTCAATCTCAGGAAGCGTCGATGACGTCCTAGGAGACGAGCTGCTCTGAGACCAAAGACATGAAGAGATGCCAACGGTAGCGTTTCCTGCTCCTTGACTTCTCTAAAAACATGGATTCATGGACCACAATGTCCATGAAAGTAATGACCTCTCCTCCTCGTGTCTTCCAGCACTGACCGGCGTCTCCTCCTCGTGACCCCAACTCGACCGTATAAATCCTCATTGTGAAGCCTTATCGACCGTTTATTCAGCCATGTTCACTTTGATGCTGTTAAAACTGTTATGTTCTAGCTTCATGTTCCCGCTGCTTTGCGTAAATAGTTATTATGGTATGGTTCAAGGAATGATGAGAGGAACAAAAACAGAAAGCCAGTATTTGGAAAAAGCACTGTGATGAGTGGCCAGTTTTTCATCTAAATATGCCTATTTTTTTCTTAACTTGTATGTATACCTATATTTTCATGGCCTAAATATTGGCTTGACAAATTCTTATGTTATAATCAAACCATACAGTATTATTACATTTGCTCCACTGATTTTGTTCAAAAGATATAAATATTGTATCATTATCTAATGAGAGAAACAGAACTTTACCTTCAGAGGTGTGTAGACTGCACTATGTATGATAAAGGTTTTATTTTATGTCACAATAATTGTCTGTGTCTTACTTTGATATGCTGGTCCTACTACAAATTATTTATATATATTATAGCTAATTCTCCTTTTGCATAAACCCTCATGTTTTACGTTACAGTATGAATCTTTAGAAACTTGTATAAAACGGATACAATGACATTATTATAAACTACTTTCTCCATGAACATCCCCTCTGTTCATACATGTGTGATCTCTCGTTCTGCCCTCGGCCATTAAAGAGGAGCCTTCATTCATCTCCACTGCTGTGTTTCTCAGTGGGTCGATGACCTCCGTTCCCGATTGACCAATTGCGTGTAAGTGGGTTACGTTCGCGCATGCGCAGATGCATCAAAGTAATTTGTTGATATCCTGCTTGGTAGTATTCATTTAGACTTTGCTATTTCAAAGGCAACATTTGTCCCCAGCGTTGGGGTTTTCTTTGCACTGGGCAGCGCAGTTACCGAGGACGTTATCTATATGAAGGGCTGATGGAAGACACAAGGGATTTGGTAAGTGTTTTCAAAACATTTTACGGCCGCGAGCCTCCGATTTCAGAGGATTTGCTGCTAGCAGGCTAGCGCTACTCCTTTGTTGTTATCTGTTTGGTGGCTAGCTGCTGGGTCTTCTGGTATTAGCAACTTTTCCAAAGAAGGTCTAATATAGCAATAAAGTAACCGTACACTGGTATTAACAACATATGTGTACGTGTATATTTGCTAAGCAATTGAAAACGGTGGTTTGCTTTTGTGGATAGAAGTGGATAAACAGGTTTCCGCTAGCGAACGGCGCTAACGCTAGTTAGCATTAGGAGGTCTTTGCAATAAGGCCGCCGCTAATTTTAGCGAATGTAGCAGCTGGCTTTTCTATTTCGTGCAGCTTAAATTCAGCGTAGCGTGTCTTTCCTGGCTGGTGTGTTGTTTTTTTTATCCTTCAGAATTCTTTCCAAAATGATCTTTGTTATCGCCGCCAGTTCGGATGCGCTGCCCGGAGGAGGAAGTAGACTGGCTGTCAAAATAAACATGTCACAGACTGTTCCGCATCGTTCTACGAGCCCAACGTGTTGCGTTTTCAGATTTCTCCGTGTGATTACAATTAACTTATCACATGTAAACATGTATTTCTCACTGGCTTCCACAGCCGTCTTTCCAGGTCACGTTTCCTCGCAGATGGCATATTTAAGCACACTGTAAAATACTATGAAACCAGCAACCGTCACTAGTAAACACTGGTCCTGCTAATATGTGTTGGCTTCCTTACATTCAGCTCTGTATGATTAACTCTATTTGGGCTTGAGGTGGTTGTTGGGCCTAACAAGACATTTAAAGATGTTGCTTTCACTGGTGATGGATGTTCTCACCCAACAATAAACCACATCAAAATCAAGGTGAATTGTTACAGTTGCTGTCTTGTAATATTCTATTCAGATATCTTTTTTGAAAACTTCTTGGGTTTAAAGGCGGAACGCACCCCACGTTCAGAGCGTAAGCGGAGAGACTCCTTCGGGATGTTTGATGGCTACGACAGCTGCAGCGAGGAGTCCACCAGCAGCTCCAGCTCCGAAGACAGCGAGGACGAGGTGGTGCCGTCCATCCCTGCAAGCCTGCCCATCATCAAGAACAATGGGCAGGTCTACACGTACCCTGACGGCAAGGCTGGAATGGGTCAGTAACACGGAACATGTTGGGGAATATAATTGTATTCTTACACGTTGTCACAGATATACATGTGTCTGTTTTTTCGGTTTCACAGCCACTTGTGAGATGTGCGGGATGGTCGGAGTGCGAGATGCCTTTTACTCAAAAACGAAGCGCTTTTGCAGTGTGTCGTGTTCCCGGAGTTATTCCTCAAATTCCAAAAAAGCCAGCATCTTGGCAAGACTCCAGGTAAGGGCCTGGTCAGTTCTCCCTCAAAAACATCAGATTAAACTAAAGATTGCACTGATATTGATATCTGTTTTGTATTTTTGCAAGGGCAAACCACCAACGAAAAAGGCCAAAGTCTTACAGAAACAGCCTCTCATGGCAAAGTTGGCTGCTTATGCTCAGTACCAAGCAAGTCAGCAGAACCAGCCCAAGTCCAAAGCTGGTATGTTACCAAAAATCAGCAAACAGTGTTGCTCTGTTGAGATATACTCCAGCTTTACACTGTGCCTTGTTGTCCGTCAGTGGTCCCTGCAGAGAGCTTCGACTGGGGTCGGTATATCTGTAGCAATAACACGACCGGAGCTCCAGTCAGCTGTTTCAAGCACGTAAGTGGAAACAGGACTTTGGCAGGTAGCAAAAACCTAATGGCTTGCTTCCCCAACTTAAAAACTCCCTGTTTCCCGTGGGTTCCAGGCCCCTATGGGGACCTGCTGGGGAGACATAGAAGAAGGAGTGAGGATTGAAGTGACCAACTCTGATACCAACCTCTCCACTAAGGTGTACTGGATAGCAGAGATCATCAAGCTAGCTGGTAAGACCACACTTCCTCCCGTAGCTAAAGGACATTTGGTCGAAGAATGATTCCACTTCAAGCGGCTTTGGCCTCGTCACATGTTGTTCTTCTCCCCCCCCCCCCCCCCCCGGTGCTGTGTGGCGTAAAGGAACTGTGTCTTTCGTTTTACACACCACCCACATTGTAACAGTACACAGTCAGTGGGATCCTTCAGAGAACTGGGCCAGAATTTAATTTCATTATTGGTTACTTTATCATTCCTTACATCCCATGCTGTGATCTGACGTAGTCGAACGTTGCCAAAGACTCAGCAAGTGATAAAATGAAGTCCGTTGCAGCTCTACAGGGAAAACATTTTTTAATAAAAGGACCAACTGGTGAAGATTCAGTACCTTTGTCTCAGATGACTGGAGTCTCATTTTCACCGTTGGGTTCCTTCAGGCATCTCGTACGGCGTGGTGGTGCTGGCGAGGGATCGCCTCATGGGCGGAGAAGCTACACAAAAGAATAATATTTTGAATGTACTTATGGCATATAATATTTGATGAGCATGTGATTTTGTGGCTTTTTATATGCAGATTGTGTGAAGCGTTTAATTCTAAGCATTCTCCAGACTTCTCGCCCACATTAACTTAGAAGCTGGGTTTCACCCGCACCGCATGACCATAGAACAGACTAATGATGAACGCCGTGTGGTGGAGAAACCCTGGGTGGAGCTCTTTCTGGCGTTGGAGCGAGCCGTCCAATCCTGTGCGTTCTGTGTGCGTGTGCAGGGTTCAAGGCTCTCCTGCGCTACGAGGGCTTTGACAACGACACCACCAAGGACTTCTGGTGCGATCTCTGCGTCCCCGAAGTGCACCCGGTGGGGTGGTGCGCCTCCAGCGGCAAACCCCTCGTACCTCCAAAAAGTGAGTCCCGTGGCAAACGTGTGCACGGCCCTACGAGGAGGGGGGGGGTTTGGTGGCCGTAGTGACCGTGTGTGTTTGTGATTCTCCCCCAGGCATACAGCATAAGTACTCTAACTGGAAAGCCTTTCTTGTGAAGCGTCTCACTGGAGCTAAAACCCTGCCACCTGACTTTAATGCCAAGGTGAGAAAAGCCTCATTTTGATATGTATCTAAATCACAGCCAGCGGATGAAGAATATATTTGTCATCTAAAGAAAGGGTTTGACAAAAGTGACTCGGCCTGGCTCACTGTTGATTTGTGCCGGCCCTGAAATTCCTAAACAACTTGAAAGCAATGAATCGGTGCCGTCCTTTAGTCCTCTGGTCTCTGCGTGTCTTTTCCCCTCATAGGTACACGAGAACATGCAGTTCCCCTTCAAGAAGCTGATGCGGGTAGAGGTGGTGGACAAGAACTACCTGTGCCGGACACGGGTGGCGCTGGTAGAGCAGGTCATCGGAGGTCGCCTCAGGCTGGTGTACGAGGAGAGCCAGGACGGGTCGGACGATTTCTGGTGCCACATGTACAGCCCCCTCATCCATAATATCGGCTGGTCGCGCAGCATCGGCCACCGCTTCAAAAGATCTGGTGGGTTTGGGAGAATCCAGCAAAGCTGTAAAGGTCCAGTTTGTTTTTAGCAACTTCCCAATACACCGGTGTGCATTCATTTAGAGTTTCCTTGCTCATCCTCAGCTTCAGTTAACGTAAAATGACTCTTAGTTTCAGGTGATTATGCATTAATGAAAGCATTTTGATCTGTCAAATTATTTGCAGATATTACAAAGAAAATTGAAGGTCAAGCTGATGCTCCCGCACCGTTCTTCCAGAAGGTAACGCAAAACCATTTTCAAAATGTGCTGCGATCCCAAAAGCTTTTCAAGAATGATTCATGTAGAACGTGAACCCGCGTTGTTTCATGAGACTAACCAACGCCGGTTTAGTGGTTTTAATTTTGAATGAATAGTTTACATGGACTTGTGAGGTAAAATGAGGGTTTCCTTCCATGGTGTCTTAAACATAAATGTTTTGTATGTTTACGAAATGTAGATCATTTCCCAAATCTCAACCTTAACATTGAAAAGAAACTTTGAAGGTTCTGATTTTATATAAAAACTAGCTGTTCTCTGAAAGATAGTTGGTGAGGTTTTTATCATTTTCATTTCTGATGACGGCATGTTGGCCTGGACTAGTTCGGCCTCTCCTCATCCTTCGCTGAAGAGCTTGATGCATCGATGCGACCGTAGACTCAAATGCCTGATTCGTCCGTATTATCAACGACGAACCAGAATCTGTCTTTCTTCTACTGAACGTGCATCAGGTGAAGGATGTGGACCAGAATGGGGATTGGTTCAAAGATGGGATGAAGCTAGAAGCCATCGACCCTCTCAACCTCTCAGCTATATGTGTAGCCACTGTAAGAAAGGTAAGCGTTTAATGTTGTTATGAAATACTGCAGGTGTGGGGGGGGGGCTTGGACCGGGCTGACTTCAGCCGCTGTGGTTGTCGGTAGGTGTTGGCAGACGGGTACCTCATGATTGGGATCGATGGTTCGGAGGCAGTGGATGGATCAGACTGGTTCTGCTACCACGGCACGTCGCCCTCCATCTACCCTGTCGGCTTCTGTGAAATCAACGAGATAGAACTCACGCCCCCTCGAGGTACCGTGAGTTTCTCTGAGCCTCGCACCATGAATGTAAATATGCATTTGATCCCATTGAGCAGACGACATGGGTGTGGAAGATTTCAAATGCTTAAATAAAAAAAGAAAGAAAGAAGAGAAGAGTTTTTTCATCATTAATATTTGAAACTCTTATTCTCCAATGTTCTTCTGCGCCTCCTGATGGTGAAAATGAAGTACATTTTTATTTAGGTACTTCAAATCTTCCATACTGTACCACATTTGAATTCCATGTCTCGTTAGGTGAAGTTGAGCTTGATAAGATCTTCTTGCATTTGATTTCATAATGTTCTGGTCTCATCACTGACTCTGTTCCCCAGGGTACACTAAACTGCCATTTAAATGGTTTGACTACCTCAGAGAAACAGGTTCAATAGCTGCTCCTGTCAAGCTCTTTAACAAG
Organism: Gasterosteus aculeatus; assembly: GCF_964276395.1. Lineage (NCBI taxonomy): Eukaryota > Metazoa > Chordata > Actinopteri > Perciformes > Gasterosteidae > Gasterosteus > Gasterosteus aculeatus. The sequence continues at coordinate 2,842,182 of NC_135692.1, read as the reverse complement.
GTAGGCTGGTTTCTCCACTGTGTTTGTGTTGAGATCTTGTCATTCAGTTTGTCCTCCTGGTGTCATTGTTCTGGTTACTAGAAAAACAAAGCAGCAGGTAAACGGAGCACTGATGTGTCACAGAAAGCAACTCAATGACCTACTAGCAGTTTGAGGTTCATCTCCTGAGGTATCATATTCATAGAGGTATCTGTCTATTGGCCATTTGATGAATTTATTGCTGGTCGATGTTTTTATTCGTGGGTGTTTTATCGCTCTTGGCTTTTTGGACAAACCGCATGCAGCCACGTCTCAGGGTTTGTAATCCTCTGTTGGATTGATTAAGTGCATACCTTGTTGAGCATCTACTGTGGATCCAGTTTTGAGTCTCTGTGATCTGATTTTTAAGTAAATTGAATCTATTTAAGAAAACCGATTTAAAAATATGAATAGTTGATTTCAGTGCAAATGAATAATATACTACTCTGGTAATCTTTTATGGGGGACGTATGCTAGCTTTTCTCTTCCTGAAAGCTGAAAACCTCCTTCTCCTATTATTTGTGGCTCTTGGGGTTTACCGGTGCTTCTCCACTATTTGCAGGAACATCTACTCACCAGCAGCTTCCAGCTCACTGACGTTTGTGCTTCAATCTCTTTGTACATCTCCAAGGAGGTTCCCAATCACGGTTTCCGTCAAGGCATGAAGCTGGAGGCCGTTGATCTGATGGAGCCGCGGCTGGTGTGTGTTGCCACGGTGACGAGGATTGTGCACCGGCTACTGAGGATCCACTTTGACGGCTGGGAGGACGAATATGACCAATGGGTGGACTGCGAGTCCCCTGACCTCTACCCTGTGGGCTGGTGCCAGCTCACGGGCTACCAGCTACAACCCCCGGCCTCACAGAGTAAGAAGGGGACACATTGGGACCGCACACAGGCCTCTGACCACACGATACCTAATAGTTTAACTTAGTGATGACGTGACTGTTGTGCGGGTTTTCAACAGATCTGAAGTGTTCTAGTTGTTTTTTCTGCTGTCACTGCTGTTTCAACATGGCGGTCGGGACTGAGATCTGTCTCATTAACGGCACCAGAACAGTTAACAAAAGGCTTATACAGTATAAAATGCATGTCATTTGCTCTTGTTTCTTATAGCTACACAAAAAAATATTTTTTTTATTTGATATGTACAAGAAATATAAGCATCATTAGTCTGCTAGCCTGGGGCTAAAGTTAGTCTGCTAGCCCGTGCTAATGCTAGTCTGCTAGCCCATGCTAACGTTAGTCTTGCTAGCCCGTGCCAACACTGGTCTGCTCGCCTGGGGCTAAAGTTAGTCTTGCTAGCCTGTGCTAACACTGGTCTGCTAGCCTGGGGCTAAAGTTAGTTTGCTAGCCCGTGCTAACACTGGTCTGCTAGCCTGGGGCTAAAGTTAGTCTTGCTAGCCCGTTCTAACACTGGTCTGCTAGCCTGGGGCTAAAGTTAGTTTGCTAGCCGTTGCTAACACTGGTCTGCCAGCCTGCGGCTAAAGTTAGTCTTGCTAGCCTGTGCTAATGCTGGTCTGCTAGCCTGGGGCTAAAGATAGTCTGCTAGCCCGTGCTAGCACTGGTCTGCTAGCCTGGGGCTAAAGTTAGTCTGCTAGCCTGTGCTAGCACTGGTCTGCTAGCCTGGGGCTAAAGTTGGTCTGCTAGCCTGGGGCTAAAGTTGGTCTGCTAGCCTGGGGCTAAAGTTGGTCTGCTAGCCTGGGGCTAAAGTTGGTCTGCTAGCCTGGGGCTAAAGTTGCTCTGCTAGCCCGGGGCTAAAGTTAGTCTGCTAGCCCGGGGCTAAAGTTAGTCTGCTAGCCTGGGGCTAAAGTTAGTCTGCTAGCCTGGGGCTAAAGTTAGTCTGCTAGCCTGGGTTTTGTCATTGTGTAACTGGTCAAACTGTATCACTGGAGGTGTTTTTTCTTTCTGTCTTTGACTGAGATTCTCCAAAGGATTCCCATCAGCTTTACAGCTGGGTGCTTTTTCTGACATGCTGGAATAGATCTGTGGCGTAAATAAGACCTGCTGTTTGTTTGCAGTTAAAAAAATGTTACATTTTAACAGATGGTGAAGGCCGGCAATGTTCCACTTTCTATTTCTGAGGCAGTTTTGGGTTTGTGGAATGACCCTTTTAATATAACGTGGGTGGGAAGATGAAAACCCGCTTATTGAGTAGTCTGCTTTGGTTGAACTCTAATGCTACATGTTATCATTTTGTCATCTTTTCCTTTCATATACGTTTTATTTGTACGTATGTTTTGGGGGTTTTCTGCATGAATGCCTCGTCTCCCACTTCAGCTGGAGGTGTGTGTGGAAAGTGTGTTCATTGTGGACTTCACTGTTCATTGTTGTGTCAGATATCTGCCGTCCTTGGTATCAGCACTGGTACTGATCCTGCATATGGCACCGTGGGTTGTGCTGGAGTTCCTATAATCTACATTGCTACACATTTGCATTCCTGGTCTGTGTCTCAAATGGCCCGTAGTTTACTGTCTGGTGGTGTGTTATTTTTTTTTTCAGGTAACAGAGAAATGCCTCAATCTGTACCCAAGCAGAAGAAAAAGGCCCAGCAGTACAAAGGCCAAAAGAAAAGTGAGTGCGCCTGGTGCTGTGGGTTTATTTCCACCTTCATTCTTCCCTCTACCTCCTTAATACAATCACAGGTCTATGGCCCACATCACAGATGTGGATCAGTGACATCCCCCCCAACACCACAACAGGGAGAACAAAGAGTAAACCTTCTTCAGGCCGAAACTCACCTGTGTCTGTTCATTCATTTTTACATATATATGTATTCGGATCACAGAAGCTAATTTAAACTGATACAATGTATTTAGCTTAACACATTAATTGGTTTCTTTAGGGGTTTGCAAACCTGATTTCGGGACGGCCGTGTTTCACTTATTTGTTTTATCTCTTCCACTCATTGTGTATGTGTGTAGCTGTGTGAGAGTGTTCAGAAAACTGCTGTGAACTAAAGCGGTGCTTTCCGGTTTGTGTTGCACTCTGGTAGATTTGAGCCCCCGTGTGTGTCATAAGACCCCCGCTAGCTTACCCGAGTGTGGCTTGATGTTTTTAGAGAGGAAGCTTCCGGTTGGTCGGCGGCCCTTCAGTCAGGCAGGCAGGAGGAGGAGCAGCTTCTCCGGGGACGAGGAGCAGAGTCCACCCCCTTACCCCGCCCAGGGGCCCTCCCGGCCCCGGCCCCGCACCCACCTCCACCAAACCCACAAATCAGGTGAGGTTGACGCGAGCGAGGAGCCGGAGGGCGTCGCGTGCAGTGTTGGTACCCTGTAATCCACGTTTGCTCATTTCCATCTTCACTGTGAAGCAGTTTGTCCAGCTCCATCTAGTGTAAACCGGTTAACACTCCGCTAGAAACACTCAAAGTTATTTCAAAGTGCTTGAACACGGCCGGCTCATCTTCTCCCCCCCCCCTCCCCCCCTCTCCCAGACTCCCTTCTGCGGATGAAGGAGGAATCGGCCGAAGTGGACGAGTTCACCTTCTCGCAGGGCACCTCGGACCAGGAGAGCAACGGCTCGGGCAGCTACTACATCAAACAGGAGCCCTGATGTCGGGACGGAGCGGGACAAAAAGACCGTACCCTATCGCCCCCTCTTCCCCTCCCCCGAGGGAGAATAAATCCTACCCCTGCAAGGACCAGGAAGACGGAGTCAAACTAGCTCAGAATCACAGTCAGACCTTCTTTGGAGCACAGTTCTGAGGATGACGTTATTCCACGAGAATAGGGGGGGGGGGGGGGGGTCAAACCTCTGCAAAAAAAACAAATGTCTCGAAGGGCTCACCCCTCTCTGTAAACCTTGTAGCTGTGCACGTAACCCGGGTCACACGTGTTTGGGCATTCGCTCTCATCACACTCCTGGGATGATGCAACGTGGTTCTCCCCCGTCCCAGGCAGCCAATCACACGCGAGCTATTAGGATGGAGGGAGAACGACGTCCTCTCTCTCCGGACGCATGGGAGCCCTGCCGGTCGCCACCAGCCCCCCCACCCACCCACCACCGCAACGTAGGCGGCGCACAGAGACCTGTAGAAACTGTGAGGAACCGTTTATTGAGCCAGGTCTTTTGCTTCCTTGTTGTTTTTTGTTGTGTTGTTGTTCTCAGTACAGCCACTGAGCAGAGAGGAACACAGCCGAGGAGAGACGTTATTTTCTTCTGAACAATATTGCTAGCTGGACTTCTACTTTGTTAATAGTACTTGAAATTTTGTTTTTCTCTTTTGTATTGATTTGAGTTGTGTTTGTCTTAACGTACTTATTTTGCATTTTCTGTTTGTCTAGTGGCTGTGTGGGAAACTTGATGTGCATTGTTTTCATACGGTGATTATATTCATACAGTATGTGGAGAGCTATTGAAATAGAAATCAGAGTATAGAGATAAAGGATTGTGATGGGAAGAGCGATCTCAGTGCAGCACTGCTCAGCATTACTGATACTGGTCTTATTTTTGGAAATGGGATTTCGTTTCCTTCGATCTTTACGCGACGATTTCCACAACTACAATCATTTCCGATCTTCGTTACAGAACAAAAGAAATCCCATTAAAGTTTAGCTGTATTGCTCTTATTGTGAGAGTTTCTCAGACAGCAACACAAATGCCCTGAGTGTATTTGAATGCACACCAGCAGTAGATTCCTGTGGATGGCGTGCACAGTGCACAGTCTTGGGGGTCTTTGAAGGCATCACGTGGGGTTTTCGTAGGGACCTGTCGCAGTACCACTACTCCCACCTCCAGCTTCAGCCGTGCTAAAGAGCCCCGAGGCGGTTGAGCTCATATTCTGTAATGTGGAACTGAAATGACGACGCTGTGGAGATGGAAAGCTGTCGCTTCAGGAGCAGCTGATGAGGAGCGTGAGCGTAACGTGTGGCTGCAGGGTCTGTAGTACAAGAGAAACCTTACTGGTACGACGGGGCTCACGCTGACATGTTGCGCACCCCAGCATGGGGAGAGACTGTGCGCGTGTCACTGGCATGGGGTCAAAGGTCGCTTGGTGACGGGCTGGGGGGGCACATCGCTCGGGGTCTGTTGGATTCCCCCCCCCCACACACACACACACACACACACGGAGTCTGGACCGTTATTCTCAATAGCTCCACTTTCAAAAACTATAGTGGAAAAAGTAACATTAAATTCATATTGCTACTTCTGTCTAATTATGTCAATTACGAATTCCCTCCGTCTAAATTGAGTTAACGTCCCCCATAGTGCCTTTCTCTACAGGAGCTCTATATGTGATGATAATTATTGTATTTGCCCTCTAATGATATTTACAGTTGAGTGAGATCAAAATGACTCATTTCTTCCCCGTGTTGGTTGTTGTGCAGAGAAACAGTCCAGACTCCTGGAAATAAGACAAAGGAATATTTGAATGGGGTAATATGCAAAGCTTTAGGTGTTTTTGTTGTTTTGATCGCTCGGGTCGTCCTCATGTCAGAGCCATATGTATGCAAGCTAGCTTATGATTCACCTGAGCCACACAATGAGAGGGTTGCTATTAATACTGAAACACGAACAATGCACTGCTTTTCTCTGAGGGCAGCACTCGCGTAACACGACAGGATCTCACCGCCACACAAACACAGATTCTATATATAAATATGTATTCTCCAGACTACGATGGTATCGACTTTCAAACCCTGATATGTCCAAAACCCATTGCTCGTCCGTGGAGAGCTCGAACTGTTTACTACCTCCTGATGCTCAAACTACAGCGTGAAATAGACTCTGGCCGCGTGTTAGCGTATGCAAATGAGAGCGATTTACCCAGAGAAGTGATCTGCTTGAAGACTACACACCAAACATTGCAGAATGGTATCACAGCAGTCTTCTAATTTGAATGATATGCAATAAGAACAGATCCCATATTGTTCTGCTATGTTCCATAAATCTTAGAGCGCCCGCAAACGTCATGATTACTACATGAATATAATTAACAGATGATTTAACAAGATTATATTGTATAACTGTGACTTTTGTGACGCTGTACGGCTGAAGGCCGCATGCAAACGCAGACCGTACCCATCCTTTCTCTTTCTACCAGTAAGGTTCATGATTAGATTCTCAGGAAGTTTGTGTTCCGTTTGTCTTTTCCCTTTTGTTTGGTGTTTGTGGTCGGAATCGGCTGGCTCGCCGCGTTGGACACGCAACCGCTCTGTCGCAGAGCGCCTCCAATGTAAACGCCACTGGTTCCGCGGCAGCGGCTTGAAATGAGGCCCCGGCTGAATTCGGAATCCGAGAATCCGAGAATTGTCATGCTGAGGCGTTCGGTGGCGTTTAGATTCCAGGCGTTGTGCGTCTTTGGACGTTGTAATGATTCAGTGATCCTCATTTGCTTCCACGCTGTTCCAACAACGAGGGCTCGTCCCACGAGCTTTTCAATCCGTCTTCATGTTAAATTTGACTTTTGATTCGTCGCCGGGACGTGAGATGTGTTTCTCTTCCAGTTTCCTTTTGGGCACAAAGCTTCTCAGACCAAACCAGCAATAAAAGACAAAGTCAATCATTTGGAGCAGATCTGGTTTCACCGTTAAGATCTGTCACCTCTGAAGCATTAAAGTACGTTGTGACCCAACATCTTAGTACATAAAAAGGAAATAAAAGACTGTTGTATTGACTAGTTGCTGCTACCTTCCTCTAGATTAATCCTAAATACTTAAACGCACAATCAACACTGTTTTGGGTCTTCTGCTTCTCGCTCCTTGTAGATATGAAATGCTTTCTTGTTTTACCTGGAGGCCCCGGGCTGAAGGGAGGAGGAGGCCGGTGGCGCTCCCTCTGTGTGTAGCGGTGCCGTGTGTGGGTGGAGGTGGAGGCGGAGGCGGCGGCGCTCCTCTCTGCATGTAGAACAGAGCGCGTTGTGCTGATGTCGTGCTGAGCTCGTTTCTTCGTTCTTTCGTTGTAAGCGTCTGTGTTTCTTTCCCTTTTCTCCCGCTGTGATCAGTAAATGTATGGTTGCCCATATCTGCCAAGAAAAGAAAAGTAAAAGTGGGCCGGGATCCAATCCAGATTAAAAGTAAAGTTATATTGATTCAATATTTTTGTCTGACTCAGGAAAAATTATAAAAAATGCGTCCGTTGAAATAAAAAGTGTGACTTTTTAATTTTTTACTTCTCATAATTTTGGCTCAGTGAATCAATTTTGATGTATTTAATAATAATCAATCAATAATGAAATATGAATAATCTATAATTGTGTCCAAATCCAAATCTCTTTCTGGCAGCACTGGGCTTCCATAGCAGGACGTCGTGTGGTTGATGGTTATTGCTCAACTGGTTCTGCCAAATGTGGGCGGAGCTGGATGTCTTTGTTTTGTTTTTCTTGGATACTAACACGGGTCTTTTGTATGTGATCCCCCCCCCCATCCATTATATTGAACCATTATATTGTGGTGCTATATATATATATATATATTTGATAAAAATGACTTAATGTATTGGGATTACTATTGTCTGAAAATAATTGTGAGTTGAGAGGGTTATTGTGAAAAATCTATTTTTGGATACAAATAAAAAAAAAAATGTTAATTATAAATCTATTGATATTAACACCAACCGCTGAGGTACATTATTAGATTACAATTTAAAGTTTGTACATCTTTTTGATAGTGTATACCATTTTCCTTTCATATGGTAAATTTGTGCTGTGACCGGGCTTTGATAGACTTTGTAAATAAAGCCAAATGTTTGGATCATAATATTGGTTGTGATGGATGGCTTCTTTGTTTACAAGCATTGCAAACTGTTTCCGCATGGCTGTGAAAGTTTATCTGGTGATTTTTGTAAGATCTGACTTTTACACTGAATAAAAAGGCTTATGACTACAAACACTTCCAGCTCTCGGAATCTGACATGAAGACTTTTGTCCTCACGCTGAACTCGTCCCAGAGTCGTATAATTGATATCTATAGTTTCCTGCTCTGCAGTGACAATCCTCCCTCGAACAGTTTAAAAAAAAACCTGGCAGAGTGAGCCATAAATTATGTATTGCATGTTGAAAGTTTAGTGCTGTATATTCACAACAAATAGATGAACTAAATATCGCATGTAGAATCTTAATAAATTGCAAAGTGAAAGTCGTGCCATGTTGAAAATACACCTTTTGTAGTTTGTTACCTTAACTCCTGTCATTCAGTTACAGAATATCTTGAATAGAAAAGTGTAGAATTTAAAGTGATGCTACTTGCAGGTAACACCAATAGAACGTTGGCGTAGCAACGCTAAGTGCTTACATTGTAGAATCACATTTTCCTGAGGTAGTAAGTAAAAACATGGTCCTATCTTGGAATAAGACGTTGTCCTCAGTAAATGTACCACGCCAGCTAGAGGTCAGGCCTCCCATACAGCGATCCGATTAACGCTTTCCTTTAGACAGCAGGTCCAAACTGCATCATTAGTGATGACCAATGAAGAGACGTTTGTATCGTGTGGATTTTATTGGAAAGATCACCGTTTGACAAAAATGACAGCCATAATCTGTACATTTTAAGGAATGTTTCTAAAAAAAGGAATAGAGCTGAGGAATGACTTCAGACACCCGATCCAAGTACAGTATGACGACGGTCACGAGCAGTAACTGAGGCAAGAGTTGGCTGGTCTGGGACCAGTGCGAGGACGCCTGCAGCACTCGGAGGGTTCAGTACAGCCAGCTGAAGGCACAGCTGGTGTAGGAGACCAGCTGGTCGTCTTTGAACCACAGGGAGATCTCCTTGTTGGCGCTCTCCACGGAGTCACTGCCGTGGATGATGTTCCTGGGGACGATCAAGACAAGGTCAGCGAGTGCCAGCGTGGTTCAGAGGAACAGACGCTCCGCTGAAGCACTCACTTGCTGACGTCGATGCAGAAGTCTCCCCTGATGGTTCCGGGCTTGGAGTCGGCGGGGTTGGTCTCACCCAGCATCACTCTGCCGGTCTTCACCGCACCTTTGCCCTCCCATACCTGGAACACAGCAGGGGGGCATGAAGCCGGGCGCTAAGCAGCAGCCACGGTTGTCCCTGCGGACAACCACTCATGGGCTGTGTGTTCTTACCATGGCAACCACTGGACCGGAGGTCATGTACTTCATGAGGGTGGGGAAGAAGGGCCGGTCCTTCAGGTCGATGTAGTGCTGCATCAGCAGGTCCTCAGAGGCCTGCAGCCAGAGACAAATTAAGCTGATTAGCCATCAGACATGTAAAACCAATCTACGGGGAATCCGGGTTATTGGTCCTCTGCCTTCAGCAAAAAGGCTTCTGAGGGGAATAAAGAGGGTCAAATGTTGCACCGTGCCTGCAGGCTTGGTCGAGTGTTCTCATGTGCTGCAACTTTCACTACTGCAGTCTAGAATAGAACGTGCCAGAGGTTTTGCGGCGTTGGGGAGACTCGTGAACAAGCCGTCCTGCTGGAGAATCTCAGGCCCCGACTGACAGCAGAGCAGCAAGAACTAGAAGAACCTGGAGGCTTGAACCTGATAAGTGGTTTGCATTTAGAGGTGCCTGTATTCGGTCAAAGGGGCCCACTGTCTCGTCCCTACTGAGGTGGACACTTTGTGACCTTCAGTAGGGGTCAGATCGGAGTTTGGGGGAAAAGCCTCTTTATCCAATCAGTGTGCTGCAGCTACGCTGATCCATCCATGTCTTACACAAGGAAGCAGTGCACCTCATAACGGCTTGCTGACTTCAACTGTACAGCAGAAACCAACAAGTACTACTACAAGTACTACATCCCATTTGTTCACAGCTGGCAAAACAAACCTCAAGTCACATGGTGGTCAAGTCTGTTCAGCGTCACGGCTCCGGTTACTCAAGGCCAATAACCAGAAACACGCCGAGGCGATTCCCAAGGCGTGACACTGGGACAGACATGCTGGGACATCAGGACACGTCTACCAATGTGCAGGTGAAATAATTTGTGGTCCAATATTACCAACTCCAACGCACAGGGACTTGAACCCCGCAGAGCGGCTCAGGGTACGAAGAGACAGACGTGCAGCACGAGAATGACCACAGAACACAAAAAAATACAATGTCCTTCTATCCTCAGGGGACCCTGACCGAAGATACGACGATGTTCTGATGGCTGCTACGCCTTCGAAACGTCAGCAAGAGGACAATTAAACAGCTTGCATTGATTGAGCTCCATTCCTGCACCACATCAGGAATAAAAACTGAGCAGCTTGACCCCAGTATGGGGTGAAAGTAGCATCCCACTCAGCCTCAGATCAGATGTTAGCGGATCAGGAGTCTTTAGCTCAGTGCTTATCTACGCCAGTCAGGAATAGACCAGCAGGCTTATCCGCTCACCGGATGTTCTTAACTGCCCCACTGGACCTGTGAACGTTAGCAGCTGCGCTCAGGACGGCAACCGAGGCGAGCGCAAAGAAAACACGCCGCATACTTACATGGACCATCCTCATGCCCACGAGTTTGAAGCCTTTAGTCTCAAACCTCTTGATGACCTCTCCAATGATGCCCCTCTGCACGCCATCGGGCTTGATGGCAATGAACGTGCGTTCCTTCATCTCAGCCATGATACTGAAACAAAGCAGAAAAGGTAAAAGTTCAAAGGGAGGGAACGAAGCGCAACGAGCAGGAGGAACGAACCCTCAGCGCCACTCACGCCTCCGCGGTGCCTTTGGTACAGCGAGGTGTGGGGCCGGCTGCTGAGGGCACCGACCCCATTGCACAGCGAGCGAGCGCATAGACTAGCAGGGCGCCGCCAGCTCAGTTCGATCACCTCATCTGAAGCCGTGACTTTGACGCCAAGCCCCGCCCACCCAGTTATCCCTTCACTGCCAGCTCCTCCAATCAGTGTGAATGAAGCAGCGCTTCTAGATGGAGTCATTTTAGACCAATATGTCCAGGAGGAGCCACCGGCAGTCAGGACTCCAGAGACACTGAAAGGAATTTTAATTTGATATGCTAAAAAAAAAAAAAGTCATTAATCTTTAATGCTTCACCAGCAACTTTTACAGGTGCTTTGCGTCAACAGAAGACAGATTGAATCAGACTTCACATTTGATGACCATAATCTTCAGACTTAGGACAAAAAGTTGACACATGTCATTAAACATAACCGACGGGGAAAACTGACAGTGCACCAATCAAAGAGGAACTACATTGAAGTTGGTAGTACGATTACACAGCTCATCCCTTCACATTGGTCTCAGGCCGCTTTCATGGATGAACAGCATGAAACACGCGTGCTGCAGAGAAACAAACCGGCTCTACGGCCAATTGTGTCCAACTAACGAGGCGGGAGAGATTCCTCCCACCAACCTTCAAGTCTGAATGGAAACGTGCACAGTTCTTGGATTAGCTTGCATTAGCATAGCAAGTTCACACCGTGCAGTGTGTGTAAGCTTCAGTTATAAAAGTATTCATTAAACGTGTCATTTTAGCTAGTTAGTCAAATTACTAGTCATACTGCAAAGAAACATGTATATAAAAACATTCGATAGTATTAACCAGAGAAATCTCATTTAAAATAAAGTAAAGCACTCGGCCGCCATCGGGCCCGCGGCACGAAGCCTCGCGTTCTGCAGACTGAGCCGATGAGCCGCTCGAGCACTGCGGCAGGTAGACGTTCATATTCGGGTTAGACTGCGGATTCAGCACTATTCCACCGGGCGACACGCGCCGTGTCCCGCGTCGCTGACGCGTCATTACGGACTCACCGCAGAATGCGGCACGTGCGGCCGCGCGCAGGTGCCAGCGACGGGCCTCCACGGCGCCTCGCGGCCTTTTGTTCCGCTATGCGACGGACACCATCTATTCAAAAAGCTCCTCCAACACCGCGCCAGACACATAACGTCCATTACCGGAGGCCTTGCTTACCAACGTCACGTTAGTTACTCCTTTAAGAACTAGTGACGCGCTGCAGACGTTAACGCCTTTAAACCACGTTCACTCGCGACAAGACCGGCTGAAAAAAAAATGTTGATTAAACAAGCGATTAAAGCTGGCGTGAAAGAGATGCGTGTTACCGGGAGGCGGGGAGCCGTCTATATGTCACAGAAGTCGCACATACGAGCAAAAACGCTCACATTACCTTAACAAAGGCGCTCACGTTGCGTTTACGGGGAAGCGGCACCGGTTGACGTGGAGGCAGAAGACCGGAAGAGCGCGAGCAGCTGCCTTTTATAGCGAAGGCGGAGACTGGCGCGCGACGGCAAGTCGTTGGAGCCAAAATAAGAACAGTTTGCGAAGCAGTTCCTGGAAGAACTGCGCTTCAGTCAGAGTGAAAGACGGAGATTAATGGACCGGTCGAGTTTGAAAAAAAAAAATTTCTACAGCGAAAATAATTACACTTTCATGAAAGCAGAGCCAGTTACACTCAAAAGCACCACTATAACTAATAATAACCTAAACATGGTATTATAACCCAATAATAATAACCTGATAATAGGCTAAACTTTTACAGAAAACTCAGATCATCCTAATCATAGTATTTCCAAAAGTTAGTTGAAAAAAAAGATACAATTTGAATATTTGTATGCATGCTAATAACCTTCCAATGTTATAAAATCACAATCGTTACTTGAGTTTATCAAACTTTCATATGTTACAGCAACTTGGAACAACCTGGAAATCGAGCCACAGCTTAAGATTGATAGAGAAAAATCTCCAGGTGGCAGGACCCCCTGTGACATGTCATTTAGGTGCAAACGTATTGTCTTAAAACATGCAAAAGTAGACAAACATGCCTTTATGTCTACCTGGCGAGAATAAAGGCCCCGGCCCTGCGGACAGACATCAAAGAGGGACCTTGCGTCCCCTGTGTCTTGACAAAAAAGTGTCGCCTCACACCAGAAAGACAACGGTTTACTTGCACTTGTGTGCATGCACAAGATGAAATAACTCTGCCAGCAGGTGGTGGTAGTCGTATTATCACCAATGCAAGAGCGCCTAAGGTTTTACTGTGACACACACACACACACACACACACACACACACACACACACACACACACACACACACACACACACACACACACACAGGGGGAGAGGGACTCCCATTCTCCCATACTATATCATAACTTTGCATATAGCCATTTTCCGCTATTTTCATGGTAAATATTCAGTTGATCACCTTTAGGAAGCCATTCATTGCCACATATGTTAACCTGCCCACTGAATTTTCGCCTAAGCTTCATTTAAACACGCTCAAATGGCCAATAAGACGCCCACAGTAGCCAACCAGTGCATGACGGCGAAGGACCCACTGCAAAATCTTGGCCATGCCCAGACAAAACATCTCACCATGTATATGTACATAATAAGACGTCACCCATTGCTTTGTCAAAGCCTCAAGCTTTACAATTTTGCCATCGCTTTGAATTATTTTCCACAACCAATGAAAGAAAGTTACCAAATTTGGAATGTTAAATGCGGCTCTGGTGGCATTAGTGACCTGTCAATCACAAGGTAGCCCAGCTCTAAAATATACTCTGCTTTATGCTCTAAATGGACCATGATGTACTAAATGAACATCATGCCGTGCTGAAACTAGAGATTGAGACCGTAAACTTGTTTACAATGTTGAGTAAAGAAAAAGATCGAGAGAAGTGGACTCGTCTTCTCACAGACTTCTATACAACCACGTTTCTTCTTTCCCCCTGCGCCACCCAACCAACCGTTTAAAAAGGGTTTTTTTAATTTAATAAATCCCAATGTTTTTAACGAGAATATAGTAATTAAGTAGGAAACTGTATTGTTAGTAACTAAACTGGAAATGAGTAGTGGAGACAGATGGTAAACGAGGGCTATTGCTGCTGGGAGCTTTCACGGTCTCACTGAGAGACAATTGCCTCTTCTATCATGCAAGTAATGTCTTGGGGGTTTTGAGCACATATGAAATCTGCAGGCTTACAGCCTATAAAAGTCAGCTTTAGGGGGACTTAAATAAGATTAGGGATCAGCAGCTCATGGCTTTTACGGTATGAGCTACAGACGAGTCATAAAGTCACTGGCCACTGCATGACATTAACGGCCCAACCTTAATGCAACCTGTGATATACTGTATAGAGGAACTGCATCTTCTGCTTAGAGCAATATAGTGCCCCCCCCCCCCCCCCCGGCCCACTTCCACCAATTGAGGTCAAGCCCGTCTTCTTAGCACTGAGAAAATATAATGCATGTGTCAAAAAACGAAAATCTCCCTCTGATTTTGGAATATTATATAAGACACATTCAGTCTTTGCTGTGAGAGAGCGGCAGAGACACTTCTGGGATTAACACTTATTTTTGGCCTTCATGTGACACCACTTTGGTTTCTATGGAACTCCTATGAAATACTCACACACACAGAACAATGTTTATTTAGACCTTTGAAGACATTACATGCACTTCACTTAACCATAAACACTGACCTAAACATCAATTTTGCGCCACGTACATTAACAGGGTATTGCAAAAGACTCATATTTCATATTTGCCCCAAAAAAAGAAAAAAAAATCACATACGTGTCAAAATATCCTGTTCCTTCTCCGTACTATTTATTTGCCCTTTTCTCGGTATCTTTCTTTTCGTATCCCCTCTCCTCTCCTCCACTTCCTTCCTCGCCTCTTGCACCTGCGGATGCTATTAGCAAACAAATATAAAGTTAATCCAGTGGCCTAATCTCTTGCGTTCCACGCCCAGTCCTATTTTCTACCGGTGTTTGAGGCCAGGATTAAACAATCTTTTTTTACTTTCTCTATCGCAGCATTTTTCAGGAGAACATACCTACGGCTAAGTGCTGTTCACACCATTCCATAAAGCGTGTGTGTGTGTGTGTGTGTGTGTGTGTGTGTGTGTGTGTGTGTGTTACTACGAAGGCCTCCAGGGGCTCCAAGGCACTGTGAGGATGCAGACACCAGGAACAGTGGTGCAGGATGCTGCTTGTGCCGTAATGGAGAGTTATACAGTCATTTTTGGGGATTTTAGAGGCAAGAGTGTGAAGCTGTTGGGGCGGAATTGGTTCGGGATGCAAAAAGGTTAAGGGAATTTCCTCAATGGCAAGAAAAGGGTCGGTTTATTGCCTCAAATTGCTCATGCAGGTTGGAAATGAGTGATTTCACAATGTTGTGCAGGAGGTTCCTAGTGGCAGGCGGCCAAATGCTGCTTTAAACCCCCTTCTCTGCAATCTGAAGATGGGTTTGCGCACAAGCCTGTGCACACCTGCCGGTGCCTAAACGCCCACACACCCCCCCCCCACACACACACACACACACCCACATCGGCCGTATTCACCGCTCCCTGGACGAGTTCACTGATGGGGACGGAAGGAAAATGTCATTTTTAGCCTGATGCCCTTTTATGAAACCCGTAGATCTCTGCAGCGCCGCCAGCAGGCCCAGAGGGGGTCGTTACACGGCAGAGAATCATAACTCTCACATATAACATGCACTGTTTTGGGATTACGTTTGTGATCAGCCCACGGTGCCACACAGTGCAGTAGCCCCCGACTGACTATGAGCAGCACTTTCTGGATGTGCAAAAAGCAAAAGCTCCCCCCTTGTGAACAACAGTTTGTAATGCTTCATGATTCAAAGGGATGTGAAGTCACTTTATTTACACAGCCCAAGATCCCAAATCATAAACGTGCTTCAAGCGGTGTTACAATCTGTGCAGCACACACTGTGCTCACACACTGAATGCTGAGCAGGCCTCCAGTACGGATATTTGCATGTCAGGTAAAATGGGTCTGGGAACTATTTCTCAAGCTGTCTCCAATGAGACACACACACACACACAACACAGACTTTCATTTCCATCTTTCCCTAAAAAGGAAACTGTTCAACCCAGAATACACTCAAGCATTACATTACATGTCCACACAGCTGCGCTGCGAATTCAAAAACTTCAAGAAACACACTTCTGCTTCGCAGATGAACAGATGCAGGAAGGTACATAACCGATGCTGTCTGTGTGTGTGGCAGAAACCCAAAAAACAACAATAACGTGCATAGCCAGAGCACCATTTGAAGTTGAAAAGGTTTAAACTGTCCAGTCAGTCATGGACTGGGTGAGCCGAACCAAGTTAGGTCACAGTACCAGGGCATCATGTAAAACCAAATCATGGGAGATCCATTTAATAAAGAGAGGCATTGACATTAGCGCGTGATACCCTGAAACCAAGAACCAAGGTGTGAGCCCTTCAAATTGACACTAAAGCAGAAGGTCTTCGCAGTCCGTCATGTTGGTACGTTGGACGAAGGCCAGCATGGTTCACACAGCCAGCGGAAGAGTTCCAAACCGGTCCACGGTATGGACGACCTCGGTTTTGCACTCAGCAGGAGTCAGAGAAGTGAGCCAAAGGGGTTGGTCGCATTCTGCAACAACATCACCAGACCGCACACCGGCCCTTTAAGAACACACTGAGTGCTCTTCAGGTCTTCAGAAGCATGGCTGTCAGACTCCGGCCAAGGGTATAGGGGGGTCCAGTGCGGCCCGCCGGATGACTTTTGTGAGAATTACAGAAAGACATACATTGCATTCCTATAGAAGTAGTTGCTATTCCTATCAGTCCACTGGGGGTTGTACTGAGTGAGTGAGCACATGCATTAGACCAGGGGGACCGGGTCGATCACCAAGGCAGTGCCTGTAGATTGCCTGCCATTGGAAAAAAAAATCCTTGCTTACTACAAGACTAATACAGGGCCCCCCACGTCGCCCAGACCACAAACCGCCCCATGCCCCATCGACCGAAACATCCGCATATGCATCTGCATATGGTTTGTGTTATGGGCAGTGGTACCCTGCCGGTTGTACGTTGGTCATAGTGAGGGGGTAGATTAAAGCCAAGTGACTAAAGGACGGTTTTGCTTTTCCGTCAAACAGGGAATATGGGAATACAAACGTAGTGACGGTGAAAGTTTCAAACCAAATCACTTTTAATAACCAAGGATCTACCTGGAAAGGGAGCCGGCTCAAGGTCAAGAGACATCCAAACGCTATGGGCTAGGTACATCATGGGCTAGGTACATCATGGGCAAGGTACATCATGGGCTAGGTACATCATGGACTAGGTACATCATGGGCTAGGTACATCATGGACTAGGTACATCATGGGATAGGTACATCATGGGCTAGGTACATCATGGGATAGGTACATCATGGACTAGGTACATCATGGGATAGGTACATCATGGACTAGGTACATCATGGGCTAGGTACATCATGGGCTAGGTACATCATGGGCTAGGTACATCATGGACTAGGTACATCATGGACTAGGTACATCATGGACTAGGTACATCATGGACTAGGTACATCATGGGCTAGGTACATCATGGACTAGGTACATCATGGACTAGGTACATCATGGGCTAGGTACATCATGGGCTAGGTACATCATGGACTAGGTACATCATGGGATAGGTACATCATGGGATAGGTACATCATGGACTAGGTACATCATGGGATAGGTACATCAAGAATACCAAAAGTCAAGGGACACAGCAGACAACCACAGTGGGGGAGAAAACACACCAGGGCGGGAAGTGAAGTTAACTGAGGGAAACAAGCGCCAGCAAAATACAAATTAAAGCGAGGACAAGCCAAGCACCGTAATATTGGCCATGTTAGCGGTGATATGATAATGCACCATGCTGCTATCCGGACCCTTCAGTGTAAATAAAGCCTCTGCTGTACACATTATATTCCCCCTGGGTTATTTCCTTTTTGTGAAGCTCCCGTGTTTGGTTTCAATGTAGTTTTATGTAATTCCTCAGGTTCCAGTTTTTTGGTCTTTGTTTTAATAAACCATTATTATTATATTTTATATGTCTATTTCTGCCTCTCTACACTGGTTCTTCCACATGCCTTCTGCCACATGACAAAGGTCAAAGTAAATGAAACAATCAATGGGGAAAAACAAAATCTAGTGCAAAATATTTTGTTATCTTTTACCCTTAATGATCATGTGACCTGGTACTGTCCTCAATGGTGGTTGTGCACTCATCTCATCTCATCTTTCCTTTCTGGTGGTTTGACGACGGTTAATCCAGTCACAGGAGCTCGTAGCTGCAGCTCCTCTGGTATATACCACAGAAGACATCCCTCATAACCATCTGCTTTCTCAGTCCATTTGCGGTAGCTGCCACCATAACCACACTAATGGACAGGATTATGTTCCTCACAGGTCATAGGGAAAGCCACATAATCTCTGGCCTACAAATAGAAAACGTATTTTAGCAGTAACTCTTTATATCTAATGGATCTCTGAATGCCACATCAAGTGGCATTCGTTTCCACAATAAACTATTATTTTTTAGATTATCAATCCATAATTTAGAAAGGGTGGACAATAATAACAAAAACATGATATATTTGATCTTAATAACACAACATGTCTGTAATGTAGTGTTAACACTGTTACCTCCTCACTTACCACATGCACCTTTAAACTTGAAGCAGCTGGATAAAGGGTTTTACCATCACATTTAGTGGGATCTTTTAAAGAGAACATGCTTGGCTTTCATCGGTGAACACAAATCAGTTAACACTAGAACAACGGTCCTCTGCACTATCAAATTTTGTTCAGCATTGTGGCAACTAAGAATCATAATCCCAAATGGATTATCACCAACTACAAACTATTCAGGCATTCAAGATGTGGCGATTTGTGTATGACAAACACAGCACACACACACACGCAAACAGTATGAGGATATATTAAAAAAAGGAGTATGATAATAACCACAGACACAATAAATGTCACCAACTGTTAATAATCACCCTATTGACATGATTGCATCACGCAGATTTGTTGCCTGGTCATCTACGATGTGAATCTCCTCTTCCACCACATCCCAAGGCGCCCCGTGGTGGTGACGCGAGGCCGTTGGAGTGCAGTGAACTCATTGTCATGTTCAAGTAACCAGCTTGAGATGTTGCGAGCTTTGTGACATGGGGCTGGAAGTAGCAATTAGGAGATGGTACATGGTCAGCAACAATACATAGGTAGGCCGCCCATTTAAAGGGTGCTCCATTGCTACTAAGGAGCCCAAAGTGTGCCAAGACAACATCCCCACACCATCACAGCAGCAGCAGCAGCAGCCTGAAGCGTTGACACAAGGTGGGGTGGATCCATTCTGACCCGAACATCTGAAATCAAGACTCATCAGACCAGGCAACGTTTTTCCAATCTTCTATTGCCTCATGGTGGTGAGCCTGTGCAAGTTGTAGTCTCAGCTTCTTGTTGGGGCCCGTGGTGTGGTCTTCTTCTGCTGCCGCAGCTTCTTCTTCAAGGTCACACGTGTTTGTGCGTTCAGAGATTTTGTTCTGCGTTACTCGGTTGCAACGAGTGCTTATTTGTTAGTTAGTTACTGTCGCCCCCATTCTCGTCTGACCTCTCACACCAACGTGGCATTTTGTCCACACAACCGCCGCTCACTGGATATTTACTTCAGCGTTTACGTGTCTAAACGCGTTGAGTTGCAGCCATGTGATTGGCTCAGGCGCGCCAATGAAGTAGCCGGTGAGTGTATATTATATAAGCACGTTCTAGTAGTTTCACTCTCCCACCACAGAGGGGCAATCTGGCAGCACGCCATGGAGCTGGTGAGCCTCCCGTCGGGGAGAAAAGGCTCGAGCAGCGAGGAGCTTCCAGCTTATTCATGTCTTGTGTTCTGCTAACGAATTGTCACGGCGACAGATCCACCTTGAAATTACTTTTTTTCCACACTTCCCTTTGAAAGTGAATCCACATCCACAGAGGTTGCAGCAGCAGTCTCGTAAGACCGCTGCCCTCCACTGGTGTGCTTTCTGGCATCGACACGCGCTCGTATGAAATGAAATTCTTCTTCTTTTTTTTTCTTTTTCTCCCACTCAAATGATACTCACACTGAACAATTTATAATGATGGATCAAACACGGCCGTGTATAAGGAAGCAGAACAGGAAGACGGGGGGTTTAGTTCACTAGGTAGAACACTGAGCTGGGCCTCTCATTAAAGCACAACAGCAACCTTTTCCCTCGACTCCACAAATCTCCTGAGGTGAAGGCTGTTAATAAAGTGCGAGCATGTGTGTGTGTTTCAGAGGGACTAGACGGAATGTAACCTCCAAAGTATAAGACAACGAGACAGACAAAGCGAGATGCAGTGACCAAACATCACGTTTCATTTTGAGTCTGCGAGTCAACATGTCCTGTTGTGAAAATGTGTGAAAACATTTGATTTATCAATAGTAAAAACATTGTTTAAAATGCATCAGAAAGGTACTAGGAGTAAATGTTACCAGATTATATTTTCAGGTGCAGCTACTGACATCACCGTTGAGCTACACCCACAATGCACTTGTTGGGAGGGCGAACATTTGGCTCACTAAGCGTGTTAATGAGGTGTTGCATTAAATGTGATTGATCAAGGGAGATTTTTCTTTTTTAACCCGTAGCATGGTACAATAATTCGAACCGTAACCGTAGATCATAAACTGCTATTCTAAAACCCCCTTTAACCCACAGAAGGTAAATATTTATAACGCGGATGTTTTTCCTGTAGAGGGTGCCTCTCTGGAGCGCGGCCCCCCGGGGGGGCTGCCAACACAACAGCAGCTCTCCAGTTCCATTCTCTCACAGTTTATCGGGACCGTCTCACTACAATGGATGTGATTCAAAGTGGAGCCAAATTAAAAAACAACAACAAGTGATTAGAAACCTAAAGACAAACAGAAACATCTTTCACAGAAATATTTCACCAGCTCCAGAATCGACTTTACAGCCCATTTCACCGGACTGGAGGGTAACTGCTACATCAGTGTTGCATTACAATAGGTGGTGAGAAGAGAGAACGAGGTAGAGCCCATCATCTTCCTTTTGCATGTCCCGCAATATCAATTTTCCTGGTGTGTCCTTTTCACAGGTCATAAAAGTAGCTGCGTAACCAGAGAAATCCATTTGCACGCCTTTAATTGACCACATAGAATGCAAAGGGCAATTTCAGACCCCAGTAAACTTTTTACATCCTCCTCACATCTGGTTGCGGTGATTTATCTGATTAGGAGACGACTGGGAATGGCCCGCTGTCGGTTGCATATTTTCATATGTCTCAAGCAGTCAATGAATTTCCGTAAACCCGCGGCAGGAGCTTGCGTGGATAGTCAGGAGTTAAAAGCATTGGTTAGCTGTGAAAAACCTCTTCCCTCATTGCTCCTGAAGGACACTGTGCTTCAACGCTGCACATGTGCATCCACGCACTAACGCCCACTCTGCAACCATCACCGACCCTTCGATTTGTCAAGGACAGCATAGGTTTTTTCCGTTAATGAAGCATTAGTCCTTCCTCACACATGCGTCTCTACTCCACAAACCCTTCCTTTGTCTTCATTAGGCCCCCCCCCCCCCCCGACAAGCTCCCACCATGACTCAAAGTGGGCCATTACCGGCCCCCAGAACACCACGGGGCTCTGCGCCGGGCACTAATAGCTGCCTCCAGACTCGCAGCTCCCTCTGCACTCCACTGGAGGCCAGGAGGTGGATGTGGAGTTTAGTGCAGGAGGTAGTAGGATGAGGTTCTTAAGTCGGCTCATAAATGCTCTTCATACGTCAGCTACTCGCTGTCCTATTGTAACCGCTCAAGACGGTATTTGGCACCGGCGGCGTGGGGCGGCTCGCCAATTTGGTAGCTGTCTTTGCAGGAACAGAGAGAAAGAGGAGAGGGAACGTAGCGCTGAATGAAGCGGTTTACGCGTTACATGAACAGGACCAAGTCCTTTTCAACACACAAGGACGAAGCAGCTCAATGGACACATGTTTACGTGCCGTACGCACTGATCAGGAGAAGGTGCGCCAAAACAATGGGACACAACTTCTCATTTGCTAAGACACGCCAGACCAAAAAGACCACGTGATCTTCATCATCACCTTCTTAGGCCAGCAGAAGTCTTCTCTTTAAATATTTGAACGCTTTCTCATTAGTTACCACACATTTTCGACACCCTTTGCCACAGATGTCATTTAAACCGCAGATTCTAGTGGATTCACTGCGGAAAACATCTATTCATAGCTGACAGAAATGACTTCATAAATCTCTGATGCCCCTGCGTGAAACACACGTTTGCACACCTCTTTAATTCGCATGCTTTTTGCTTTTACTTTATAGAATCTACACATTACCACACAAGGTTGTGGAATATGTCAAGCACATATTCTGCTAGTATTACATTTATAACATTGTTGAAGTATTTGTATTCTACATGATTGCTCATTTTAGCTACTTTATGCATCTTTGCCCCCTACATTCCTGAAGGAATAATTGTTGCCTATTATATTTTAATTCACTACAATTGCCTGGCGGCAAACTTTTACAATTAGCCCCACTTTGGACAACTACAACATTAAAATACTCAGACACGACTTTTGCTTGTAATTGAGTTTGAAACCCACAACAGCTGTATCGCTACTAAGAAAGCAAACATCTCTTCTGCCACCG
Organism: Gasterosteus aculeatus; assembly: GCF_964276395.1. Lineage (NCBI taxonomy): Eukaryota > Metazoa > Chordata > Actinopteri > Perciformes > Gasterosteidae > Gasterosteus > Gasterosteus aculeatus. The sequence goes on along the minus strand of NC_135692.1, from coordinate 2,819,771 downwards.
ATAAAATTCTCCCAAAATACCAAACCTCATCTGATTCTAACAAATGAAAACTCCCCTGCAGTAACGTTTAGTCATGGCCGGCAGACCGAAGGAACATTTCCCACCGGCTGACTTTACTGTCACCGCATACCTCAAGGTACTTTGCTGTGCTTAACTTCCTCTCTGCTTGTGTCAGACCTTGTGTTTCTTCCTCCCTGCCTCCTTTATCTCAAGCTGTCAGCCTCTCCACTTCCAGCTGGATAGAACATCACATCCAGATTGTGTGCACATCTGGCGATGTGCTGTCAGAGCGGACGATCGGACTGAAATAACCCAAGTTGTGCAGACGCATGCGAGAGAGAGGTTCTGTGTTTGTGTCGTGAGAGAAAAAGTATGACGGAAAATAACAGACAGGAGCAGAGAGGTTGCAGTGAGAGTGATAAGTAATAGATAGTGGGCGCCGTCATGCCCAGAGCTGTCCACATCAAGGGGGTTCGGTAACGACTGATACGGCAACTGAATGGATAGTCTTACTTTGCTCTGCAAGCCCGGATTTCTTTGTATGAAACATCCAGGCGGAAACACACCCTTATGTTGCTCCTTTGGTGAAGAAAATGCCCACATTTCTGCTGAATGCAGCTTCTTTATTGTGAGGTTGTGATAGTTCTCTTTGTCAAGTTCTTGGAATATAAAATCACAACTATGTTGTAATCAGTGAATCGCCTGAACTAAGAGTGGGTTTGTTTCCTTTAGCTTAGAAGGAGTCCTTCATATCTACAGAGGCAGCAGGTCTCCCTCACAGAGACGCCGTGTTACACGTTTCTGGAATACACAAACCGAAGAAAGACTCATGTTTTTTCTACATAAAGGAAAAGAGATTCCTGTGAAAGTGCCGTAACATAACGCGCAGTGTGACTCCTGTGGCTCCGTTCTTATCACCTCCAATGCAACCAAATCCTACACACTGCCCCATTAATTAATCATGTTTTCATCGATTATCAATGGTATTTGACAGGGGTTGAAAGCAGCGGTTCGATCACTGGACCTGCTAATGCACATGTTGATGTGTCCTTTGGTAAACAAATGAAAGCACATTATTCCTGTAGCTGTGACAACGGTGTGTGAATGTTAGTTATTGATGGGTACAGGTGACACGGTAGCTGATGCCATCAGTGTATAAATGATAACACGGTAGTGGAAAGGTCAGTGCCGTTGGTGAAAATGATGTAGGTTGGGAAATTCTGGACAATCTTATTTTTGTCACCCTCACAGGCAAACGCGTATAATATAAAATATATATATATATATCAAATAATTATTATGATATAATTTATACTGTATACATGTCAGTTGTCTCGTCTGCTTGACTGGCGATAAAATCCGTGCTCTTTACCTCCTGCAGAATGTCACCCGCCTGTTGATACCCGCCTTGACGAGAACGTGCACGCTCGGGGCAAAGCCAGTGTTGCCCTGCGCTGAGTCCATTCAAGCACGCTCATTGGCTATATGCCACACATCATTTATTGCACCAGCAAATGGCTACAATGCTTTTTGAGCAGCCTTCTGAAGACCGGGTGTGCAGGAACGCATATATTTTGTGCAGATATATTTTAAAATCTGCCTGTCCGCCTCTCCTCCGTGCTGCTCCAACTGCTGAATGCCTCCCGTCCATCTATCACGCCAGGCTTTTTAAAGGGGAGGTGTGGCGCACCTGCAGACGATTCCGAGAAGCACCCGCTGCCAATTATAAGACACCTGAACAAATGCACAGCTCACACAGATAATATAAATCATGCAAACATTTCAAATGAATAATATAAATGCAATAAAAAGCATGTGGATACAAAAATATAACAATCTCTGTATAATTAAAACAAAGTGGCATCTAGCGGTTACACTTTTTTAAAATAAATGTCCTGTTTAGTGATTTTACACCAGTGTCGAGTAAGATTCATTCCAGTTTTCTTTGTATGGAAATGATATACTGCAGTATGTGCATATACTGCACATACTGCATCAAAGACAGAGATTAGATACTCAGTCTATAAATAATGGTGGTGTTTATGTGTTACTTGCTATTAGGTTAATAGTGACATTATCATTTTTCATGGCATTTCCTATCCTATTATACCTCTGTGATTTCATTGACAAATCACTCTGCTTTGGAATAAAAAAATCACGTTCCAGTCGCAACCTTTGAGTTCTCTCTAGTAATCCATGGCTGAGGTTTTTACATTTCTTTTCTTAAGTATGCCATTGTCTGTCTCATCACGATAGATGAATAACTTTCCTGTGTTTGCATGTCTTTTGTGACAGTGTTAAACTCAGTGTCAAATCAGTGCCTGAACACTTTCCACCTGTGACATGGATGAAGGATGAAAAAAGAAATCTGATCGATTTGTAAAACCGTGGGATTGCAGTTTTCTCAAGCCTAAAATGTACTGGCTTGTCAGTAAGTCTTCTTGCGGATCCACAGTGATGAGTTTTTGATTCCTGCCTGGTGTCGTTCCCACAGCATCAAATACACATACAGGCAGTCCCGTCACATTTGTCAAAAGGAGATTGAATTAATCCATAAACACACTATTTACAACTATATTCAAAAATCTGATTCAACAATTTTGCATTTTAAATAATAAAAAGAAGGAAAAAAGTAAGCATATGAAATACTGAGCCTTTCAGGTGGTCCAAATTGTCATTAAAGCCATTGAGGTTTGGGTGGACAGGACATTCACAATGGGGACTTTGACCTATTATAGTATGAGAATTCCACCATGACAGTATACCACATTAATGTGGCTGTCAGGCATCTCTACCACCCCCAAAACCCTGGAAAAAACAACTTTTTTTATGATTGCTGACGTCGTCAGACCAAATGGGGGTCTCCCTCACATGGCCTTGGCCCTCCGCCCGACGCATCCCCCAACACGACAAATCACTCAACCCAAAGCGCTGCAGTCGGCTGCACATTTCCACACAAGTCTCTGCATCGCTTAGAAGGCACAAGAACCCAATGTATTCATTTGAAATGTGAAGGTCATATTCATCATGAGAGTGGTTTGGTTTGGGCAGGCGGGCGGTTAATGAAACGGCCCCTGAAACGGACCGTTTCGGACCGAAGGTGAATACAGGGATATTCACACAGACAATACAGGAAAATATGTCTTTTTAACATTAAAGCACATAAACGTGTTGTGGTGAAACCCAAGTCACAATGAGCATGCTATGTCTCTGCAGACGCTCAGTGGAAGGTGGTTAAACCTATGCTAGTAAGCTACTACCACTAATGAACAAGCCGCTTATTTACTGAGATGTACAGAAGGCAGTACATTTAAACATTTACTTGGAATATGATTTAGCTAAGGTTATACATTCAAATAGTACACATAATATAACACAAACAACTCATTTTCGTTTGACTGCGTCCAGTCGCTTACCTCAGACTTAGTATTTAACATTTAGCAAACACATACACAAAGCATAGCATCCGATTAGCATACACACACAATAACTCAAAAACTCAAAACTATTATTAGAGGAAAATATCTAATATGTACAATAATCCTGGGTACCGAAGCAGTTGTCCGATGAACGGTCGGCCTGTTTGGCAGCTGGAGAGCCTCAAACAAAATGGCTACTTCGCGCCAAAGCGCCACACGTAACCTCGTCGTCCTCCACGCGGTGTTGGCGAGGCGAGACTTCGGCGCAGCCGTCCACAGCTGTGTTGGGTTCTGATGGTCCGAGAACCGATGGTCGAATGAGTGGCCGGGCCGGCTACTGGATCATCTTCCACAGCACCTGACCTTCACCCTCACGTCTGACTGGATTATTATACCTTTTAACTAATACAATGTTCAAACATGGAAACATTAATTACACCTTTTTATCAATATTACTTGCTTAAAAAGCACAATCATTTGAGGATACAACCACATCTCCCATAGGACTATATGATAATGTTATACGTTGTATGTTATACAAAATAATAATAATTATAATAATACATTTAATTGGTAATGCACTTTATATTTAAGAAAATCCCAAAGTGCTACATGATAAAACAGGTAAGTGCTAACAATGAAAACACATGGAGAGTTTGAAAACAATGACTTACCCCAAAAATGTTAAACCAAAGCAATATTTTGAGTTATTTAAGTGTATAATGTAAAGTTCTTAACTTCATGTCACAATATGTTGACTACTACTCTACTACGTTGCTAACTACTTAATATACATAACATCAATTCACACGTAAAAGACCTGACTTAGGCAAGCAGGGTAGTTGCCTCCTTGATGCCAAAGGGCTCGAACGTCCATGTGTGACCATGGATGTGGATGCATGGGTGCAGGGAATACAATGAGAAAACAATGTGTGTGTGTGTGTGTGTTGGAAGATAAAAATGATCTTGATTTGAATTCATTTGGTTTTGTCCACTTCCATTCATCATTATTTAAAGGAAGTCGTCCACAAATGACGTACAAATAGTGTCCCGCCTTAAACGCATAGTAGACACCTGAGGACGTCAATGATCCTGATTGGAGGACGTCCAATCAGGATCATCGATGGCGCTCTGACATCAAACACACAGTATTTGTTCGTAAATTCATATAAAATGCTGTGTGACCTGAACACATACACTCTGCCTCCCCCAGCAACGCTGACTCATCTTCCACGGACGATTGATGAAAAACTGAAGAAGAACATTTATGATTCTGCAGCGACTTATGTGAGAAACATCAAATGATGAAAATCATCTTCTGTTGTATTAAATGTGCAGTGGCAACTGCGGTCTGGTTATCGCGTCTGCCTTCGTCTTCATCATCGGGCGCGGTTTTGCCTGCCTCCGTGTAATAGTGTGGATTTGGAGTCAGATCAGCGGTTGTCAATGACCCGTCTGTGCAGCGTTGACTACCTTCTGCCACAGACTTAAGTTCAGCAGCCTCTCTCACCGTTTCTGTGCAGTAAAGCTGCGTATCTCCTCTGCCATTAGCATGCGGCGGAGGCTCTGCCGGCATGCCCTCGATCACGCAGCTTTGAGAAGGTTTCTCCTTTGCATCAGCCTCAAAAGCAAGATTTCGAAATCGAATGGATGTAGAATGTTGTCTGGCTTCTGGTATCACTGATGAATTGCCTCAAAAAACACGCATCTAACCGAGAAATGAAGCTCACCTTAGATCTTTGATCAAGTGCTCTGTTTGCATACGGCGCGCTTTTAATGAGGCAGCCGTGGAGTCCGCGTGGATTGAATGGATGGATGCTTCACTAGCACTCAGCTCCCTCTTTTGATGTGGATTCCCAGTGAGGCTCAGAATGACAGCATCATTGCCCCTGAAGCTTTACAGGGGCTAAAGTTTCTAAACGGACAATAGGGCAAACCTCAGGCTTGAGTGACGGCTCCTAATCGGCTTTGTTGGGATCGCCAAGATCTATGTGTCATGACGTGGGTTCAGGTGGAAAAATCCCGCTTCCCTATGATTGATAAGTAAGGTTTACAGGCCACTGCGTTAAATTGCTCGTTGTATTGTTTCCTCCCGCAAATCGTTGGTAAATGTAGACGCCTGAGCTAATGTTCACCACGTGTAGGTAACGTTTTAAACTCATAACGGTAGGTGTCATCGTCCATGGTGACGTCATTCATCGGTTTAGTGAACTGCTCCAGTTGAACCAATGAACGGAAGTTACCATGCTTAGAATGCGGAGGAGACGACTGTGGTAGCTGCAAGCGTCCTGTCAATCAGAGTAAGCCCGCCCTAAAGTATACTCTGCTTCACGGCCTATTTGACTATAGAATTAGCATCATCCGGGCAGGTCTGCCGCTGCACCCCTTCAGACAATGGAATCCTACTTGTTTAGACCGCCCCGATACCAAAATCCGGTAGTCTGACACGTTTGCAGCAGCATTGACAACACTCATTTTTATTTATTCATTGATTCTTTACGCATGGCTTATCAGCATGCATTCCTTAAACCTGCTACATAAATAAGTAAACAGGAGGTGGGTTATCAAGCAGAGATTGTGAGAACATCACGGTGCATAAGAGAAAGAAGGAGGTATGAAGAATGAATGCACCTTCTTATGTGACAGTGGGAGCCGCCGCCAGCTCATTAGAGTGCAGGAGATCTCTTTTACCGGGCAGGTGATGATACACACACAGCTCTCGAGAGCGCCTGGCACTCTGATGGCGGGGGAGGGCGCCCCGCATGATCACACAGTAAAATGAAAGCACACAAGAGTAGTTAGTATTCACAGCAGTCTATGTCCTTGTAACGGCCTGGAATTTTTGGGTTTTATCTCATTGGAGGATCTCATCCATTATTTAGAATGCAGGCGCAAACCGACAGACGCTCCGCAATAATTCCTGGGGAGCTCGACTGCCTCTGCTGCTTTTTGCTTTCTTGCTTTTCTCTCTCTTCCACACGTTCTCTCCTCCTCTTCCATCTTTACTCTTTTTTTTTTATTGGATCTCCTTAGCTCTGTGATACTCCACAACAAGTGCATGTCTTGGTTGACCTGGGCAGGCAGACACGGCAGTGGGCACACAAACCACACATACATACTTGATGCCATATGCTGGAGGAAAGCGAGCGGTAGAACCAGCAGGCGAGTGTGAACTTGCCTCTGATATGAGAAGCATGCAGACGCTTGGCTGCCTCCTCGTTGTCTATTAATTCCCCCGTCAGGCGGCTCCATAATTCATGCACATACTTGGGCGGCGCGATGTTTTGCATGCAGCTGCAGGGCGCCGTGGGATCGGCTGTACACGCCGTCTGACCTGCCGCCGACTCACACCCCCCACCCCCCCGTGGGCGCCACACATTGAAGCTCTGTTGACTTAAGGATCCTGCGACTGTCATGATGGCAACCCCCAATGATGATGCTGCATGATGAAAAGGGTGATCAGTGGATTTCACGGGGGATAAGATTGTCATTTTAAAATGTGCCTTTACACTGTGTGACCAAAGGTATCATCAATCATCAGTATTGCTTTTTATTTCCGTTGGATGCATGCTAATCCTGAGCCTGGGTAGTAGCACACGTTGAGCAACAGATGGCAGTGTGGATTTAGATAGAGGTCCTTGGTAAAGGTCTCTCACGTGTACCCGATGTGACGGCTAGAAATAAACAAATCATCAACTACGACAGGGCTTCGTAAAGCCTTTCACAGGATTCACTTTGGGGGCCAGGACCTGAAAAGGGAGAATGTGGATGATCAGGGCCGGTCTAGTTAACGCCGTGCTATGTGCAGAAGCTGGGAGTGGAAATGATCCGGTGCGTTCTCCTCTGACACGCTCTGTTTATTAGTCCTTTAGCTCATTGATTGGGGCCCCTTTACACTTGTAACAATTAGCGTGGCAGCCAACATCGAGACATGGAGCTTCACGCAGCAAAAGGGAATTGATTCCAGGCCAAATTACCTGCCACCTCGTCTTTTCTATGGAGGCGGTGTGGAATGTTCGCTGTCTTGTTGTCAAAGCGTCAGACTTCAAGAAAATGGCAAGAGAGGAGATTTATTTTTGCCCTTGAATGAGCGCAGGTGTGCGTTTGACATTTTATTGTGATGCAGCAAACCGAAAGGTCACATTACGATAAAGTAAAATTGACAGCCGTCCCTTTCCTCTCATGTTAATGCGCCACAGTTTAATTTACAATGCTGGGCCCCTTTTTCTGTGTGATGAGTGCACACTGGCTGATGTGATGTGACATTTCCAGGCGATCAATAATCTATTGTGCAGTAGGTTTTTGTGTTTCTGACTCAGTAAACCAGCTCTCTCAGAACTCAACGTTCAGTTTTTTTTTTTTTTATTTGAAATGCAGCTCAACAGAAGTGCTGCTATCATGCTTTAATAGTGTAATCAGCAACACAGAGAGTTGAGCAATAGATTTATGAATTCTGGATGACTGACTGGAAGTGCAGCAGGTATCTCCATCCATGCTGTCTGTGAAACAAAAAGACTTCATGGACTTCATTTAATCTCACAAAACAAGGAAGTCGCTGGACTTGTTTGGTTAGTTTGCGTTGCCTTTGAGACTTTTGTATTTTGTTAAGCGTTCCAGCCTCGACCTGTCTGCCCCCCGGTGACAGACATTAATGACAATGGGGAAAAATTCAAGCATTTCGAGAAGAGCACAAGATGTTGTTGGCTGAAGTCTGAAAGCGGCCTGACTTTGAGAAGCCGATGCAGCAACAGAGGTTGTGTGCACACCGAATAAACCTCCAAGTTAGATAAGCACTAGAATCACGTGTTCACTGAATCCTGCAGAGAGCACGGCTTCATTCTTTATCTCGCTCTTGGCTTGGTCTCAACTGCTTTTGGACTACAAACAAATCTCCTTTTGGTAATACGCTGGTTCTGGTAAGTACCTCGTACAACCACACTGAAACTAAGCCTCCAATGACTGCTGAGTGGCCCCACATCCATAAGTAATGTAGAAAATAGAAGGTCCAGATGAAATGGATGGCAAGTTTTATATCATGTTCTTTTGTCCTGTTCCTCCAAACTCTTATTGAAGATCAGAGTGTTCCTGTCCAACAAGTTTGGGTCCGTTTTATTCTCGGCCATCGGTCACTGCCACGCTGTAATCGTCGCAGTCTTCAGGATTTAAGCACTGCTCCACATGAAGCTGTCCCTCGTACGCGCTGTAAAACAATCCCCAGTGAGAAAAAGCCCACCTTTATATTCAAACATGGCCACTTCACCACAAGAGCATGCGTGAAAAATAATTCCCGTTCCAGCGCCCCACTTTAAAGCCCGTAGCACTAATGGTCACTGGCAGCGTGAGTGGATTTCACAACGATCCCTCTCGGTTGTTGACTGACTTTCAGGCTCCGCTGTTGTTGTTCAATAACCATAGCAGTCATGAATTGTTTAGGAGGTGGGTGAGGTTAATCTATTATTTGTTAAATCAGCATGAGGACGACGGTGGATTAAAAGAGTTCCCTGGAGGATGCAAACGGAGTCAAACAAGGGACAAATGCAGAATTTATGACTGAGGGCCGGGAACCGAGCGGCCTTCTTTTATTGGTTACACGGCAAATGACTTGGACTGCGTTTTCCTCAATTCCATCTTGGAATGCGAGCACCGCCATGTTTTTTCTTTTTCATCCCAGTAAGCCGGCATCAAAGCGTGCTCATCTTTATGGTCCCTTTGACTGTGGATTTATCATCATTTCTACTTTTGCTGTATTGAACTAGACTTGAAACTGGAGATTGAGAACATAAGCCCATGTTCACGTGGGAATAAAAGCAGAGCGGGTCGGCTGTGTGCAACACGCGGGTTTAATTAAAGCACAGCGGTGAGGTCGGGCCATTCTGCCACATTTGCACTACCGTGTCATTCATTTTACAAGTGCTGCTTAATGTATATCCTGCTCCATGTATACTTCACACTGGACATTTATTCATATATACTCTGCACTTCTAATGCTAAACTGCATTTCGCTGTCTCAGGACCTTTGTGCAATGACAATAAAGTTAAATGTAATCTAATTATAAACAAAAAGAGCAGGTGAGTTTTCAGTCTCCGTCCTCTGCATCACGGTGCACTAACGTGTGTTCCTCCTGCACACACGTGACATGGACCCGGTGAGCACTTCGGGGTGAATGTTCTTGCCCAAGGACACATTGACGTGGAGGAATCTCTTGGTGTCTGATGACAGAGACGTCACAGGAGCTGAGCAGGCAGATAAATATATGCATGGGTTTCTGTTGTGGGTTATAATCAATACGTCACCATTATTAACGTCGTCATAACCACAACTGCACTCACTGTCATCAAGACATTGTCTCCAATATCACAGCCAACAAAACATGCAAGTAGAAATAATGCATCGATAGCGCTTGCTGGCTGCAACTAGAGGTGGATTTAAGATGGATGTTCTCGCTCTACATAATGCTTGTAACTCCTCCATATTTCAGAAGAGTCTAATTGATGTGTTTCCACTCAGCTGTGCTAAACATATTAACTTATTGGTGAGAGGGAATTGAGCCAAAAGAAGCAGCGTTTTCCCAAATATTTTGTCTGTGGAAACGCCTTTTTAAAGATAACGAACATCACTAATTCTCATCTCTGAATCACGGCTCTAACAGCATTTCAGCATGAGCGGACATTATCTTAAATACAAATAAGCCGGACTTTTTAAAGAGAAATATTTTTTAGCATTTGCTAAATCTCAACTTTATTTCAAGCAAATTGTATTTAAAAAAAACATGTTAAATACAAATGAGAGCGAATGCATTTCTTTTGGGACGGACTTAACAGGCTCCTTTTGTCCTGTCGTCAGTCCAAAGAACAAAGTGCGTTGCAGCCTTTTCATTTCACATTCAGGTGTATTTGGCCACAGAACAACACAAACGTTGGGCCGCATTTGGCTCAGAGGATGTATATGTTGATAGAAGATGTATTCAGCGGCTCTTGTACCACCCGCGTATGTTGACCCAGCCGGTGTGAATTACAGCTTTGAGGGTGGATGAAACAATTATGAGCTGAATGCATTTTAACAACTCAAACACAGCACAAATCTTTTATCCGTGGCGTTCATCAATTGTGTATATGCTTATTTTCTGACCCTTCAAAATAATAGAATTCAGATGAAAGAAACGGCTCAGCGGTTGGGTCTTGTGACTCTCTCATTCTCTGTCAGACCGGTTTTTATTTGGACTTCTAAGAGTTCTTCTTGTGTGGCCTTGTTGGACCTGGGATAGCTGATCCCCACTGATTGTCTCCACCTCTGTCCCATCACCTGCACCTTCCTAGTGTATTTAAACCACATGTGTCCTGTGTCTCTCGTTGGTTCATTGATGCGTTTCCCATGTCGGGGACTTCTTTTGATTTGCTCGTGTCCTGGTTTGCATTTTGATTTGAACTTCAATAAAAGTACTTTTAAAAAAAAATCCTACCTGATTGCTGACATGCACACTTTATGTCCCTCAGCTGTCCCCACTCCCACATGGAACTGTGGAACCATAAAAACAGACTGCTGGCCTTATCCTCCTCGGGCATCTGCACGCGTGCGATATAATGAGCGGGACTCAACTGTTGTGACGTGAACCCGAACCAACCCGCTTGTGCGTCTGTGTGAATATTAGAGCGTGAATGATTCATGTCGCGCTGCTGTTGCGGCCCCACATTCCAGGCGCTGTATTTTGAGGCTGCCATGAATAAGTGATGAAATGTTAATACGGGAGACTGCTCTCTGGGACCGGCTGCTATTACATTGCAATAAAAAACCCCAAATAAATCAGGTCAGGCCCCTGATGCCTCTGTTGTGTTACGCTCCAGGTCAAAGAGAAGAGGGTGATGCAGATTGTAGAGAAGAAGGAAAAATCTAATCTCACAGCCAACCAAAAAGCTCTCCGCCTGTAGGAAAAAAAAACTTCAGAGCGTTTGAGTGTTTACAGCCTCGGCTGTAGTTTTGGTCTGACATAACCGTGCCAGAAAACCTGGAGCGCTTGTTTTAGTCTCCAGTTCCGAGGTTTGATACAGCCAGTATTATCTGGCAAATAACCTCCCAGGGCCACATGCATCACGATGTGCACGCGTTGTGTACGAGGGGAAACAACTCCTGCACAACGCAGCCCTCTCATCAAGTCTTATCTCACATTCCACCCTAGTGACACGTGTCAGCACAAATGCAGTTGCGAGACACACCGAATGAAAGGCCATCTGCTTTTCCTAGACTTACACAATCTCAATTCCACACGTGTTGGAGTTACATTTCTTTGCACGACAAACGTGACGTTGAAAACCAGCAAATCGGCAGAATTACATTCAAATGATCAACTAAGGACGTGGTCTGGGACCATCTATAGGAGAGGACCATGTCCACACACGGCTTCAGAAATCAGAAATTCAGAAATTCAGAAAAACGCATTTGTGGTTAAACCGTTGATAAAGAGTCCAGGCAGTCTCATCTTGAACAGGGTTGTGGCTGTTAGTTCGAGTTCATCAAACCATCAATCCCGTGTCTCACTGTATCTCTGTGGACCAGGAATAAGCCAAAAACCGGAGCAGAAAGGAGAATAACTCTTCTCAAGCAACCGACCCTTGCCTGTGATTTTTAATTCAGCTTTAGATTAAAGAACAGGCAAAATACTGCTTGTGAATAAAACGGTGAGCCCAGTGAGGTGGATGTGTTCGCTGCGGTGTAACACGGAGGAAGACCAAGAAGCAGTGACTGTAAAGGCTCCTGGGAAGCAGGAGAAGACGGAGACAAAGAGGGGAGGTGCAGTGGGCTACGGGGGGAGGGAGGAGGAAGAGCCGGAGAAGGTGATGAGATAGGAAGGGCTGGCGAGCAGCAACGACTGCCAATGTAACAGGAAGAGAGTCGGCGGCGGGGGCGCTGTGACCCAAAGCGAACCACAGATCTTTGATAACTCCTCAGAAAACCAACTCGGGGAGTGAAAATGATGTGAGCCGGCTTGTGTTTGAACCGACACACGCTGTGCTCAGAATACCTAAAGAAAAGTCTGCGCTTACAAGTAATGATACTTCAGAGGACGGGAGATGAGGCCAGCGACTTGAATCCAACCGCGCGCCGCTTCCCTACTTCTAAGTGTTCACCGACCGCGCGCTATAAATAATGAAGGACAGCTCAGCAGCTTTGTTCAACTCCTTCTCACTCCCGACTTGCAAAGATGGCGGCACAGACAGTGGGAGGGAAGGTCGGATGGGTCGAGCACACGGCACCTTTGCCCAGGAGGCCGCTGTGCATGGGCCCTGTTGGCATAACCCAACTTTACTAGTGTCATCTAAGTAACAAATAGACATGTTTCAGGGAAAGAAAATGACTTATTTTAACCCAAACCACCATAAAGTTTTTTTTTATTGCCTCAATCTGAACATGTAGCATTTGTTAACTAGGTAAACCATTGGGAGCGTACTTTGAAAAAACAAGGTTAACTATTAAAAAAAACTATATAAAAAAAAAAAGTTGTGTACTGTGTGAAAACAGTAACTGACCAGCAACTTTCTTTAAGCACATTTGGAAAACATGTAAGATAATAGTCATTCGTATCAAAAGAAGACAAGTTCTTGCATTTTTTGTTACGGCCAGGATATATTATGTAAATGATACTGTTACACAATTAGGAATAAATTGTTAAAATCTAGTTTGCTGTCTCCACGCAGTTATTGTGAAAGCTCATATACTGACATTTTAAGACCATAATTACGGGAAATATTGAAATTACATGGATTTCACAATCAAAACCCTCCTACTGTGACCAAAAGTACGACACATAGAAACATTTACTTAAGCAATAAGGTACGAGAGGCTGTACTTTATCGTCCCAAAGTACTGAACCTGAACTGTTATATTTTTGAAGATAAAGTACTGCCTCAAGTACCTTATTGCTTTTATAATACGGTTACCAGCGAAATTATAAATAGTAAGTAAATTGTGTCCCAGAAGCTCACTGGTGTGGCTGCGTACTGATCTCCACCTGATGCACTCAATGTCCGCTGCTGGTCGTCCTCGTGGTAGCGTCGATCCCTCCGACCCACGCTGATTGTCTGAAGCGTCCTGACCGGTATGTAGCGCGGTGGCTTTAGCTCCCTCGTCCAGCCATAATAAGGCTCTCATGTCTGTTTTCGTCTGCAGGGCAAAGGATCATTGAGTATCAGCTCTACACTCGCTAACCTGCCAGAGACCAGCGCTGCTTTGCTTTGTTTTGCCTTGTCTTGGTTAAATTAACCCTGTTCGGGTTTGTTTTGGCTGAATTAACCATGTTGCTTTACTTCGCCTTTTTGCTAAACCCACCTTGTCTGGGTCTGCTTCATCGTTGGCCTCCCCACATTGCTCGAGTTTCGCTGTGGGCCTCCTACTGGGTCAAGACACATTTTAACTGTGATTTCGTTAAGCTTTGGTTTAGCCGTTTGTCTGTTTTATTAGTGTAGTTTTTGGTTAATTGTAATTGTTTCATTTCTTTTCTGTTTTGGTTTAGTTTAGTTTATTTTAAACCTGTTGCCCTCATCTTCCCCCCCTTCAGGTGCTGAGTCTGCGGTGGTGGATTGGTGTCCCAGGTGGTGGTGTCCCTCTTATGTTTTTGCATGTTTGAGTTTGCTTCACTTTTAGTTTCACGTGTGGTGCTCCTTGGGTTCCCTTTTCTTTGGACCGTCCATCGTAAGTCTCATCCCTGATCGGTTCCCCTGTTGCTTGTCCCAGAGTGAAGAGGTTTTTACCGTAGTTTTTAAACCGTAAATTGAATTTAATAAAATTACATTGTGTCTTAAATTACATCTCCATCATTTTGTGACGAACCTGAGTGCCTTCCCCTTCTTATTTTTGTTGGGTTGAGAAGATTTTAAAACAAATCCCTGGGTGGCGTTGTCTGGCAACATTATAATATTTAAACTGCCCTCACCTTCACATCACGCCTCATGTTGCTACATACGCGTAAGATAGCATCCATCCAGTGTTCATTTTGGCCGCTATTTTTTATTTAGTCTTTAGACGAAAAATGTAATTAGTTTTAGTCACATTTAATAGCCATATTAAACTCCTTTTCTTCCCTTCTCAGGCCCAGGGACCCCCTGTGTTGTGTCTACAACTGCATAATAGTCTAGCTTGCAGTACTTGGTTGTCCATCAGATGTCCCTCCTAGGAAAGGTCTATAGATGTCCCTCCTAGGACAGGTCTATAGATGTCCCTCCTAGGACAGGTCTATAGTCGGGGTCGGCAAACTTTTTGACTCGCGGGCCACAATGGGTTGTAAAATATGACGGAGGAGCCGGGCCAAGAACAAATGGTTGTGTTTGTGTGAGCCAATATAAATGACATGTGAAAAATCATTACATGAAAAGATTTGGATTTTAACAAATAGCAAAGCATTTATTTGCAAGGCAATTTAACATATTGGCAAACGTAACAACTTCATGAGGACCAGGGATGTAAACGCAACAGCTTTGTTGTCTTTGTCTGTTTACTTGCAATGCTTTTGAAACTTCATGCTCCTTTATTGTTTCCACTGTCCCAACTAAAGAGACCCCTTAACGTCCTACAATCGGTGCAATACATTATTTTCTTGGCTGCATCATAAACCAGCCGTTCTAAACTGGACCCCCACTTTTCATTCAACAGTCTTTTCTTTCTCTTTGTTTATTTGTTGGTTTCATGACCAGTTCTTCTCTCTTGTGTCCTGCGGGTTAACTTAACAAATTAACACTGCATCCATCCATCCATCTTCAGCCGCTTATCTGGCGTCGGGTCGCGGGGGAAACGGCTCCAGCAGGGGACCCCAAACTTCCCTTTTCCAGGCCACATCTACCAGCTCTGACTGGGCAACGTGATCTCCAAAACCTACAAAAATCTTGAACATACAAATTCGTAACAATACATACGAACTGCGGGGGTTAACCATGTCCCTTGAGTGAACAACATGGCGGACCATGTCGGATTCTTGAGTGAACGTCTCTCCGCCATGTTGGATTTTTTGAGGGGGTTAGGGTTAGTATTCTAATTCTTACAAGTTAACATTGATTTCTCGTTAAAAATGCAATAACACGTTTATTTTACATCGTTAGACTTCACAAAGTGTTTATGGGGTGCAGGTCCCCGTTCACTTTGAACAGGGTGACGTCATCAGTTGCAGTCCATATTTATTTCGTATGTATCACTACGAATTTGAATGTTCAAGATTTTCGTATACATTTTTACGAACAGGTTTTGGAGATCAGGCTGGACTGGGGGATCCCAAGGCGTTCCCAGGCCAGGGCAGATATAATCTCTCCACCTAGTCCTGGTTCTTCCCCGGGGCCTCTTGAACCCTTTTCCGTTAAGATATCCGTTGCTTGTTAGAGACTGCATGCAGGGTTCTTTATGCAAACATGAGAATCCAGAAAATGACATTTAATGCTTGTAAAAGACTATTTTGTTCACCACTTGACTGCTACACCTGGTTCCTGCCAACTGTGTTTTGCAAGCTAAAGGACATCTGAAGATATGGCAGTGCCCAGATTTACATTGAGAAAATAAATTAAGAGCATGTCAATGTCTTCAGTAGAAGCTGGTATGTCTTCTAAAAATGTGTTGATGGTTGGAAGAGAGAGGACTATAATTGCTTTTCAATTACCTACCGTGTAGCTTCAGTTTCTCTCTTCAGTTCATGTCCTTTTATTAGCCTACCAGAGTATGTCCGTGGGCCTAATCTGGGACAATTAAAGCTTATCCCCGGACCTTTACTCCCTCCATCTTTCATCCTTCCACTTATCCTTTTTCTTGTCCTCTTTGTGCAGTCATACATCCAATTTCCCGCTATAACAGCATGCCAGGCAATTAGTTAAGGATTTGACCAATTACATGGATCAAAATGGTTTTGAATCTTTTTGAGCAATGTTCTCTCTGAATCTGACCGAAATGTCAAGTTTATGGTGCTGTAACCTTTTTTTTCCTGAATGATACAAGTGAAATTCACACAGATCTGGGACCAAGCCTCACTTAGCTCCGCACTTTCCTCTTCCTTGGTGCCAGACGGACGGGATATTCAAGCTGGTCTTTGCAAAACAAATTAGGCAAATCTAATCGTCACGGCATCGTCGGATGCCATGAACAGACTTTATCCCAGAGGGACATGTGATGTGCCATGTGGTACTTACTTAGTACTTGAATGTGTTGAACAAATATATTGACCCACAAAGCAAATGTATGTGCAAGAGAGATTGAAGACTTGCCGACAAAAATAGTTTGAAAAACAAAAACTTACTCGCTGTGTATGGCAAATATAAAGGAAGATCTTAAATATCTAGCACGACACTTTTCTGTATCCCCCCCCAGTCAACACTGTCCCCTGTAACTGTCCTCCTGAACACACCCACAAGACATGACAGACAACAGTACTGTGTTCCTATGGGCTTAACTGGCGCTGACACACATAAAAAGCACGCCGCTAAGCTTCATGGGCCCCCTGCAGGGCTCCTCAGCGACGAGTGACCCTCCAACCAGCCTGGATGCTCCTGTGGCAGGTGGGTCCTGGAAAAAGAAACAATATTCCTTGCGTGGCTTAAATCTAAACATTAAGACTACGCAAGCAAACTCCAAATAATACATGCTATTATTACAAAGCTCTGTTCAAAACTTAAACTTGTTCAAACTTTTGTTAGAGCTCTATCCATTCGGCTGAATTTCACTCCATCTGTTTAATAAAATGCTTGAAGACATTTGAGGGTTTCGCATCATTGTGATTTCTCATAGGAAGGTGAAAGAAATGAGCATTTTATCATCGTATACCTTTAAGGTACTCGATGTTTTTCTCTGACCGTATTGCAACATTCAGAGCTCAAGTGCAGTGCTCCTACATAATAAATACTATAGACCAAAGTGTGTGAAACAACTTCATACATAGTTGATATGCATATTTGGGGTTGACTGCTCCGAGCCATGTTAATGGATGTGCAGTGTGGGTGTTGTGTTTACTTTTACAATTTCCCATCAGTGCGGTGGGAGCATGGAAAGTAGGATAAATGCTCGTCAACGTCTAAAGGAAGTACAGTATGAGGTTAGAATTGAACAAGGATGGAAGACAACGGTCTTAGGCAGAAAAATACGGACACCAAAAGAGGTGATGATTGCAGAGCAGATATGTTTGTATGACGGCAAATCGCTGTCAAAATCCAAGACGTGCGTAGAAATCAAACATCCGCATCCGAGCAAAAGTCATCGCGTGAGATATTTGCACGTGGAGCGTAAACTTCCGTGCTCTCCAGGCTATTCTCTTCAAAAGGTGTTGACGGCAAGGGACCATGTCGCCACGGTGTCTCTACATCTAATTGGTTACAAACCCTCGTCTGATCAAGTAGGGTTTGGTTCTGGTTGCGATCTCGGCCAATCAATGAGCTGAAAGCATTGACTGACGACAAACTTTAGGTCTCTGTGATCAAATATTATTTTATGTGAATCAATTTTTGTCTTCACTCACATTTATTAAGAACGAACATCCCATTTTGATTACACCACGTAGTCTGACTTATTTCGCTCACGGAACCCTCAATCTCCATAACCTCTAACCATCCTCCGGTGAAACACAAGCAAAAGGTTTTTCTAAATAATTCAATTTCACAGATTAAGTTCACTCCTTTGAAAAGGAGAAAGTGAAATAGCCCCGTTTTAAATATAAAGTAGATTTATGTTTTTGCAGCTGAGAGTTGCTCTTCAATTTCCTTTGAGCATTATGGGAGACGAGCACACTACTTTGGGTATGCTGCTGCAATATAATCGATTTAATCTATTTTCTGACGAGGCGTTGAGAGTCTACATGCAAGTTAACGAACCTGGGGAAATAAATGTTGACATCGGCCTGCTAGCATGTTTAAAATGAGGTCGTTACCACGCCTCAGCTTTAATGTTCACTTGGTTCAGTGGGTCAGCGTGTTAACATTTGCAGTAAACACGTAATTGGAGATGTCATTAGCTTTATTGGTCATTATTTGGCCATTTATCTCACAACTTTGCCGCTTTGATTCACTCACCCCTCTCATAGCCCTATTTGCCACATCAAGCCGCTGCTCAGTGACCCAGCAGACACAGTTCGAGGGTAGCTGGTGAACACAGTGGAGCATTTAGCAGCTAAAAAAAGCAGATATCTCCAACTCCGAGGGGAGGGATCTGCAATCCGGTGGACACAAGCACCACTCCAAATGAATGATGACGTGGCCCCTTAACTCAGAGCGTAAATAAGCAACTCTTTGCCACCATAGCAACACATCGGAAAACTTTACCCTTCTGGGGGGGAAGGTTCATTTCAGCCAGCCGGATTAGTTCACCACTCCACCGGAAAAAAGGACAGCTCTCTTCCTCATTGATGAAGCAGCGATATTGGTTAGATTCACGTCTTATAGGGAGAGACTTCTCCAGATCACAAACATCCGTCACAACATCACGGCGGCGGCCCGTGAGCGCCACTGATGCTGAAGACCGGAATCCTTTATTTACAAGACCTTCAGGAGCCGCAACGTTGTGTGATGAGCATCGACTGTCTCTCACACACTGTCCATCTGGAAAGCCACTGCATGTCGTGCTCTTCGTAACGTTCTGTTGGTTTATTTGGCGCTTAATAAACTACTGGATGTTCCACGGCTTCAATTGATCAAATGTCTGATTATGAACAATAGATACATACTGACCCAATAGTTGTATGCGGTCATCTACACACACATCAGTTGATACAGTACATATATCAGTTAATTTATTCTCATAACTTTAAACAGTTGAGATCATTATTTTTTCCAGATCTCATTGGATAATGATGCATTCCATGAAGCCTACAGGCACATAAAAAAAAATATATATAGTGATTGATTAAAGTGATGAGGCACTTTAGTCTATACATTTTCCCAACACTTACACATTTAACTTGTGCGATACTGTCATGTCAAGCTCGAACAGGACCCAAACGCAGACTGGATTGGTGCGGAGAATAAAGAATAGTTTATTCACAAAGTTCCAAAAATAACGAAAAGCACCAGTAGTCCGAGACGTTCTGGGGCTTGGTGGGGAAGAGTCCAGCAGGGTGGGCGACGGTAGTCTCAGGCGATGTCCTGGCGCGTAACGATCCGGCGGGGACTGGCTCTCCAATACCCCCCTGATCGGGAACTGGAGCCAGGTGCGTAATTGGCAGCAGCTGAGCGTCCTCAAGGTCCACGGCCCGTTGTCATGACTCATCAACAGACGGCCGCGCACACCAACAACTTGATCAATTCGGGGGAGAATGTGTTGAGGTAAATATTGTGAGAGTCTCAAGAACTCATATGTGACCTTTCATGGGAAACTCGTCACCTGACCAAGTCCATGATGGAATAGATATGTGGCCTGGACAGACCATATCATGTTCTACTATTTACCTTTCTCCTATTCCTCTCTTAGTCAAAATGATGGACTAGGTCCCACTACGAGAGGGTCGCGGAGGTTCCCAAAACAACATCTGGTTAACATTCCTCGAACCTTCAGAGATGTATAAAAGCTCCTGGTCCCCCCAGAAACTTTGTCAGATCTTCCTGCTCCTTTTGGGGGAAGGAACTTTCTGTCCCTTTTCAGCTGAATTGTAGTCATTTGACTTCTGTCTGTGCTTACAGCTTGTGCTGATGATTTCTGTATTCTTTATCATTGTTCTATATTCTAGTTAGTAATAAATACTTAATCACAAAGCAAGCTCAAGATACTTTTGATTTCTCACATGGGCTAAATCCACAAATTTCCACCACAGATCACGGCGTGGCTGTCGCGACAGATATTTTGTTGGGCTTGTAGCCTCGCAGTGGGGCGGAGTCAGTTTTAGCCATGATTATTTGATTCAATTAATTTTATTTTTAATAGCAGAAAATCACAAATTTGCCTCAGAGGGCTTTACAGTCTGTACACATGTGACATCCTCTGTCCTGAAACCCTCACATCGGTACAGGAAAATCTCCCAAAAAATGAAAAAGCATTAGATGGGGAGAATAAAGGGAAGAATCCTGACATCATTCATATCGTTAATTACAGCTGGATAATGGGACATTTGATTGACTTAAACCACGTACGAGGAATAGGGCTCCGACTCAAAGCCTCCAATCAGGCAAAAACAATTTTAAAACCCTAATGAATACAGTTATATATTGAATTATACAGAATATTCCAACATTTGAAGCACCTGGAGTAAAGTCAGGGGATGACCAAGTCATTAGAATATATATTTGTACATTATTTTGTACAAACTAATGAACACTGAAAGTGTTGACGGACTAAAAGAAAATATATCCTACCCAAGGCAACTTCCATCCATCGTCAAACCGCCTATCCTGCACACAGGGTCGCGGGGGAGCTGAAGTCCATCCCAGCCAACTTCGGGCGATAGACAGGGTACACCCTGGATCGGCCGCCAGCCAATCGCAGGGCTACACAGAGACACACAACCATTCACACTCACATTCACACATCTACGGGCAATTTAAAGTCCCCAATTAACCTGATCCCCAGAGCATGTCTTTGGACTGAAGCCGGAGAACCCGGAGAGAACCCACGCAGACACGGGGAGAACATGCAGACTCCACACAGAAAGGCCTCTGGGCGGAATCGAACCCAGGACTTTCTTGCTTTGAGGCGACAGCGCTAACCACCACGCCACCGTGCCGCCCCCAAAGCAACTTTAGAGTTTTAAATTCCAGACTCAAAATTTAAATTGGCAGTCGGCAGAAGCGGAGGTTTACCACCAGTTATGACCATAAAGCGGCGATGGAGTGCAGAGTGGCAGCCAGCAGCCCCGGCTGTGTTAACAAAGCAGAGAAGCTCGGATAACAACACAGAGATTTCGTTGTCTGCTGATCATTTTGCAGATTCATGTTGTTTGCTGCTATTAATGCTGTCATACAAACCTTTAATGTGTGAATATGAAATATTATTTTGTATTATATTATAATGAAACCTTTTTTCCTTTCAGCACTTGTGACATTTTCTCACATGTAGAGATTTAATGGTACTTAAAATGCAAGATTTGACATGTTTGCATTGACAAGCCTAGAGGCAAAATCGTATTTCAGCAGAGGAAAGATTCTGCAGAAAAATGGATTCATTAAGTTAAACTTTGCATTTTAATATTGTTTATTCATCTTTTGATACGTCTTTCACCTTGTCATGATAATAAAGTACAATGTAATAATTCACATTTTCACGGTTGAAAAAAAAAGAGAAAATATATTCGGTATATTTAGTTCTTCGCAATTAAATGATAACTATTTCTATCAAAAACGTTCCAGATGGTGCCAGACTGTATAAAGCCACCTCTCTTTCAGACCAATGGTGGAACCATTTTTCTTGAAAAGAAAAAAAGGAAGCGTAAAGAATCAACGCCTCTCAATAGGAATTCAAATGGCAAGGTGTTTTTCTCAATGTATTATTGGAAAGGCAGGGTGAGAACTCCGCTTTCACAAGCTCAGTCCTGAAGCAGTAGCCCCTGCATTGCACATCACACGTTCTAATGGGAAATTGTAATGAGGTGCAGTTATTTAGAATACATCAACCCCAGAATGAGTGTGTTTGGTAATAGGAACAAAAATAAATCATTTTTTCATTAAATCATGGGAATCAGCCCCCCAAGAAACCCTGACCACTCTTTTTTTCAGGAATAATAATTGTTATCCATGCTGTAAGGCAGGGGTCATCAACTATATTTGTCAAAGGGCCAGAATTTTACCAGACAGTCTCCTTGAGGGCTGGACCCTTAAATAAAAATGTGGTACAACATTATGATTGATGTCTATTGTTTATACTTTTTACAGGCCTTTATGAGTCAGGCTCCGAGCACCTATACCACAGACAACCACCAGGGGTGATGGATATTTACCCTCAACTCAATTAAGTCAACTTTACTTAGAGACCACTTGAAAAACATACACAGAGCAAGTGACAGGAAAGCGTCTCTTAACAGAGGTAAAATGGTACTCTCAAAGGCTATGAAACACAAAGTTTATATTTAAAACAGGCCCTTCTGATGACTGGACTGAGAAGTACTTAAGTCCAAAGCGGGAGCTGACCACCTGCGCATCATGCAAGACATGGGACACATGTGCAACGTCGTGTTTTTAACAGACATTTTCTCCCATTTGAATACACTTAATCTCCAGCTATTTTTTATCAAGAGAAAGTGCCTTCTAGATTCTTTTTGAGAAATCTTCAGCGGCACTCAGGAAGGAAAAAACTAACATAACTTGTATGTGAGCTGATTGCTGTAAACTTTTATATTTGCTCGATTGAATTTGGTTTTTGAATGAAGGCATTTTTGAACGTTTTGCTTTCCTTCTTTTGCAAAGATTTTGGGGACCCGTTTTTTCACACACACACACACATACAGGGTTAATGGAAAGAAATACTAACCCTATTTTATTCATATCACTGCCATTCTATATTCATTGAACATTCCTCACTTCAGACTGTTTTGACCAGCTATGATTAAATTATTAACTTGCTGCAGGAATGAGTTACATCATTTATTTTGTGCACATCCGAATCTCTTGTCTCGAAGTCAGTGTTTTTTTAATGTGTTTTTGGTTAGATGCCTGAATTAAGTTCTGCCGCTAACACAGGTTTAAGAGACGCTCGGTTTTGGCTGTTGTTTATACACACACACAAACAACTATGCTGTCCTTAAACGTTAGCTTTTTACATCTTCTGATTGCGGTCTCCCTCGAAAACAAATCTTTTATAGTGGAGTTTATTTGTAAAGATTAGATTATCTAACATGTCAGTATCACAAATGTTTAGCTTCCATGACGGTTATTAATATAACATAATCATCCCAAACAAGGGAATCGGCACGACGCTAACTTCCCATTGGCCTTCATAAATATGGCATCCGCAGCGCTTTAACGGGCCCGAGAACTCCATATAAGTGTAGCACACATGGACATACGTGACCTCAGTGCCTGTGTGAGCATAACTCTTTCACTTACCTACTCATATACATAATATCACTTTGCAAAAGAACATATGCTAGTTTAATAAACAAATAACTTGAAAATCAAATACATAAAAATGAAATATAGGGGGGTGTCCATTTACTGTAGCATATCAATCCTGTGACAAATCCACACTCTCCCCTCCAAAATGAATGTCGATCCGACATTACAGATTCACAAAGAGTACCTGTGCTCTCAACACTTGCGTTATGACAGTAGGTTCTATGGGAGTCATTCTATCCGCATACTGTCTGCACAACAACATTCATCTCCCTCTTATGTCTCGTGGCAGCAGCAGCTTGTGGCTCGAGATTCCTCTGCCTCCGCTCTCAGCTGGCTCCTAACGTGTTTTCGTGGTTCTGCTGGTTGTGTGGTGATAATTCTCCAGTTACTTTCATCCTCCGAACTGCTCTCACGATCTCTGCCCTTCTGTCTTTGCTGCTTTTTCTTGTTAGTGGCCGTTTTCAACTTCCGCCTTTCCATCTTTTCTTGTTCTAACTCTTCCACTGGCAGAAAGTCAAAGGGCAGTATCAGATTTCTGTGCAGTACTCTGCTTCTTCCTGGGCCTCTCTCAGGCTCTACAACGTAGACGGGACTGTCCTTATGTTTTCTCTCAGTTATCACATGGATTTTGTCTTCCCAATACGATCTGAGCTTTCCAGGTCCGCCTCTGTCCTTGAAGATTCACACCAGTACTCTGCACCCTGGCTGTAGCTCAACTCCGTAAGCCGAACCGCTTCTTAGTTCTATTTTTCTCCCTTTGGATTGTCTGTGATGCCAGCTTGTATGCCTCCTGCATTCGCTTACTTGCATATTCACTTTGGTCAGCTGGTTTCAGACCAAACATCATGTCTGCAGGAAGTTAAATTCAATTCATTTTATTTTGTATAGGCCAAAATCGCAAATTACAAATTTGCCTCAGAGGGCTTTACTGTCTGTACACATGCGACATCCTGACACCCCATCCTGTCCCGAAGCCCTCACATCGGCACAGGAAAAACTCCCCCAAAAACGTAAAAAAATGTTCCAAGAGGGACAAAAGGGAAGAAACCTTAGGGAGAACATCAGAGGAGGGATCCCACTCCCGGGATGGACAGACTACAATGGATGCAATGTGTACGGAATGAACAATGTATAATACATGCAATTCCTGAATCCTGAATTTAAGTCTGGGGTTTCTACCATAGAGAAGGTAGTACGGGGCACATCCTGTTGCTTCACTATGCGTACAATTATACGCATGCACAACTTTAGCCAAGGAGTTCTTCCAGTCTGACTTGGCTTCTTCTGTGAGTACAGAAAGGAGTGTTTGATTAAATCTCTCCACCTGGCTTGAGGGTCACTGGTTTCACTTCTTAGGTTTCCCTTTGCCTCGATTTGCATTTGTGCCTTCAACTCGACTACCTGCCGAGGTTTCTGTGGCCAGCAGACTGTACAGTGGCTTCGCTATGCGGGAGAAATTGGGGATGTATGGGCGGTAGTAGGACAGAAATCCTAACATTCTCCTCAAATCTCCTACAGTCTCAGGCTTGCGGTCTTTTAATGCCTGTACTGGTGCTATTTCAGCTGGATCCATGCAATAGCCATCTTTTGACACTATCTTCCCTATGAATCTCACTTTGTCTTTAAATACTTCACACTTTTTAGCGGTCAGTTTAACTCCATGTGCCTGATAAAGGTGCAGCACCTCTCTCAAATCTTGAAGATGGTCTTCAAAGAATTTGCTGTGGACAAGATTGTCATCCAAGTATGGCTGCGATGTTTCATCTCTGAGACCTGTCAGGCATTCCTCCATACTGCGCTGGAATTCCGCTGGAGCCGAGGACAAGCCGAAAGGGATCCTTACCCACTCATACAAACCCCAAAGTGTAATAAAAGCCTGATGATAAGCCTTGCCCTGGTCCAGCACCAAGAACCATACACTCCCACTGAGGCTATTTAGCATGTCTTGTACATGGGGGATAGGGTGAAGCCGCTCGGGTACAGAGATGTAGGTCTGTTTTACAGGAGTCGTGTCACTCAAACTGATTTTCAACTGCAGAGATGGTATGCAGCCAACATCATTATTCAACAATGACGCCACAAGTGACAAGAGACAGGAAGTTACCCAGGGACACAAGAGGCGGAAAACTAAAAAATAAGACAGGAAACAAACCCAAACCGTGACAGTACCCCCCCCCCCCCCACACCCCTCAAGGGCCGAATTCCAGATGACCCTAAACCGGCAGAGAGCAGACAAGGGGCGGGAGGGAGGGGACGAATAGACGAGGGTCGGGCCAACCGGGAAACTCCTGCGTGCCGCCAGTCGGCCGGGGAGCCTCCAGGGGTCGGCCCAGCGGGCGGCCCTTGAGGGGGGGGTGAGAGAGGACCACGGGGTCGCGGGACCAGGACTGGTCGCGTCGGGGGAACGAGTCGCGGGATCGGGACTGGTCGAGTCGGGGGAACGGGTCGCGGGATCGGGACTGGTCGAGTCGGCGGAACGAGTCGCGGGATCGGGACTGGTCGAGTCGGGGGAACGAGTCGCGGAACCCGGACAGGTCGAGTCGGGGGAACGAGTCGCGGGATCGGGACTGGTCGAGTCGCGGAACCGGGACCGGAGGAGTCGGGGGAACGAGTCGTGGAACTGGGACTGGAGGAGTGAGTCGCGGAACCGGGACTGGAGGAGTCGGGGGAACGAGTCGCGGAGCCGGGACTGGTCGAGTCGGTGGGATCCTTGCCATAAACTGCCTTATATCCACTGGATATATCGCTTTTACCTGTTGCAGTTGTCCCAGCCCTATACGTGGGTTACATTACATTACATTACATGTCATTTAGCTGACGCTTTTATCCAAAGTGACTTACAATAAGTGCATTCAACCATAGGGTACAAACTCAGAAGAGCAAGAAACAAGAAAGTGCAATTTCATCAAATAAGCCAATTTACACTTTGCTATAGATGAGTGGCGTTATAAGTACAATTTAAGTGCTAAAATTGGTCAGTCTTTTAGTCAAGTCTAAAGAGGTGTGTCTTTAGTTTGCGGCGGAAGATGTGAAGGCTCTCTGTGGTCCTGATGTCTTCAGAGAGCTTGTTCCACCATTTCGGAGCAAGGACAGCAAAGAGTCGTGATATAGTCGAGTGTTTTGCTCTCAGTGAGGGAGGGACGAGCAGTTTTGCAGATGCAGAGCGGAGTGTGCGGGTCGGGATGTCGGGTTTGGCCATGTCCTGGATGTAAGCTGGACCCGATCCATTCACAGCATGGTAGATGAGGTGAGTAGTGTGGGAGAAGACCAGTCGAGCTGCTGCATTCTGGAGGAGCTGCAGAGGTCGAATGGCGGTAGCAGGGAGACCTGCCAGGATCGAGTTGCAGTAGTCCAGGCGTGAGATGACAAGAGTCTGAATCACTACCTGGGCTGCCTTCTGAGTGAGAAGGGTTCAGAGTAATGGCATGGTCGCTTTCATTGGGGACAGGGATAGCTATTCTTGATAAGTTTCCTTTCTGCAGGCAGATGACAGTTTCTGTGATGTTCAACCCCTCTGGCACATTTGGGATGTCTTCCGGTTCAAAAAGTACTTCCTGTTTTGTGGATAGAGGACCTGTATTAACTCTACACTTCACCTCTTTGGTCTGCCCTGCTGGAATCACTGTCTTTAGCCTCCCGACTTCCAACCCTTCCCGGTCATGCTGGTCGCGGCCCTGCACCAGAGGAATCAACACATCTGCTTTTTTACAGTCTATTTTACAGGCGACATAATGTGAGATGGCTGGCGTAAATAGCCCCAAATGTCTGTTCAGCCTCCCCTATATTCGTCTCCAACTGTCTGATGCGGTCACACAGAAGCTTCTGCACATTTCCATCGGGATTAGCAGCCTCCGTAGCTGCGTGTGGACGTCGTCATTAAATCCCTCTTCTTGTCAATCCGAGCCCGACGTTAATCATTTCAGCGGTGCCTCCAATTTGTAACACACATGGACATACGTGACATCCAGGCGTGCGTTAAGTTTTTAAGAAATGCTTTATTCCTCAGTTAAAACAAGAAGGTAAGAAGTGCGCATCAGCGCCAAGTTACAGGTACACTTTTTCTCACTCTAGATCTTCTTCCTTCTCTTTCCTTACGTCTCCCATAAATAATGGAATATAGGGGGGTGTCCATCAACTGTAGCATATCAATCCTGTGGACCCCACATAAGGCCATGTGTCCTGCCCCATGTTCTGCTTTTGCAGATCAATACAGGAAAACGTATGATATTATTGGCTCCCCACCATCCCCAAATGTCTGATGGTTTGCAACAGCAATACGAGGGGACTCGTCTGAGTGTGTGTGTGTCAGGGAAACGTTGAAAGAGGCAGAGAAAAGCACATCAATTGTATTTTCTAATTAAATTTCTATGTTGTTGACTTTGGGGGAGTCTCTACTTTCACGGGTGATTACATACCTAAATGCATCTGCCCGATTTATAAATGAATTTGTTGAAAAGAGATGTTGAATTTTCCTTTACAGTTTGTAGCTAAATAACAGCATTACTGTGAAAACGTAATATGATTACAAACTTTTTATTACAGATCATTGATTAACAACAGTTCTACAAGTTTAGGGCCAATATACTTTACAATTATGGGCCCATATACTTAGAAATAATCCTGTAGCTTCTAATGACTCCATCTGGTACTCTTCCTACTTCCCTGCAATCTTTCATCCCACACGCCCCCCTCCCTTGATGCTATGCCTCCTAAGCAAGATCGAGGCCAAAAGTCTGAAAGTTAAAAATAGATTTTAAACTTAAAATAGATTTGAATGTGAAAATCTAAAATTTACAACAGAAAAATGTGAGACCTCAAGTAACAAAAAATAACGTTAGTTAAAATAAATATTGTATTTAAAAAAATTGCCCTGGATTTGCCTGCAAACTAGAACAGCTTTTCCGACAAAAATGCTGTTCTAGTTTGCCAAAAGGCCAATCTGCTCCAAAATTTAAGAAGTTCTTCCGTCCCTTTCTGCCAACTGTCATCTAAATCTTTTCCATAATTCTGTTGACAGATGAACA
The DNA here is from genome assembly GCF_964276395.1 of Gasterosteus aculeatus. Classification (NCBI taxonomy): domain Eukaryota; kingdom Metazoa; phylum Chordata; class Actinopteri; order Perciformes; family Gasterosteidae; genus Gasterosteus; species Gasterosteus aculeatus. The sequence continues at coordinate 2,791,342 of NC_135692.1, read as the reverse complement.
AACTCCACTAAAAAGCATATTTTCCATGGCGAAGTCTACTGATGACATCCCTTCAGCCTCCGGAAAACCTTCCTGTCTCAGACGTGTGCACAAGTCTACGGCTACTTCTGCAACTAACACTGTATCTCCATCACCAGGATTACAGTATCTACTAGCTAACAGGCTGGCAAGCCTGCATAACATTGACCCCTATTCTTTGGACCTAATCTGCCATTTTCTTAGGGCATATTGGTTTTAGTTTGACCAGGATGCGCTACGTGAGCTCCCAGTGCTCCGTGAGTCAACATTGGTAATTGTTGAGGGGTTTAAACATCCCTCTAAGCAATTTGTTGCCTATGAAGAATTAATCTAATGAATTGGCTCAAGTCAATTAGATCAAAGCCTGGAATTCCAAGTGCACACCTTGTCAGCCGACACCATTGAATGCCCATTGTCATGGGAGAAGCAGGGAATAAATAAAACTTAAGAGTCGCCTCTTTACCTCCGCCTGCCTGCCTGAGATTGCGCTGAGTTGTTCGTATGCATGCGAGCGAGGGACCGGTGCGGTGTTGTTATTGATCGCAATATATGGGGGTGGGCGAGTCGAGAACCATGGGGTGATACTGCTTAATGGCGATATTGCCGCAGTCAGAAAGGCAGAGTTATGGTTATTATGACATTTCAATCAGGTGCAAGAATGTGCGCTCTTTGTTTTCTTCATATCGACTCCTTATGACTATTTACCGGTCGCCCCCCGTCAGCCGGCATCGCCATGACCTGGTCAGTTGAAAAGTAGCTTGCGAGCCGTAAAAGTGTGGGCACCCCTGTCCTACACAGTCCCACCCAAATTAATCCACCTCTTATTACCATCATTATGATGCCATGGCTTTAGACACTATACATTTAGACAAACGCAGTATAACCCGGCGTTGCGTCCTATTGAAAAGTTTTCAGTAGGACCTGCCTCTCAATGTTGGTAATCAAAAGACGTGCACGCACTCCGCCTGCTTGCTGGCTCCTGTGTAACATGTAATCACTCTAAAGCTGATTGGTTGACACAAAATTTTCATTTACATTCACTTTAAGCTACAAGCGCCCGCACTGTTGATTCTGAAGGCCCGAGGGCAGATTTTAGACCCCTGTCAACACATGGTGGCTGAATTGGATAAAAGATCTAACATAAAGACCAGCCCTCCAAATCTCAACCTGGGGCTGGAAGCAGTGCAACCAAGAGGAAAGCTATTACTCTGGGGAATCATTTAATACCTATTTGTGGGGAAATATATTCAAAAAATAATAATATTCTGATGATGTTTAGGCCAGTAGAGACACCACTGCATTACGTGCATGCATTCCAGTTGATAACATTACATCAAATACAATCATAGCTGTACATTGGTTTTATTCTATTGATTACAATTTCAAAATTACAGTGGTTTTACAATATCGTCATTACTTTATTACATAGCTCCAGAATCATGGCTGTATTCTGGTGTACACTCAATGTATTTTATTAATTTATGAACCGGGTTGTCAATTTATTTCTAATGTCCTACACCTCCCACCAAACGTTGCAACAAATAAAGTGCTTACAGTGCTTAAACAGTAGCCTTTTTAAAAAACACATGACAAAAATAACGAAAAAATGAGGTATCAGATCAGGCATCAGTAGCTGGTAAGTCATTTTTGGAGGTCCCAGTTTGGAAAAGTCTTCAGAGTGTATGTTATGTTATATTGTTATATTTGAGCAGCCTTAATAAACAATGCTATGATGTTTTGAGCATACAGTACACCGTTAACAAGGTGCTCTCCTGCTGTTGTTATGACAGCTGAGTTTACACCTTACAAAATCTAGTTGATGCGTACTAACACAAACGAATAATTGCTTTCAAGATTTTGAAGTTTAAGAGTGAGTTCTTAATTGAACCACATGTCATTAACATACCTATTCTCTGCTCAGATTGGAGATGGAGATTTTCTTCAGCGATGAATTCTCTTTCCGAGTTTCTCCAACGGTTGTCTCTCTTTGTAACTCTTCTTCTGTCACTAACTTCGGGATAAAGAGGATGTCTATGCAGCAAATAGGGTTATAGCTTAGCGCCATCTACCATCGGGGAGTTTGAAAAGGAACAAACTTTTTTTTTTTAGCGTGAGACATTGGATGTGTGGCGCGAGTGTGTGTGTGAAAACATTCAAATGCGTGTGTCACACGGCAAAACCGTAACACAGTTGGCAGTTCTGGCAATATGTTTTTGAATGTGTGACAAATCAGATGACAGAGGCAGAAAACAGCCGCTGCTGTTAAGTCATCCGCAGACAAACAAGTAGGTTCAAAAACCAGTAGGGACCAGCAGCTGTTGGTGTGGCAGTGGTCTCGGCAGGCTTCGGCTGTTGTGGCAAGGTGATTAGTTCAGCCCGAGGTTCGCCCTGAAGGGCACAAAACCAACTTCCAACAGGAATACCGTGTTCTCGTCATGAACAAGAATATTAATGCTTCACACTGTTCAAAACATTAGAGTCTCGGCTACAATCTCCACTTATCCTTTTAAAACACAACGCCAACAAGTCAGAGAATATGTTATGCCGTTATGTACATTTCTTTCATGGGAGCTGGAAGCTAACAAAGACAGCGAGACACAAATTGCCAGCCCAGAATTGAGTAATATCCAGTTATCAAACCTTTCCGAAGCCAGAACAAAATAATAAGTGTATGAATCATAAATGCTTTTCATTTCTTTTGAAAAAATGATGATGAATCAGTTTTTTGAGTGAAATACGTTCATCTGCCATTCTATGTGCATCACAAGCAATTTCAGCAGGTATGGTTAGGAGGGTGTTTCTAAGACAATCATCACTCTTGAGCATCGTTTTTTGCTCTACCCATTTTGGCTTCTGATGGCTTAAGGCAGCTGTCGCTCCATTCCGCGAGATGTTAGTCAGATGCAATAGGATCAGAGGATCAAAAAGTGGATGAAACGTGAATCCGCCAACCAGAGCCGGACTTTCAACCACATTTTCACTTTTGCTGTTTCTCTCCTGTGAGATCTGCACTAAAGCCTCCTTTAGAGTAGTTCATCTTCACTCTATCAATGGGAAACTTTTGATAATTACCGTCCACACACTAGTGCCACGTGTGACGACCCTCTCTGCCTCTGGCTGGTGTACCTGCAGGTGGGTGTGACAGAGGGTCTCAGGGGATTGGGATCACCTGAGGTAATCAGCAGCACTGGCAACACTGTGTTGAATGTATAACCTGATACAACAAAGTAAAATGTACTTGGGTAATCGGAGTGAAACCTGTCAACCAGCGTGACAATGTGCGGCCTTTTCTTCAACAAGACCACAGAACGGTACAACTATGACGGCTGAGTTTAAACCTGAGGAAAAACGAAATTCACGGACAGGAGCTATTGGAGTAAGTTATGTTTAATTAATGTTCTAGGTTGCTGTTGAGCCTTTGGTCAAGTCTGCATTTGAGTTGTGAATGCTGAAGAGCATGCGACCGACGGGGGGCGGTGGTGCAAACGTTACGTCGGTAGGGGGATTGGGCCAACGGCTAACTGGGAGGAGGCGGAAGAGGGATTGGCCCAACGGCTAACTGGGAGGAGGCGGAAGGGGGTTGTAGTCTGTCCGCTGGGGCAGAGTGCATGTGTGGGGCGAACTGCCGTGCATGGGGGAAGAAAAAAATATTTTTGGACAGTTAGATTTACTGTTGTGTGTTAATATCGTTTTTTTTAATATATTTCACATGTGAGATGCATGTAGCGGTAAAAACACTCTGTAAACAATTGTCTTGTGCTAAAAGCCAGATCTCAGTGGTTGACCCTGAGATGGAGAGATAGAAAGATCTAGGGTTTGCAGCTGTGTTTGGGGAAGGGGGTTATCTTGCTCTCACAGACCTTCGATCAGAGGAGCATTGGGTGTTCCCCTCAGCTCCACCTGAGTTCTTATCTCAATTTGTGGCTTCTCGTAACTGGCACTAAGAACTGTCTTCAAGTGTATAAAAACTCAGCGTTTTTACTGCTCGGCGACGCCAGTACACAGAACGCTGAGATACGTGCTTGTGTGTTTGACCTCCTGCTTGCAAGCAATAGTTAGAGCCAGATATCTGCGGAGAATTACTCATGTAATCTTTTTCTCTTCTAAATAAATGTTAACTTTAATTGATCAACGTGCTGGATCCTTCTCATCAATGGACTCGGGGGGATCGGAGATCCTGACACACAGAATAAAGACGTTGACACTAAGCAAGTTCCTCTCAGCAGTTGACTCAAGGTAAAGTCCAATTAGTACTGTTATAGGTTTAACTTAACATAGATTTTTAACATAGTTGTAAACGGAGATGTTTACAAAATTAGTTTATTTCCCATGTGCTAAAACATGAGATGGATGTGTAAAATATGTACCTTTTTGAATCAATTTCAAACGGATAGGATAGGATTATTAAAACACTACAGGTTTAAACTGGTCCTCACACCGATGGCCCTTGTTCGTTCAAAACATTTAATGCCCTCCGGACCCATTTGTCTCGACAGCACGTGGCGTTGCCACAAAGAGAAGTTTTTGGGCAGTGGCTGGGACAGGACACCTCATACCCCTATGTCTGAGGCATCCAGTGTCACGGTGTGGTTTTATTTCCGGTCTTATTTTGTAGTTTTCTGCTTCTTGTCTCCCTGGGTAACTTCACTTCCTGCTTTGTTCAGTCATCCCCTGTGATTGCCTGATTGTTTCCACCTGTGTCCAATCATCTGCACCTCCCTAGTGTATTTAGGCGATTTCCCGATTCCCCAACTCGACTAGTACCGGCCCCTCGACTCCAGGCCCCGACCCTGCCAGTACCGGCCCCTCGACTCCAGGCCCCGACCCCACCAGTACCGGCCCCTCGACTCCTGACCCCCACTCGGTCGGTACCGCCCCCGAGACTCATGACTCCCTCCCTTCCATCCCGTGGCTGGCCGATCCCAGACAGCCCTCAAATCACCATGATTTGAGGGCTGTCTGGGATCGGCCCTTGAGGGGTAGAGGGAGTTGGGGGGGAGCGGCGACTCCGGAGGTATTCAGTTTCCCAGAGCCGGCGACGACTCCGGAGGTTTCCTGACAGGTTTTATTTCCTGTCTTATTTTGTAGTTTTCTGCTTCTTGTCTCCCTGGGTAACTTCACTTCCTGCCTTGTCCTGTCATCCCCTGTGATTGTCTGATTGTTTCCACCTGTGTCCAATCACCTGCACCTCCCTAGTGTATTTAAGCCATGTGTGTCTCTTGTCACTGGTCGCGTCATTGTCTATTGTCCTGGATGTTCCTAGTTCCTGCCTGCATTTTTGCCCCGGTTCCTGTGTGCGTTTTTGCCAGTTGGCCTTTTTGCTTTTTTTGCCCTTTTTGACTGGTTTAAAGTCTGCGTTTGAGTCCTGCCTTCCCCGCATCCCTGACATCCACCTCACCCACAAATTGTTTGTCTCGATCCAGTACTTGGAGAAGGGGTGCAAAGGTGAATCTGGATTTCAGGGTCTGGAAAACCCCTTCGGCTGCAGAAGTCCACAAGAATGGGGTATTGGAGGAGGTCAGCCTGCTGAACGTGGAAGCCACTGCACCTGATGAACTTCTGATAGAAATGTTCAAACGAAAAGAAACATTGAAGTTGTTTCCGGGAGTTTGGGACTGGCCAGGTGGTGACTGCAGCAACCTCAGCAGGGTCCATCTGGATGCTGCCCTGGGAAACTATATATCCCAGGAATGACATTATGGAAACGTGAAACTCTCACTTCTCCGCCTTCACAAACAGGGAACTCTCCAGTAGGCGCTGAAGCACGGACTGGACATGGTGCACATCTCCCTGGTTTATGGAGAAGGGGTACCATTTCTTAAAAACGCAGATGAAGTCAAGGTATTCGGCGGTTCTGATTTGTCAGGGACTGGCGAAGCTCTGGGGTGTTCGCGGCCACCAGTCTTGTGTTGCTGGATTGCTTCCTTCATCGTTGCAAACCAGTCCCATGATGCGGGGTCATCTGCTGGATCCATGTTCGGGCCAGATTGTATTGGTGAGGTACGGACGACAGACAGCAGTAGTAGTTCCAATCAGTCTTTTATTTTCCTCAACGCAGACAAGCGGTTAAAAGGGACGCTGAGAGACTTACTCGGGACAGAAGGCTGGGTGAATTACTGTGAACACGTACTGCAAAATGTCAATGTACGTGGGGATCTTCTTCTGCCGATCTTACTTATGGCGTGTGTATTTATTCTGCCTGAAGTGAGTAATAATGATGGCCATTTCCATAAAGGAGACTAAATTCCAATGCTGACTGATACGGCAATACCAACACCAGAAGGCCAGCGGCCATGTTACTCAGTCACCACAATGATAAAGTCAAGAAATATGAATGTTTTTCTATATCGTTTTCTTTCTATCACATACAGCCACAGCCACAGATTGCCTGCAGGCAAGTTAAATTTTTCGATAAGGCTGGTGGGAAATTCAATTTGTGGGTGTTAGTGTGCGTGTGCATGTGTGTGTTTATATAATGGAAGTGGAGAGAAGTTATTGTCAATGTTTGGCATTGGATCAATATTCAGTACGGAGAGTTAGAGGATCAAGCTACAGAATACACAACTTTGATATGGACCTTTTGAGGCTCGAGCCATCAACTGGTTTTGCCAGAACAATCGATGCAGCTCATGCGTTTTCTTAATGTCACACATAGTACAGTCAAATGAATTCTTTCTTTTTACAGCCCATCTGTTGGCAGAAATTAAATATGTTTGTCTTAGTCAATATTACTTAGACGACAGCCTGGGATTGCTCACACAGGGACACATTGTGTTCGCCAGGATGTCAGGATGTTTGTTTATTTTATATTAAAAAAGTTTACAAAACGTGGATTATATACCTGGTAATGTTTGTAAGATTAACAACAAGATATCTGCGCATATCTATATGCTTTTCCTGTATGTCCTCTCTGCATGTCTCAGCTGGGCTCGGGTTCGGTCTCAAAGCAGTGGGTCTAAGAAGAAGTTAGCCAATCACTGATAAAGTTAATGGGTGACATAATTTTAGCGTCCTAAAATACATGCTTTCCCTTCGCCGCCCAACATTACGCTCTCGTCACAGTGAATCTCCGACGCACCGATTAACAACAAAACAAGAGCGAGCACGAGCAGTGTTCTTCCAAAAAGACCATCTGCGACGCACACAGGACTGCGCTAAGGACACAACCAGGTCATGGATGAAAACAGGGACGTTTTATCAAAAATAATTCATTGTGTGAACTTCTTTGGGGTTCGTCTTTCCTCAGCACACTGATTTGTAACTAATGAAACGGATTTGAAACTGATTTGTTTCCCCAACAAACTAGGTTCATAGGTGAATCTTAATATAAACCTACACACATGCATAGATTTTATATTAATATATTTATTCTTTAATATATTTAGATAGGATATTTATGGTAGTTATATAAAAATCAATATTCAGAATATATAAACATACTGAATTGTTTGAATAAGATGTTCTAATGTCAAACTGTTGGAATAAATGTTAAATATTTAACTGCAAAGTAAATAATGCATGTTTGCATTGAATCATACAGGGATGTTGGCTGGCCGCAACTGCTCCCTTCACATTAGGTCCCTCTCTTCCATTCGTCAGATTGACCCCACCAATATTTAGCTGAATACCACAAACTGATGTGTTCATTGGGATTTTGTATGCAGCCGTTGGCTTTCGACGGAAAATAGCTGATGGAAGTTACTAGAACCTGAATTAAACAAAAATCTTATGTTTGCTCCAAAACATGTCAGGCCGATTTCAAATACACATAATGTGTAGCATGTTTGTATATATGAATATATGTAGGATCTATTTTTCAGGACTTAAAAATCCTGCTGTTGGTTTATAAAGCATTGAATGGTTTAGGGCGAAAGTACATTTGTGATCTTCTAATACCTTTATGAACCACCACCAACCCTTGGTGGTCTCGGACAGGTCTACTTTCTGTCACCAGTCAAAGCTAAACATATAGAGAAATAGCATTTAGTTCAACAAAGTCCCAGAAAGCCGCATGTCTGCTGAGTCCCTCAACTCCTTTAATCTAGATTAGAGATTTAGACGGTTTGCTGCTTAATTGTCTTTTGGAATTCTTACTCTTAATGTACACTGGAAATTTGAGTGTTTTGGTTTTTATGTCGTTTTTATCTTTTGAATAAAAAAGACATTTCAGACAATGTACTTTACTGCTTTTTTAGAGAGCAGCGTTGTCCCCTAAAATCTCCCTGCTTTATGTTTGGATATTTTATCTAAAGTTGAATTGCCTTGTACAATTAAAATAGCTTTGCCCTGACGTGATGAGGTACAGAGGCTTTCAAAAGCTATTCTTCATCCTGTAGGATGTGCTATAGCTGGGTTCGATGCTTTAAAACGTTTTAATCGGGCTGTGAACCCAGAGCAGCAGACATGTGGCCCTGCAGCCAGTTGCTGGACTTTATTCTTGTTCCTCAAAAAGAAGCTCCCCACCGAGTCCTGAGGCGGGGGAGGCCAGATTAAGCTGTGCTGTTAAATGGTTCTGGCTTGGAACATTTAATGTCCAACTTGCACATTTGCCATCACCCGTAAACCTCGAATGTAGGTTAGTCTTGCAGAATTGTTATAACTTTACATGATTTGAGGAAGAATGAAAATCGGATAATGTTACACAGAAAGCCCCGGGTTAACGACTTGGTGGGATTGAATTCTACAGACTTTTATCAACTACCAACCACAGATTGTAAATTAGAAGTGTATGAAGTAATGTTGATTTGTGCAACACAAATTTTGTATTAATGGCCATTGTCATTGTGGCTAAAGCTACTAGCGACTTCTCTGGTGGAGAAGAAGGCGGAGCTGTGTATTGAGTGGGGTTGTGTCTTTCCTCTGATTGCACTCTCTACTCACCTGCCCCGTCCACCCAGCTGCCTCCAATTGTCTCATCACCCCACTCATATATACCCACGCGTTCCCCCTCCCAGTTGTCAAAGTGTCATTATTTTTCCCCTTGTGTGTGTGTGTCTCTCGTGACATTCACCTTACCCCCCCAGCCAACAGATGGACCGACATGAACCAATGACTCAAAAAAAGATTTGTTTAAAAAGATCAAAACTTCCCATCAAGTTTTCATGTAAATCTAAAATAAAGAACATGGAATAAGTAACATTTAATAAAGGGCATTTATTGTAACTTACATTTAACATGAACCAGAAGAAAAATGAAAAGACTTTAACAAAAACATATGTGAAACACTTGTTTCACATATGTTTCACATAAGATTGTCCCCAAGACATTGATTCCAATGTTTCCAATTCAGCACCACAGTGCTGGCTTCATAAATAAGTTTATGAATCTTTTTCCTGGAGTGGCAATCTTTTCAGGGAAGGAGCCAGGCTTTTAAGGAACAGTTCATCTTCCGACGGTGGCTGAGCAGAAGAGGCACTTTTTAAGTGCTCGAGCAGCTGCTCTTTAATGTCTCTCTCGCTGTCACTTCCCATAGTCCTCTTTTAGGCCCTTCTTCTTGTATGAAATGGAAACCTCATATGTTGTGAAACTATTGCATTCCATCACTACAATATGGATTTACTTACTATTTCATAGTGAAATGCATACGACGAATGCATAAATTATAATTATCCCGAAATAAAGACATCCAACTTTGGTTGGATGGGCACAGCATCAGGCTCTGCCTCAATGTCCTCAAAGGACTGATCGGATTCATCTTTAAATATTAACAATAAACATGTTATAACCCAGAAGTTACATTTTTTAGCTAGTCTGATCATATTTTTTGTCTATTAAAGTTACATTTAGTTGAAACTATGATAGTATATATATTTATTACATTATATTAAACTATTAAACTCCCTATTCTATAGCAAAACAAAGTTGTAACGGTAAAAAGTTAGTTTTGTATCCTGGTCTCCAGAGGATTAAACTACTTTTTTCAGCTGATAAGTTAACCAAACTGTGATTTTGCGTCTTCACGTGTCAACTAACCTTCCCTGTCAATCTTTGGTGGCCCTGCTGCTGCCTCCTGGACTCGTCTGCGATCAGCTTCATACTCTGGACAGGAAAGACAGGACCGCAGAGTACTTCCACTTCTTGAGTGACCCTGCTCCTGAGCCACTTCTTCTCAGTCTCCCTTTTCTTATCTTTGAGATACGTGTCCCTTCCATTTATTTTGGCATAACTCCACTCACATCAAACACATATGCTGACGATTGGTTAATAGTAAAGTACAACAAACGGCTAAAATGAAGAACGAAACTTACCAGGTATTCCAACGTCCTTACACACAGCTCTCCATCTTCCTTTTTAATACGGTTTCTATATTCGTAAGCAAATGTAATATAAAGCTCTGGGTGTCCACAGACAATTAGTGCGTCCTCCATTATTTCAGATTTAACTACAGCAGCAGGACGGCAGTGATGACGAGCGGAGCATCTCTACGCTGATTGGCTTTCGCAAGACAGCGTCGGGCACATTTTTCAAGTTTCGCGCACGTCATTCGCGCCGCTTGTTTAAAATTCGCCTCATTGGCGACCAGACGCGTCTGTGCATTGACTTTACATGGAATCTACTCGCGCGAATAATTTGCTTTGCTGTTGGTGTGTGATGTACCGTAAAGGCCTGTTGCCCTGCGGCTCACCCTGTGGTTGATGGGCCCAACCTGCGGTAAAATATTATTGTGGGGCGAAGACCCCTTTAAATTTTTAAAGAAATTGACAGAGCGGTTTCTGAAGGATCATGTTACTCATTTTGAACACAAGAAAAATATGCTGCTTCTAATTCCACTGATGTACTGACTCCAAAGTGTTGGGTTGAGTAAAATCCCCTTAAAGAGTTCAGCCTGTCCCAATCCAATCTTTTAACTCCACGTCATGTTGAGTCAATGTGCTTTATCTGCAGTGATAACATGTATGGCTCTGGGTGGTTCTTTGTTAAGATTTTAGACTCTTAGCCTTGCTCCATCTTCGACTTTATGATCTAAAATTTATGCCAAAGCCCCCGTGGCCTCTCCAGTGGATACCAAGAGACTTTGAAGCCGGAGAAGTTTGACAAAACGGCCTGAGGCGAGTATTTCATGGTGCTATGGGGAGGCAACTTCTCCCCGAGTTACAGCAACACGGAGGGGGTAACGCAGCTTTCACACGGGAAGGGCATCGGCGGAAGTTTCTGAAGGCCAAAAATGCTGGAGCTGCTTCGGCTTCGGTTGCTGCAGCCATCTTATACTTTTCCACATTGTTGTTGATAAAGCCACTATTATAAATTCTTCCCCATGTGCCATTGTCTCTCAAATGCTTTATTAGATGCCATTTTCCCTCACGTGCTTTTGTACAGATGATGTTTATGAAACATTAACATTATTAAATGAATGACTCTAAAATCCAGTCTTTGAAAGGATGGATCCATAAGATTATATATATTTATTTTATCATTCTACACTGGCCATGGTGCAGTGGTGTGGATGGCGCGTTAGGTATACAGTTTCCATTATTTGTTACCAACATCCAAATTATTTAATAACAGGCGTTGAACAATTGTGTGAGTCACAAGACTAAGAGAGATCCTTGACCTTGCAGCCACAGAGACACTTTAATCCTTTAGGCAACTTCAGCACGGATATGTCAAAAAAGGAATAAAGACACCAAAAAACACACAATCATTAAAATAATCCTGAAAGATAATTTTTTGTAATGTTTATACTTTATTTGAATCAATTTCCTGCAATACCCATCAATTTATTTTTGACGTATTTGTCAAAATTAGGCCTTTTACGCTGCATGTCATTGTCGCCAGGAAAGGGCCGGAGCTGTTTTAAGAAGAAAACCCCAAAATATCTCCGCTCTGATCTCATGTGACCGTCGTCTCTGACTGACCCCGTTGTTGAGGAAACGTAACGCGTCTAGTTGACGCTGACAGCTCAGTCATAACATTTGTTGTTCCTTTTTACAGTTAATACTTTTGGCATGGTTTGCTGCAAGTCGTTAACTCAGCCGTCGCCGTGTTGAGTTACAAAGTACCTGGAGAATTTGTCACAGCACAGAAGCTGAAGACTCTGACTTTTCTGTCTCTTGGTATTAACTGATGACCGCATGTTTGTCTGCATTCCACCTCGATTATCAATTTATCAATTTCCTTATGTTTTCCATTCGAAGAAAAACAAACCTTCCAATGTTCAAATGAATAATTGCTGCCCGCAGATTGCTGAGGCTGTGTCTTACATTCCATCTGTGGAGGTTAGTAATTTAGAAATAATTGCTTGTTTGTACATCTAGTCTGTCTCGAGGCAATGACCCGCTGCGATCATGTCTTCGGCAAATTGTATTCGTCACAAGGTTTAGCAGTGGCAAATCAAAAATAACAACAACTGAATCCATGTTGAGAAGGAGATGGATATGGTTTTATTAATTACGCATTGTTGACCTTGTTGCTCGCAATTACGTTGTCCTGCCTACGGCCTTAAAACTAGCTGGGGTTCGTGTTCTTGCAGCACCTGTGTGTGTACATATACATTAATTATGTTCTTTTTTCTCTCTGTGAAGCTATTAACCCTCCACTGAGAAGACAATGAGCCTGTTGGTCAATAGCGGCTGTGAAACAGGAGTGTCTGACATTCAACCATCACGGCTCAGTCAAACATCAAGACAATAAAGGAAGAAAACTGTTCAGCAGTGGATGAGCGAGTAGTTGCAGTTATGACAAAAGTTTAAAAGAAACTTTATGATTTATTCAAAAGGAAACACTTTAAAAAGGGACAACAGAAAGCAATGTCCATGTAGATCTTAGAACCACTTTAATGACACTTACAACTCCTTTTTACCTGCAGTAAGTGTCTCTTGCTCCTCTGACAGTGCGTTGTGACAATGGGACATGTACATGCACTTACGAATCCCTCAGTCCTCAGACATGTTAATAACTCCTTGTTGGCAAACTTTCCGAGTACATGAGCATAGATACTATTTTTATGGTTCGCCGAGACGTGATCAAAGCAATGACTGAAAAAGTCTCTTACTAATTCGTCACATCATTACACACTAAAAAATAATTAATTAAACATTGCTTTATAGAAAATGCAAATTCATGCTCCTCATGGGCTTTCTGTGGTCTGTCGAGGGTGGACTGGTGTATGAATGGCTCATTAATCCTGCATCATGTTACTGCTCGCATGGTGACATTTTGACTGGTGTAATCGTCAGTAAATATTAGTCACACTGATAATGAAAGGCCCATCTGATACTCATTTCATATTCCGTACTTCCATACGTAACTCAGTACCTTTTGCTTCTTGAACAAACTCAGATCAGATACATCAGATGCTAACAGGGTATTTAAAGAGTAACTAAAATCCTGTATAGCGCCATGAAAGTATTATGGACTGGGTTAAGACATGGCCACGTCCCAGTACATCAAATGACGTTCCATAACAGGTGCATTACAATTACAGAGCTCTCTTTCCCTATAAGCACATAAAACCATCTGGTAAATCAGCGTTGCTAATGACTAAATGAACGAATGAATATAAATAAGATTTCTTACATTGAAACAAGAGTGTGTGGATGAAGTATTGAGTCCTTCCATTTTACTCATTTAGTGGCTGACTGGTTGCCATTCCCACCATGATTTCATTTATTATCTACAGCACTTTTAAAAAAAAATGTAACAGAAGTTGTGGACAATCTCAAATCTCAAGTAGTCGCCGAGTCTCAAGTCACTGTGTGCAAGCTAAACGTGACAAATCACAAAGTGAAGTCCCCCTCTTTAATCTTGGAATTAAATTTGCCAATGTAAACATTGTAAACATGACTTTGTGGTCTCAATCTACATTCTTCTTCAATACAGAATGATAATTATTTAGTAAACTGTAGGTATAATATAGACAAGGAGTATGAGATTGTCTACTGCGTTTTCAACAAAAATGTTCACCTGATGGTGAAAAACCACGATGGCCGTAGCTGAAAAGTGAAACTCAAGTGTTTATAACGGCAGTCTACAAACCAACAGGTCACAATGTCACATTATCCTCTTTCTATAAACCGTCTATTGTTTTGCCACTCGCAAAATATGGTTGACATCGGAAGAACCACAAATTCTCCTAAAGCATTAATCACTGTATTTTCCTGGACTGGGTTGATGTGCAATTATCTCAGAGCGTTAGTTGCTTGATGGTCGGCATTGGGTCAGGATGCTAAAAGTAGTTGACTTGCAGTACGTTGGAGGTTACAGAGGTGTGGAGATGTCGGTTGTGCACCGCTGCGTCTCCGGTGAATGCAGGCATCTTTCTCCCCGGTGTACTTTTGTGTTTTAAAGAATATACAATGGAACAAAAGTGTCTATAATACAAACTGACTGAAGTGATCACACATTCATTTATATGATTCGGTCTTTAGAAGAATGGCTGTAGTTTATGGTCCAATAACAGTTCGGGGGAAATGTAAACTAACGGTCGTGCAAAATTTAACCTGTTATTTTGAGTGCGCAGTGATGTGGAACGGGGGGCGCAAATCTCAGTATCGCAAAGCAGCAGTGTGGATGCACGGGGCAATAAAGTCTATGATAAATAAATAAACCAACCAACGACTTCCACACACAAAGACGTGACTCTAGGTCGTCTTCAACAAAACACGTTACTCCACCTGTTGTTCTGGAGGTGAATTGCTCTGCAACACACCCAGAACCATGAATTGAAACGAGTGCACTAATCGCCTATTTGTGTCATATCCCAATCTTTGAACGGTCTTTAACCCAGTTCCAAAAATGGTAACACTCTGCTTCTACTGAGTCTAGTTCATGTTGACATCCTCTATGCTCATGTACATTTGGGACTCTGTCATGCTTAACTTCGAGGGATCTTCAGCTGAAATCATGCCCTGTGGGGTTTAATGTTTATAAAGTGCAAAATGACTGTTCCTTTTCTGAAGAAATACTTTCACACTGCCAACATGTTCAAACAACGTTTTCTGATTGACAAAATCTTGGATTGCTGTGACTACAATGTCTGCACATATTGGCAGTGGGAAGTTGTAAATAGATGAACTGATCGTCAGGATCTCCAATGCCCCCGAGTTGGTTGACGAGAAGGATCGCAACACGTTGATCAATTAACGTCAAAAAGTTAACATTTATTTAGAAGAAAAAAAAGATTACATGAGCAATTCTCCGCAGATATAGCTGGCTCTAACTATTGCTTGCAAGCAGGAGGTCGAACACACAAGCACATATTACAGCGTTCTGTGTTAATGGCGTCGCCGAGCAGTAAAAACGCTGAGTTTTTATACACACACACACACTGAGATCATCCTCAGTGGCCGTTGCAAATCATAATTAATAGACAAAAAGTAGAAAAGCGGATATGAAAACTTTCGTACGAAATAAGATATGAACCAAGACCATGAACAGAATTCCATTTGATGGAGCATCTATGAGATGGAGCAGACCGCCCTCCCTTCTCAGGACACAGCTGCCAATTAAACGTGTTGTACCATCCTGCTCTTTGCACGTCAGGGTCAAATACAGACACTTGAGACACGGGTTTAGTGCAAGACAATGTTATAACATTTTACCATTACATGCATCTGACACAACCGAATGGATCTTATGTTTTTCTGACTTTTCAAGTACTTTTAAAATATGGCTTCTAATAAAGACTTTTGCTATTTAAACTATTTTGTTTCTTGAACAAGGGCCTACTGCATGAATTATATATTTGCATCATAATTGGGTCGACGATGGCGCATGGAGGGTCCGCTGGGAAGCGCAAGGATGACGGTTCGAACCCCGGCTCCCCCATGTCGAAGTGTCCCTGAGCAAGACATCAAACCCCTAATTGCTCCCCGGGCAAAAAAGTAAAAACCATGGGTTAAAGTGCAATGTAAGTTGCTTTGGATAAAAGTGTCTGCTAAATGACCTGTAATGTAATTTCCCTCCACCAGTGACGACAGCTGGTGTGTGGGTCTTGATGTAGAACAGTCATTAACATAGTATTTTATTTCAAAAAGTTCTTAAATGCATGAGCCAAATTTCAAATGAACTTTAAAAACAGTTAGTTCAAAGAAATATATGAAGAATCTGAATTTAGGGATACTTGTGTTGTGTTTTCTGTCACATGTCTTTTCTGTTTGAAACTTTAGTTTTTTTTAATAAAATAACAGCCAAATATAGAACATCAAGTTTTCTCAGACTTTAGCATTTATTTATCAGTAAATGCTCAGCTATTTCTTAAAACATTTCATACTTTTGAAAAAAAAAAAAGAAAATGGATGGAAAAACAATCACAAATATCATTTTTCCAGGGGTGTCATTTAAAAAACAAAACAATGACAACCTCAACATATATTGAAAATATCTCTTATCTCATTGGGCCTTTTAATAAATACCTTGCTTTTCAGTTGTTTGAAAGGGAGTAGACTCCCTTCTGATTTCCATTTCTACTCAAAAGGACTTGAAAAGATAGGAATATTTTAATACATAACATTATACTATAGTACAACGTTTCTGAAATTAAATCAAGTGATGATGTTATTGGTTTGAATTGAACTAAATTCTTACTTCTTTTCTTGTCCTTTCTGTGTCTCCATATTCAAGAAGTGCATTAAGCATTTTCTGATAAATCCGAACAAAGTCGTCCAGCCTTGTCAGTGTCCTCTGCAACCGAATATGTTTCAGGTCCCACTGATTTTTCTCCATTACGCCTTGTGTCCTGTTGTCTTGTGTGAAGTTCTGAAAAATCAAAGTATAAAAATGAAATGTTACAGCAAGGCCATTTACAATACAATGCCAAAATGAAAACGTATATGGGTTTGGCATGTAAGACATTACCTGTTTTATGGATTGACAAAG